>NC_090448.1:664986031-665303531 GCF_031143425.1 Pleurodeles waltl
TTTGGTATTGGCTATGTGTTGATGACAAGGTATTGAATAAAAAGTCATCCTCTATAGGTTCAGAGTGCAGTGCTACGTTATGAAAAGTAGCTGCTCTGGAAACCACCTGCATGTAAGCAGTACTTTCCGCTGGAGGTGATGGTCTTGCCGGGTAGCAATCCGGGCTATTATCAGATACTGGCTCATCGTATAGATCCCATGCATTTGGGTCATCCTGGCTCATCCCTGTGTGCGTTGGTGATTGCATCATTGGGGGTGTTGCAATTGGGGACAGTTGCGGTGAGTGCAGTGGCGATGGCTGTGGTGAAAAACGTGGTGGTGTTTTTTCTTTAGCCACCTTTGCTTTTGGCTGTTTTTCAGTTTCCTGGAAAGAGAGCTTCCGCTTCATTTTAATTGGGGGAAGAGTTCTTATTTTTCCTGTGTCCTTCTGTATATGGAGCCTTCTCTGTGTATAGTCTGACTCTCCCATCTCTAGTTCTTGTCCAAACTTATGGCCTTGTAGTTGTGATGAAATGCCTTGTTCGTTGGTATAGGATCTTTGTTTCGGCTCCGAGGCTGGATGTTTCGGCACCAAAACTTTTTCAGCAGTCTTTTTCGGCTCCGAAGCAACTTTTTTTAGGCTTTGGGGTGCCGACATCTCGGTGCAGAGTTTGGTCGGAGCCGGTATCTCGGTGCCGAGTATACTCTGTGCCGGTATCTCGACCGGAGTCGGATGTCTTCGACAGGTGTGTGCCCTTTTTCGGTGCCGATGCTTGGTCACCGTGATTACGGGTTAAGCCATGGCCTGTCGGCAGTGGCGTCCCTTGGGCTTTCATAATTTTTGTGTGAGTTGTGGCCGGGGCTGTTTTACTCACGGTTTGTAGCCTCGCCGGCTGCTCACTCTCGGGCTCGTCCGAGTCCGAATCAGGAATGGAGAACGTCTCCTCTTCTTCGACGTTGGGGTGTTCAGCCGGGGTCGGCGCCATTTGAAGCCTTCGAGCTCTCCGGTCCCGTAGCGTCTTTGTAAGGAAATGCCTCCTTGGCATGGTTGCCCCCTGACTTTTTGCCTTTGCTGATGCTATGTTTACAATTGAAAGTGTGCTGAGGCCTGCTAACCAGGCCCCAGCACCAGTGTTCTTTCCCTAACCTGTACTTTTGTATCCACAATTGGCAGACCCTGGCATCCAGATAAGTCCCTTGTAACTGGTACTTCTAGTACCAAGGGCCCTGATGCCAAGGAAGGTCTCTAAGGGCTGCAGCATGTCTTATGCCACCCTGGAGACCTCTCACTCAGCACAGACACACTGCTTGCCAGCTTGTGTGTGCTAGTGAGGACAAAACGAGTAAGTCGACATGGCACTCCCCTCAGGGTGCCATGCCAGCCTCTCACTGCCTATGCAGTATAGGTAAGACACCCCTCTAGCAGGCCTTACAGCCCTAAGGCAGGGTGCACTATACCATAGGTGAGGGTACCAGTGCATGAGCATGGTACCCCTACAGTGTCTAAACAAAAACCTTAGACATTGTAAGTGCAGGGTAGCCATAAGAGTATATGGTCTGGGAGTTTGTCAAACACGAACTCCACAGCACCATAATGGCTACACTGAAAACTGGGAAGTTTGGTATCAAACTTCTCAGCACAATAAATGCACACTGATGCCAGTGTACATTTTATTGTAAAATACACCCCAGAGGGCACCTTAGAGGTGCCCCCTGAAACTTAACCGACTATCTGTGTAGGCTGACTAGTTTTAGCAGCCTGCCACAAACCGAGATATGTTGCTGGCCCCATGGGGAGAGTGCCTTTGTCACTCTGAGGCCAGTAACAAAGCCTGCACTGGGTGGAGATGCTAACACCTCCCCCAGGCAGGAATTGTCACACCTGGCGGTGAGCCTCAAAGGCTCACCTCCTTTGTGCCAACCCAGCAGGACACTCCAGCTAGTGGAGTTGCCCGCCCCCTCCGGCCAGGCCCCACTTTTGGCGGCAAGGCCGGAGAAAATAATGAGAAAAACAAGGAGGAGTCACTGGCCAGTCAGGACAGCCCCTAAGGTGTCCTGAGCTGAAGTGACTCTAACTTTTAGAAATCCTCCATCTTGCAGATGGAGGATTCCCCCAATAGGGTTAGGATTGTGACCCCCTCCCCTTGGGAGGAGGCACAAAGAGGGTGTACCCACCCTCAGGGCTAGTAGCCATTGGCTACTAACCCCCCAGACCTAAACACGCCCTTAAATTTAGTATTTAAGGGCTACCCTGAACCCTAGAAAATTAGATTCCTGCAACTACAAGAAGAAGGACTGCCTAGCTGAAAACCCCTGCAGCGGAAGACCAGAAGACGACAACTGCCTTGGCTCCAGAAACTCACCGGCCTGTCTCCTGCCTTCCAAAGATCCTGCTCCAGCGACGCCTTCCAAAGGGACCAGCGACCTCGACATCCTCTGAGGACTGCCCCTGCTTCAAAAAGACAAGAAACTCCCGAGGACAGCGGACCTGCTCCAAGAAAAGCTGCAACTTTGTTTCCAGCAGCTTTAAAGATCCCTGCAAGCTCCCCGCAAGAAGCGTGAGACTTGTAACACTGCACCCGGCGACCCCGACTCGGCTGGTGGAGATCCGACACCTCAGGAGGGACCCCAGGACTACTCTGATACTGTGAGTACCAAAACCTGTCCCCCCTGAGCCCCCACAGCGCCGCCTGCAGAGGGAATCCCGAGGCTTCCCCTGACCGCGACTCTTTGAACCTAAAGTCCCGACGCCTGGGAGAGACCCTGCACCCGCAGCCCCCAGGACCTGAAGGACCGGACTTTCACTGGAGAAGTGACCCCCAGGAGTCCCTCTCCCTTGCCCAAGTGGAGGTTTCCCCGAGGAACCCCCCCCTTGCCTGCCTGCAGCGCTGAAGAGATCCCGAGATCTCTCATAGACTAACATTGCGAACCCGACGCTTGTTTCTACACTGCACCCGGCCGCCCCCGCGCCGCTGAGGGTGAAATTTCTGTGTGGGCTTGTGTCCCCCCCGGTGCCCTACAAAACCCCCCTGGTCTGCCCTCCGAAGACGCGGGTACTTACCTGCAAGCAGACCGGAACCGGGGCACCCCCTTCTCTCCATTCTAGCCTATGTGTTTTGGGCACCACTTTGAACTCTGCACCTGACCGGCCCTGAGCTGCTGGTGTGGTGACTTTGGGGTTGCTCTGAACCCCCAACGGTGGGCTACCTTGGACCAAGAACTGAACCCTGTAAGTGTCTTACTTACCTGGTAAAACTAACAAAAACTTACCTCCCCCAGGAACTGTGAAAATTGCACTAAGTGTCCACTTTTAAAACAGCTATTTGTCAATAACTCGAAAAGTATACATGCAATTTTTATGATTTGAAGTTCCTAAAGTACTTACCTGCAATACCTTTCGAATGAGATATTACATGTAGAATTTGAACCTGTGGTTCTTAAAATAAACTAAGAAAAGATATTTTTCTATATAAAAACCTATTGGCTTTATTTGTCTCTGAGTGTGTGTACCTCATTTATTGTCTATGTGTATGTACAACAAATGCTTAACACTACTCCTTGGATAAGCCTACTGCTCGACCACACTACCACAAAATAGAGCATTAGTATTATCTCTTTTTGCCACTATCTTACCTCTAAGGGGAACCCTTGGACTCTGTGCATGCTATTCCTTACTTTGAAATAGCACATACAGAGCCAACTTCCTACATTGGTGGATCAGCGGTGGGGTACAAGACTTTGCATTTGCTGGACTACTCAGCCAATACCTGATCACACGACAAATTCCAAAATTGTCATTAGAAATTCATTTTTGCAATTTGAAATTTTTCTAAATTCTTAAAAGTCCTGCTAGGGCCTTGTGTGTTAAGTCCCTGTTTAGCATTGTCTTTTAGAGTTTAAAAGTTTGTTAAAAGTTTGAAATTAGATTCTAGAAACAGTTTTAGATTCTTTAAAAAGTCTTCCAACTCTTAGCAAAATAATGTCTGATACAGAGATGAATGTGGTGGAACTCGACACCACACCTTACCTCCATCTTAAGATGAGGGAGCTAAGGTCTCTCTGTAATATCAAAAAAATAACCATTGGCTCCAGACCTACCAAAATTCAGCTCCAGGAGCTGTTGGCAGAGTTTGAAAAAGCCAACCCCTCTGATGATGACCTCACAGAGGAAGAGATTAGTGACTTGGAGGCCAATGTCCCTCCTCCAGTCCTAAATAGGGAGAACAGGACCCCTCAAGTCCTGTCTCCAACTGTGTTAGTCAGAAATAGTGAGTCCCTCACAGGAGGGTCCCACATTTCTGAAATCACTGAGGATGCTCTCAGTGAAGATGACCTCCTGTTAGCCAGGATGGCCAAAAGATTGGCTTTAGAGAGACAGCTCCTAGCCATAGAAAGGGAAAGACAAGAGATGGGCCTAGGACCCATCAATGGTGGCAGCAATATAAATAGGGTCAGAGATTCTCCTGACATGTTAAAAATCCCCAAAGGGATTGTGACAAAATTTGAAGATGGTGATGACATCACCAAGTGGTTCACAGCTTTTGAGAGGGCTTGTGTAACCAGAAAAGTGAACAGATCTCACTGGGGTGCTCTCCTTTGGGAAATGTTCACTGGAAAGTGTAGGGATAGACTCCTCACACTCTCTGGAAAAGATGCAGAATCTTATGACCTCATGAAGGGTACCCTGATTGAGGGCTTTGGATTCTCCACTGAGGAGTACAGGATTAGGTTCAGGGGGGCTCAAAAATCCTCGAGCCAGACCTGGGTTGACTTTGTTGACTACTCAGTGAAAACACTAGATGGTTGGATTCAAGGCAGTGGTGTAAGTAATTATGATGGGCTGTACAATTTATTTGTGAAAGAACACCTGTTAAGTAATTGTTTCAATGATAAACTGCATCAGCATCTGGTAGACCTAGGACCAATTTCTCCCCAAGAATTGGGAAAGAAGGCGGACCATTGGGTCAAGACAAGGGTGTCCAAGACTTCAACAGGGGGTGACCAAAAGAAAGGGGTCACAAAGACTCCCCAGGGGAAGGGTGATGAGACAACCAAAACTAAAAATAGTAAAGAGTCTTCTACAGGCCCCCAAAAACCTGCACAGGAGGGTGGGCCCAGAGCCTCTTCACAAAACAATGGGTACAAGGGTAAAAACTTTGATCCCAAAAAGGCCTGGTGTCATAGCTGTAAACAGCATGGACACCAAACTGGAGACAAGGCCTGTCCCAAGAAAGGTTCCACTCCAAACTCCCATCCAGGTAACACTGGTATGGCTAGTCTCCAAGTGGGATCAACAGTGTGCCCAGAGCAAATCAGGGTCCACACTGAAGCTACTCTAGTTTCTGAGGGTGGGGTGGATTTAGCCACACTAGCTGTCTGGCCGCCTAACATGCAAAAATACAGACAGCAACTCTTAATTAATGGGACTAGAATAGAGGGCCTGAGGGATACAGGTGCCAGTGTCACCATGGTGACAGAGAAACTGGTTTCCCCTGGCCAATACCTGACTGGGAAAACTTACACAGTCACCAACGCTGACAATCAGAGAAAAGTACATCCCATGGCAATGGTTACTTTAGAATGGGGAGGGGTCAATGGCCTGAAACAGGTGGTGGTCTCCTCAAATATCCCAGTGGACTGTCTGCTTGGAAATGACCTGGAGTCCTCAGCATGGGCTGAGGTAGAACTAAAAACCCATGCAGCAATGCTGGGTATCCCTGAACTGGTGTGTGTGAAAACAAGAGCACAATGCAAGGCACAGGGTGAACAAGTAGAGCTGGAGTCTGGAAGAATGGCCCAGCCTACCAAGAGGTCACATGGAGTGATCTACTCAGACACCCTCTCTGGCCAACAGCAAGCTGATTGTAGGAGAGTCCTACAACAGTTTCCTGAACTCTTCTCCTTAACCCCTGGTCAGACACACCTGTGTACCCATGATGTGGACACAGGAGACAGCATGCCTGTCAAGAACAAAATCTTTAGACAGTCTGACCATGTTAAGGAAAGCATCAAGGTGGAAGTCCACAAGATGCTGGAATTGGGAGTAATTGAGCGCTCTGACAGCCCCTGGGCTAGCCCAGTGGTCTTAGTCCCCAAACCTCACACCAAAGATGGAAAGAAAGAGATGAGGTTTTGTGTGGACTACAGAGGGCTCAATTCTGTCACCAAGACAGATGCTCATCCAATTCCAAGAGCTGATGAGCTCATAGACAAATTAGGTGCTGCCAAATTCTTAAGTACCTTTGACTTGACAGCAGGGTACTGGCAAATAAAAATGGCACCTGGAGCAAAAGAGAAAAAAGCATTCTCCACACCTGATGGGCATTATCAGTTTACTGTTATGCCCTTTGGTTTAAAGAATGCCCCTGCCACCTTCCAAAGGTTGGTGAATCAAGTCCTTGCTGGCTTGGAGTCCTTTAGCACAGCTTATCTTGATGATATTGCTGTCTTTAGCTCCACCTGGCAGGATCACCTGGTCCACCTGAAGAAGGTTTTGAAGGCTCTGCAATCTGCAGGCCTCTCTATCAAGGCATCCAAATGCCAGATAGGGCAGGGAACTGTGGTTTACTTGGGCCACCTTGTAGGTGGAGGCCAAGTTCAGCCACTCCAACCCAAGATCCAGACTATTCTGGACTGGGTAGCTCCAAAAACCCAGACTCAAGTCAGGGCATTCCTTGGCTTGACTGGGTATTACAGGAGGTTTGTGAAGGGATATGGATCCATTGTGACAGCCCTCACTGAACTCACCTCCAAGAAAATGCCCAAGAAAGTGAACTGGACTGTGGAATGCCAAAAGGCCTTTGACACCCTGAAACAAGCAATGTGCTCAGCACCAGTTCTCAAAGCTCCAGATTATTCTAAGCAGTTCATTGTGCAGACTGATGCCTCTGAACATGGGATAGGGGCAGTTTTGTCCCAAACAAATGATGATGGCCTTGACCAGCCTGTTGCTTTCATTAGCAGGAGGTTACTCCCCAGGGAGCAGCGTTGGAGTGCCATTGAGAGGGAGGCCTTTGCTGTGGTTTGGTCCCTGAAGAAGCTGAGACCATACCTCTTTGGGACTCACTTCCTAGTTCAAACTGACCACAGACCTCTCAAATGGCTGATGCAAATGAAAGGTGAAAATCCTAAACTGTTGAGGTGGTCCATCTCCCTACAGGGAATGGACTTTATAGTGGAACACAGACCTGGGACTGCCCATGCCAATGCAGATGGCCTTTCCAGGTTCTTCCACTTAGAAAATGAAGACTCTCTTGGGAAAGGTTAGTCTCATCCTCTTTCGTTTGGGGGGGGTTGTGTAAGGAAATGCCTCCTTGGCATGGTTGCCCCCTGACTTTTTGCCTTTGCTGATGCTATGTTTACAATTGAAAGTGTGCTGAGGCCTGCTAACCAGGCCCCAGCGTTCTTTCCCTAACCTGTACTTTTGTATCCACAATTGGCAGACCCTGGCATCCAGATAAGTCCCTTGTAACTGGTACTTCTAGTACCAAGGGCCCTGATGCCAAGGAAGGTCTCTAAGGGCTGCAGCATGTCTTATGCCACCCTGGAGACCTCTCACTCAGCACAGACACACTGCTTGCCAGCTTGTGTGTGCTAGTGAGGACAAAACGAGTAAGTCGACATGGCACTCCCCTCAGGGTGCCATGCCAGCCTCTCACTGCCTATGCAGTATAGGTAAGACACCCCTCTAGCAGGCCTTACAGCCCTAAGGCAGGGTGCACTATACCATAGGTGAGGGTACCAGTGCATGAGCATGGTACCCCTACAGTGTCTAAACAAAAACCTTAGACATTGTAAGTGCAGGGTAGCCATAAGAGTATATGGTCTGGGAGTTTGTCAAACACGAACTCCACAGCACCATAATGGCTACACTGAAAACTGGGAAGTTTGGTATCAAACTTCTCAGCACAATAAATGCACACTGATGCCAGTGTACATTTTATTGTAAAATACACCCCAGAGGGCACCTTAGAGGTGCCCCCTGAAACTTAACCGACTATCTGTGTAGGCTGACTAGTTTTAGCAGCCTGCCACAAACCGAGACATGTTGCTGGCCCCATGGGGAGAGTGCCTTTGTCACTCTGAGGCCAGTAACAAAGCCTGCACTGGGTGGAGATGCTAACACCTCCCCCAGGCAGGAATTGTCACACCTGGCGGTGAGCCTCAAAGGCTCACCTCCTTTGTGCCAACCCAGCAGGACACTCCAGCTAGTGGAGTTGCCCGCCCCCTCCGGCCAGGCCCCACTTTTGGCGGCAAGGCCGGAGAAAATAATGAGAAAAACAAGGAGGAGTCACTGGCCAGTCAGGACAGCCCCTAAGGTGTCCTGAGCTGAAGTGACTCTAACTTTTAGAAATCCTCCATCTTGCAGATGGAGGATTCCCCCAATAGGGTTAGGATTGTGACCCCCTCCCCTTGGGAGGAGGCACAAAGAGGGTGTACCCACCCTCAGGGCTAGTAGCCATTGGCTACTAACCCCCCAGACCTAAACACGCCCTTAAATTTAGTATTTAAGGGCTACCCTGAACCCTAGAAAATTAGATTCCTGCAACTACAAGAAGAAGGACTGCCTAGCTGAAAACCCCTGCAGCGGAAGACCAGAATGACGACAACTGCCTTGGCTCCAGAAACTCACCGGCCTGTCTCCTGCCTTCCAAAGATCCTGCTCCAGCGACGCCTTCCAAAGGGACCAGCGACCTCGACATCCTCTGAGGACTGCCCCTGCTTCAAAAAGACAAGAAACTCCCGAGGACAGCGGACCTGCTCCAAGAAAAGCTGCAACTTTGTTTCCAGCAGCTTTAAAGATCCCTGCAAGCTCCCCGCAAGAAGCGTGAGACTTGCAACACTGCACCCGGCGACCCCGACTCGGCTGGTGGAGATCCGACACCTCAGGAGGGACCCCAGGACTACTCTGATACTGTGAGTACCAAAACCTGTCCCCCCTGAGCCCCCACAGCGCCGCCTGCAGAGGGAATCCCGAGGCTTCCCCTGACCGCGACTCTTTGAACCTAAAGTCCCGACACCTGGGAGAGACCCTGCACCCGCAGCCCCCAGGACCTGAAGGACCGGACTTTCACTGGAGAAGTGACCCCCAGGAGTCCCTCTCCCTTGCCCAAGTGGAGGTTTCCCCGAGGAACCCCCCCCTTGCCTGCCTGCAGCGCTGAAGAGATCCCGAGATCTCTCATAGACTAATATTGCGAACCCGACGCTTGTTTCTACACTGCACCCGGCCGCCCCCGCGCCGCTGAGGGTGAAATTTCTGTGTGGGCTTGTGTCCCCCCCGGTGCCCTACAAAACCCCCCTGGTCTGCCCTCCGAAGACGCGGGTACTTACCTGCAAGCAGACCGGAACCGGGGCACCCCCTTCTCTCCATTCTAGCCTATGTGTTTTGGGCACCACTTTGAACTCTGCACCTGACCGGCCCTGAGCTGCTGGTGTGGTGACTTTGGGGTTGCTCTGAACCCCCAACGGTGGGCTACCTTGGACCAAGAACTGAACCCTGTAAGTGTCTTACTTACCTGGTAAAACTAACAAAAACTTACCTCCCCCAGGAACTGTGAAAATTGCACTAAGTGTCCACTTTTAAAACAGCTATTTGTCAATAACTCGAAAAGTATACATGCAATTTTTATGATTTGAAGTTCCTAAAGTACTTACCTGCAATACCTTTCGAATGAGATATTACATGTAGAATTTGAACCTGTGGTTCTTAAAATAAACTAAGAAAAGATATTTTTCTATATAAAAACCTATTGGCTGGATTTGTCTCTGAGTGTGTGTACCTCATTTATTGTCTATGTGTATGTACAACAAATGCTTAACACTACTCCTTGGATAAGCCTACTGCTCGACCACACTACCACAAAATAGAGCATTAGTATTATCTCTTTTTGCCACTATCTTACCTCTAAGGGGAACCCTTGGACTCTGTGCATGCTATTCCTTACTTTGAAATAGCACATACAGAGCCAACTTCCTACATTGGTGGATCAGCGGTGGGGTACAAGACTTTGCATTTGCTGGACTACTCAGCCAATACCTGATCACACGACAAATTCCAAAATTGTCATTAGAAATTCATTTTTGCAATTTGAAATTTTTCTAAATTCTTAAAAGTCCTGCTAGGGCCTTGTGTGTTAAGTCCCTGTTTAGCATTGTCTTTTAGAGTTTAAAAGTTTGTTAAAAGTTTGAAATTAGATTCTAGAAACAGTTTTAGATTCTTTAAAAAGTCTTCCAACTCTTAGCAAAATAATGTCTGATACAGAGATGAATGTGGTGGAACTCGACACCACACCTTACCTCCATCTTAAGATGAGGGAGCTAAGGTCTCTCTGTAATATCAAAAAAATAACCATTGGCTCCAGACCTACCAAAATTCAGCTCCAGGAGCTGTTGGCAGAGTTTGAAAAAGCCAACCCCTCTGATGATGACCTCACAGAGGAAGAGATTAGTGACTTGGAGGCCAATGTCCCTCCTCCAGTCCTAAATAGGGAGAACAGGACCCCTCAAGTCCTGTCTCCAACTGTGTTAGTCAGAAATAGTGAGTCCCTCACAGGAGGGTCCCACATTTCTGAAATCACTGAGGATGCTCTCAGTGAAGATGACCTCCTGTTAGCCAGGATGGCCAAAAGATTGGCTTTAGAGAGACAGCTCCTAGCCATAGAAAGGGAAAGACAAGAAATGGGCCTAGGACCCATCAATGGTGGCAGCAATATAAATAGGGTCAGAGATTCTCCTGACATGTTAAAAATCCCCAAAGGGATTGTGACAAAATTTGAAGATGGTGATGACATCACCAAGTGGTTCACAGCTTTTGAGAGGGCTTGTGTAACCAGAAAAGTGAACAGATCTCACTGGGGTGCTCTCCTTTGGGAAATGTTCACTGGAAAGTGTAGGGATAGACTCCTCACACTCTCTGGAAAAGATGCAGAATCTTATGACCTCATGAAGGGTACCCTGATTGAGGGCTTTGGATTCTCCACTGAGGAGTACAGGATTAGGTTCAGGGGGGCTCAAAAATCCTCGAGCCAGACCTGGGTTGACTTTGTTGACTACTCAGTGAAAACACTAGATGGTTGGATTCAAGGCAGTGGTGTAAGTAATTATGATGGGCTGTACAATTTATTTGTGAAAGAACACCTGTTAAGTAATTGTTTCAATGATAAACTGCATCAGCATCTGGTAGACCTAGGACCAATTTCTCCCCAAGAATTGGGAAAGAAGGCGGACCATTGGGTCAAGACAAGGGTGTCCAAGACTTCAACAGGGGGTGACCAAAAGAAAGGGGTCACAAAGACTCCCCAGGGGAAGGGTGATGAGACAACCAAAACTAAAAATAGTAAAGAGTCTTCTACAGGCCCCCAAAAACCTGCACAGGAGGGTGGGCCCAGAGCCTCTTCACAAAACAATGGGTACAAGGGTAAAAACTTTGATCCCAAAAAGGCCTGGTGTCATAGCTGTAAACAGCATGGACACCAAACTGGAGACAAGGCCTGTCCCAAGAAAGGTTCCACTCCAAACTCCCATCCAGGTAACACTGGTATGGCTAGTCTCCAAGTGGGATCAGCAGTGTGCCCAGAGCAAATCAGGGTCCACACTGAAGCTACTCTAGTTTCTGAGGGTGGGGTGGATTTAGCCACACTAGCTGTCTGGCCGCCTAACATGCAAAAATACAGACAGCAACTCTTAATTAATGGGACTAGAATAGAGGGCCTGAGGGATACAGGTGCCAGTGTCACCATGGTGACAGAGAAACTGGTTTCCCCTGGCCAATACCTGACTGGGAAAACTTACACAGTCACCAACGCTGACAATCAGAGAAAAGTACATCCCATGGCAATGGTTACTTTAGAATGGGGAGGGGTCAATGGCCTGAAACAGGTGGTGGTCTCCTCAAATATCCCAGTGGACTGTCTGCTTGGAAATGACCTGGAGTCCTCAGCATGGGCTGAGGTAGAACTAAAAACCCATGCAGCAATGCTGGGTATCCCTGAACTGGTGTGTGTGAAAACAAGAGCACAATGCAAGGCACAGGGTGAACAAGTAGAGCTGGAGTCTGGAAGAATGGCCCAGCCTACCAAGAGAACAGGAAAGTCAGTTGGGAAACCAACTACAACACAGCAAAAGAAAGGGAACCTCTCTTCTCAGGAAGAAGTTCTGCCCTCTGAGGGAACTGAGCCTTTGGAGCTTGAACCTTATCAGGTTGAGCTCTTAGGCCCAGGGGGACCCTCAAGGGAGGAGCTGTGTAAGGGACAAGAAACCTGTCCCTCTCTTGAAGGCCTTAGGCAGCAAGCTGCTGAAGAGTCCAAAGGCAAGAAAAATGGAACGCATAGGGTCTATTGGGAAGATGGACTCCTGTACACTGAGGCCAGAGACCCCAAACCTGGTGCCACTAGGAGAGTGGTAGTGCCTCAGCTGTTCAGGAAGTTCATCCTAACATTGGCCCATGACATTCCCCTTGCTGGACATTTGGGACAAACCAAGACGTGGGAGAGGTTAGTCAACCACTTCTACTGGCCCAATATGTCCAACATGGTTAAGGAGTTTTGCCTCTCCTGCCCCACCTGTCAAGCCAGTGGTAAGACAGGTGGGCATCCAAAGGCCCCCCTCATTCCACTTCCAGTGGTGGGGGTTCCCTTTGAAAGAGTGGGTGTGGACATAGTTGGTCCACTAGAACCTCCCACAGCCTCAGGAAATATGTATATCCTGGTAGTAGTGGATCATGCTACCAGGTATCCTGAAGCTATTCCCCTTAGGTCGACTACTGCCCCTGCAGTAGCCAAGGCCCTCATTGGTATCTTTACCAGAGTGGGTTTCCCTAAGGAGGTGGTGTCTGACAGAGGTACCAACTTCATGTCAGCATACCTAAAGCACATGTGGAATGAGTGTGGAGTGACTTATAAATTCACTACACCATACCATCCACAAACTAATGGCTTGGTTGAGAGATTCAACAAGACATTAAAAGGCATGATCATGGGGCTCCCAGAAAAACTCAAAAGGAGATGGGATGTCCTCTTGCCATGTCTGCTTTTCGCTTACAGAGAGGTGCCACAGAAGGGAGTAGCATTCTCACCCTTTGAACTTCTGTTTGGTCATCCTGTAAGAGGACCACTTGCTCTTGTTAAAGAAGGCTGGGAGAGACCTCTCCATGAGCCTAAGCAAGACATAGTGGACTATGTACTTGGCCTTCGCTCTAGAATGGCAGAGTACATGGAAAAGGCAACCAAAAACCTTGAGGCTAGCCAACAACTCCAGAAGTTTTGGTATGACCAAAAGGCTGCACTGGTTGAGTTCCAACCAGGGCAGAAAGTCTGGGTTCTGGAGCCTGTGGCTCCCAGGGCACTCCAGGACAAATGGAGTGGCCCTTACCCAGTACTAGAAAGGAAGAGTCAGGTCACCTACCTGGTGGACCTGGGCACAAGCAGGAGCCCCAAGAGGGTGATCCATGTGAACCGCCTTAAGCTCTTCCATGACAGGGCTGATGTCAATCTGTTGATGGTAACAGATGAGGATCAGGAGGCAGAGAGTGAACCTCTCCCTGATCTTCTGTCATCAGACCCAAAAGATGGCACAGTAGATGGAGTGATCTACTCAGACACCCTCTCTGGCCAACAGCAAGCTGATTGTAGGAGAGTCCTACAACAGTTTCCTGAACTCTTCTCCTTAACCCCTGGTCAGACACACCTGTGTACCCATGATGTGGACACAGGAGACAGCATGCCTGTCAAGAACAAAATCTTTAGACAGTCTGACCATGTTAAGGAAAGCATCAAGGTGGAAGTCCACAAGATGCTGGAATTGGGAGTAATTGAGCACTCTGACAGCCCCTGGGCTAGCCCAGTGGTCTTAGTCCCCAAACCTCACACCAAAGATGGAAAGAAAGAGATGAGGTTTTGTGTGGACTACAGAGGGCTCAATTCTGTCACCAAGACAGATGCTCATCCAATTCCAAGAGCTGATGAGCTCATAGACAAATTAGGTGCTGCCAAATTCTTAAGTACCTTTGACTTGACAGCAGGGTACTGGCAAATAAAAATGGCACCTGGAGCAAAAGAGAAAACAGCATTCTCCACACCTGATGGGCATTATCAGTTTACTGTTATGCCCTTTGGTTTAAAGAATGCCCCTGCCACCTTCCAAAGGTTGGTGAATCAAGTCCTTGCTGGCTTGGAGTCCTTTAGCACAGCTTATCTTGATGATATTGCTGTCTTTAGCTCCACCTGGCAGGATCACCTGGTCCACCTGAAGAAGGTTTTGAAGGCTCTGCAATCTGCAGGCCTCTCTATCAAGGCATCCAAATGCCAGATAGGGCAGGGAACTGTGGTTTACTTGGGCCACCTTGTAGGTGGAGGCCAAGTTCAGCCACTCCAACCCAAGATCCAGACTATTCTGGACTGGGTAGCTCCAAAAACCCAGACTCAAGTCAGGGCATTCCTTGGCTTGACTGGGTATTACAGGAGGTTTGTGAAGGGATATGGATCCATTGTGACAGCCCTCACTGAACTCACCTCCAAGAAAATGCCCAAGAAAGTGAACTGGACTGTGGAATGCCAACAGGCCTTTGACACCCTGAAACAAGCAATGTGCTCAGCACCAGTTCTCAAAGCTCCAGATTATTCTAAGCAGTTCATTGTGCAGACTGATGCCTCTGAACATGGGATAGGGGCAGTTTTGTCCCAAACAAATGATGATGGCCTTGACCAGCCTGTTGCTTTCATTAGCAGGAGGTTACTCCCCAGGGAGCAGCGTTGGAGTGCCATTGAGAGGGAGGCCTTTGCTGTGGTTTGGTCCCTGAAGAAGCTGAGACCATACCTCTTTGGGACTCACTTCCTAGTTCAAACTGACCACAGACCTCTCAAATGGCTGATGCAAATGAAAGGTGAAAATCCTAAACTGTTGAGGTGGTCCATCTCCCTACAGGGAATGGACTTTATAGTGGAACACAGACCTGGGACTGCCCATGCCAATGCAGATGGCCTTTCCAGGTTCTTCCACTTAGAAAATGAAGACTCTCTTGGGAAAGGTTAGTCTCATCCTCTTTCGTTTGGGGGGGGTTGTGTAAGGAAATGCCTCCTTGGCATGGTTGCCCCCTGACTTTTTGCCTTTGCTGATGCTATGTTTACAATTGAAAGTGTGCTGAGGCCTGCTAACCAGGCCCCAGCGTTCTTTCCCTAACCTGTACTTTTGTATCCACAATTGGCAGACCCTGGCATCCAGATAAGTCCCTTGTAACTGGTACTTCTAGTACCAAGGGCCCTGATGCCAAGGAAGGTCTCTAAGGGCTGCAGCATGTCTTATGCCACCCTGGAGACCTCTCACTCAGCACAGACACACTGCTTGCCAGCTTGTGTGTGCTAGTGAGGACAAAACGAGTAAGTCGACATGGCACTCCCCTCAGGGTGCCATGCCAGCCTCTCACTGCCTATGCAGTATAGGTAAGACACCCCTCTAGCAGGCCTTACAGCCCTAAGGCAGGGTGCACTATACCATAGGTGAGGGTACCAGTGCATGAGCATGGTACCCCTACAGTGTCTAAACAAAAACCTTAGACATTGTAAGTGCAGGGTAGCCATAAGAGTATATGGTCTGGGAGTTTGTCAAACACGAACTCCACAGCACCATAATGGCTACACTGAAAACTGGGAAGTTTGGTATCAAACTTCTCAGCACAATAAATGCACACTGATGCCAGTGTACATTTTATTGTAAAATACACCCCAGAGGGCACCTTAGAGGTGCCCCCTGAAACTTAACCGACTATCTGTGTAGGCTGACTAGTTTTAGCAGCCTGCCACAAACCGAGACATGTTGCTGGCCCCATGGGGAGAGTGCCTTTGTCACTCTGAGGCCAGTAACAAAGCCTGCACTGGGTGGAGATGCTAACACCTCCCCCAGGCAGGAATTGTCACACCTGGCGGTGAGCCTCAAAGGCTCACCTCCTTTGTGCCAACCCAGCAGGACACTCCAGCTAGTGGAGTTGCCCGCCCCCTCCGGCCAGGCCCCACTTTTGGCGGCAAGGCCGGAGAAAATAATGAGAAAAACAAGGAGGAGTCACTGGCCAGTCAGGACAGCCCCTAAGGTGTCCTGAGCTGAAGTGACTCTAACTTTTAGAAATCCTCCATCTTGCAGATGGAGGATTCCCCCAATAGGGTTAGGATTGTGACCCCCTCCCCTTGGGAGGAGGCACAAAGAGGGTGTACCCACCCTCAGGGCTAGTAGCCATTGGCTACTAACCCCCCAGACCTAAACACGCCCTTAAATTTAGTATTTAAGGGCTACCCTGAACCCTAGAAAATTAGATTCCTGCAACTACAAGAAGAAGGACTGCCTAGCTGAAAACCCCTGCAGCGGAAGACCAGAATGACGACAACTGCCTTGGCTCCAGAAACTCACCGGCCTGTCTCCTGCCTTCCAAAGATCCTGCTCCAGCGACGCCTTCCAAAGGGACCAGCGACCTCGACATCCTCTGAGGACTGCCCCTGCTTCAAAAAGACAAGAAACTCCCGAGGACAGCGGACCTGCTCCAAGAAAAGCTGCAACTTTGTTTCCAGCAGCTTTAAAGATCCCTGCAAGCTCCCCGCAAGAAGCGTGAGACTTGCAACACTGCACCCGGCGACCCCGACTCGGCTGGTGGAGATCCGACACCTCAGGAGGGACCCCAGGACTACTCTGATACTGTGAGTACCAAAACCTGTCCCCCCTGAGCCCCCACAGCGCCGCCTGCAGAGGGAATCCCGAGGCTTCCCCTAACCGCGACTCTTTGAACCTAAAGTCCCGACGCCTGGGAGAGACCCTGCACCCGCAGCCCCCAGGACCTGAAGGACCGGACTTTCACTGGAGAAGTGACCCCCAGGAGTCCCTCTCCCTTGCCCAAGTGGAGGTTTCCCCGAGGAACCCCCCCCTTGCCTGCCTGCAGCGCTGAAGAGATCCCGAGATCTCTCATAGACTAATATTGCGAACCCGACGCTTGTTTCTACACTGCACCCGGCCGCCCCCGCGCCGCTGAGGGTGAAATTTCTGTGTGGGCTTGTGTCCCCCCCGGTGCCCTACAAAACCCCCCTGGTCTGCCCTCCGAAGACGCGGGTACTTACCTGCAAGCAGACCGGAACCGGGGCACCCCCTTCTCTCCATTCTAGCCTATGTGTTTTGGGCACCACTTTGAACTCTGCACCTGACCGGCCCTGAGCTGCTGGTGTGGTGACTTTGGGGTTGCTCTGAACCCCCAACGGTGGGCTACCTTGGACCAAGAACTGAACCCTGTAAGTGTCTTACTTACCTGGTAAAACTAACAAAAACTTACCTCCCCCAGGAACTGTGAAAATTGCACTAAGTGTCCACTTTTAAAACAGCTATTTGTCAATAACTCGAAAAGTATACATGCAATTTTTATGATTTGAAGTTCCTAAAGTACTTACCTGCAATACCTTTCGAATGAGATATTACATGTAGAATTTGAACCTGTGGTTCTTAAAATAAACTAAGAAAAGATATTTTTCTATATAAAAACCTATTGGCTGGATTTGTCTCTGAGTGTGTGTACCTCATTTATTGTCTATGTGTATGTACAACAAATGCTTAACACTACTCCTTGGATAAGCCTACTGCTCGACCACACTACCACAAAATAGAGCATTAGTATTATCTCTTTTTGCCACTATCTTACCTCTAAGGGGAACCCTTGGACTCTGTGCATGCTATTCCTTACTTTGAAATAGCACATACAGAGCCAACTTCCTACATTGGTGGATCAGCGGTGGGGTACAAGACTTTGCATTTGCTGGACTACTCAGCCAATACCTGATCACACGACAAATTCCAAAATTGTCATTAGAAATTCATTTTTGCAATTTGAAATTTTTCTAAATTCTTAAAAGTCCTGCTAGGGCCTTGTGTGTTAAGTCCCTGTTTAGCATTGTCTTTTAGAGTTTAAAAGTGTTAAAAGTTTGAAATTAGATTCTAGAAACAGTTTTAGATTCTTTAAAAAGTCTTCCAACTCTTAGCAAAATAATGTCTGATACAGAGATGAATGTGGTGGAACTCGACACCACACCTTACCTCCATCTTAAGATGAGGGAGCTAAGGTCTCTCTGTAATATCAAAAAAATAACCATTGGCTCCAGACCTACCAAAATTCAGCTCCAGGAGCTGTTGGCAGAGTTTGAAAAAGCCAACCCCTCTGATGATGACCTCACAGAGGAAGAGATTAGTGACTTGGAGGCCAATGTCCCTCCTCCAGTCCTAAATAGGGAGAACAGGACCCCTCAAGTCCTGTCTCCAACTGTGTTAGTCAGAAATAGTGAGTCCCTCACAGGAGGGTCCCACATTTCTGAAATCACTGAGGATGCTCTCAGTGAAGATGACCTCCTGTTAGCCAGGCTGGCCAAAAGATTGGCTTTAGAGAGACAGCTCCTAGCCATAGAAAGGGAAAGACAAGAGATGGGCCTAGGACCCATCAATGGTGGCAGCAATATAAATAGGGTCAGAGATTCTCCTGACATGTTAAAAATCCCCAAAGGGATTGTGACAAAATTTGAAGATGGTGATGACATCACCAAGTGGTTCACAGCTTTTGAGAGGGCTTGTGTAACCAGAAAAGTGAACAGATCTCACTGGGGTGCTCTCCTTTGGGAAATGTTCACTGGAAAGTGTAGGGATAGACTCCTCACACTCTCTGGAAAAGATGCAGAATCTTATGACCTCATGAAGGGTACCCTGATTGAGGGCTTTGGATTCTCCACTGAGGAGTACAGGATTAGGTTCAGGGGGGCTCAAAAATCCTCGAGCCAGACCTGGGTTGACTTTGTTGACTACTCAGTGAAAACACTAGATGGTTGGATTCAAGGCAGTGGTGTAAGTAATTATGATGGGCTGTACAATTTATTTGTGAAAGAACACCTGTTAAGTAATTGTTTCAATGATAAACTGCATCAGCATCTGGTAGACCTAGGACCAATTTCTCCCCAAGAATTGGGAAAGAAGGCGGACCATTGGGTCAAGACAAGGGTGTCCAAGACTTCAACAGGGGGTGACCAAAAGAAAGGGGTCACAAAGACTCCCCAGGGGAAGGGTGATGAGACAACCAAAACTAAAAATAGTAAAGAGTCTTCTACAGGCCCCCAAAAACCTGCACAGGAGGGTGGGCCCAGAGCCTCTTCACAAAACAATGGGTACAAGGGTAAAAACTTTGATCCCAAAAAGGCCTGGTGTCATAGCTGTAAACAGCATGGACACCAAACTGGAGACAAGGCCTGTCCCAAGAAAGGTTCCACTCCAAACTCCCATCCAGGTAACACTGGTATGGCTAGTCTCCAAGTGGGATCAACAGTGTGCCCAGAGCAAATCAGGGTCCACACTGAAGCTACTCTAGTTTCTGAGGGTGGGGTGGATTTAGCCACACTAGCTGTCTGGCCGCCTAACATGCAAAAATACAGACAGCAACTCTTAATTAATGGGACTAGAATAGAGGGCCTGAGGGATACAGGTGCCAGTGTCACCATGGTGACAGAGAAACTGGTTTCCCCTGGCCAATACCTGACTGGGAAAACTTACACAGTCACCAACGCTGACAATCAGAGAAAAGTACATCCCATGGCAATGGTTACTTTAGAATGGGGAGGGGTCAATGGCCTGAAACAGGTGGTGGTCTCCTCAAATATCCCAGTGGACTGTCTGCTTGGAAATGACCTGGAGTCCTCAGCATGGGCTGAGGTAGAACTAAAAACCCATGCAGCAATGCTGGGTATCCCTGAACTGGTGTGTGTGAAAACAAGAGCACAATGCAAGGCACAGGGTGAACAAGTAGAGCTGGAGTCTGGAAGAATGGCCCAGCCTACCAAGAGGTCACATGGAGTGATCTACTCAGACACCCTCTCTGGCCAACAGCAAGCTGATTGTAGGAGAGTCCTACAACAGTTTCCTGAACTCTTCTCCTTAACCCCTGGTCAGACACACCTGTGTACCCATGATGTGGACACAGGAGACAGCATGCCTGTCAAGAACAAAATCTTTAGACAGTCTGACCATGTTAAGGAAAGCATCAAGGTGGAAGTCCACAAGATGCTGGAATTGGGAGTAATTGAGCGCTCTGACAGCCCCTGGGCTAGCCCAGTGGTCTTAGTCCCCAAACCTCACACCAAAGATGGAAAGAAAGAGATGAGGTTTTGTGTGGACTACAGAGGGCTCAATTCTGTCACCAAGACAGATGCTCATCCAATTCCAAGAGCTGATGAGCTCATAGACAAATTAGGTGCTGCCAAATTCTTAAGTACCTTTGACTTGACAGCAGGGTACTGGCAAATAAAAATGGCACCTGGAGCAAAAGAGAAAAAAGCATTCTCCACACCTGATGGGCATTATCAGTTTACTGTTATGCCCTTTGGTTTAAAGAATGCCCCTGCCACCTTCCAAAGGTTGGTGAATCAAGTCCTTGCTGGCTTGGAGTCCTTTAGCACAGCTTATCTTGATGATATTGCTGTCTTTAGCTCCACCTGGCAGGATCACCTGGTCCACCTGAAGAAGGTTTTGAAGGCTCTGCAATCTGCAGGCCTCTCTATCAAGGCATCCAAATGCCAGATAGGGCAGGGAACTGTGGTTTACTTGGGCCACCTTGTAGGTGGAGGCCAAGTTCAGCCACTCCAACCCAAGATCCAGACTATTCTGGACTGGGTAGCTCCAAAAACCCAGACTCAAGTCAGGGCATTCCTTGGCTTGACTGGGTATTACAGGAGGTTTGTGAAGGGATATGGATCCATTGTGACAGCCCTCACTGAACTCACCTCCAAGAAAATGCCCAAGAAAGTGAACTGGACTGTGGAATGCCAACAGGCCTTTGACACCCTGAAACAAGCAATGTGCTCAGCACCAGTTCTCAAAGCTCCAGATTATTCTAAGCAGTTCATTGTGCAGACTGATGCCTCTGAACATGGGATAGGGGCAGTTTTGTCCCAAACAAATGATGATGGCCTTGACCAGCCTGTTGCTTTCATTAGCAGGAGGTTACTCCCCAGGGAGCAGCGTTGGAGTGCCATTGAGAGGGAGGCCTTTGCTGTGGTTTGGTCCCTGAAGAAGCTGAGACCATACCTCTTTGGGACTCACTTCCTAGTTCAAACTGACCACAGACCTCTCAAATGGCTGATGCAAATGAAAGGTGAAAATCCTAAACTGTTGAGGTGGTCCATCTCCCTACAGGGAATGGACTTTATAGTGGAACACAGACCTGGGACTGCCCATGCCAATGCAGATGGCCTTTCCAGGTTCTTCCACTTAGAAAATGAAGACTCTCTTGGGAAAGGTTAGTCTCATCCTCTTTCGTTTGGGGGGGGGTTGTGTAAGGAAATGCCTCCTTGGCATGGTTGCCCCCTGACTTTTTGCCTTTGCTGATGCTATGTTTACAATTGAAAGTGTGCTGAGGCCTGCTAACCAGGCCCCAGCGTTCTTTCCCTAACCTGTACTTTTGTATCCACAATTGGCAGACCCTGGCATCCAGATAAGTCCCTTGTAACTGGTACTTCTAGTACCAAGGGCCCTGATGCCAAGGAAGGTCTCTAAGGGCTGCAGCATGTCTTATGCCACCCTGGAGACCTCTCACTCAGCACAGACACACTGCTTGCCAGCTTGTGTGTGCTAGTGAGGACAAAACGAGTAAGTCGACATGGCACTCCCCTCAGGGTGCCATGCCAGCCTCTCACTGCCTATGCAGTATAGGTAAGACACCCCTCTAGCAGGCCTTACAGCCCTAAGGCAGGGTGCACTATACCATAGGTGAGGGTACCAGTGCATGAGCATGGTACCCCTACAGTGTCTAAACAAAAACCTTAGACATTGTAAGTGCAGGGTAGCCATAAGAGTATATGGTCTGGGAGTTTGTCAAACACGAACTCCACAGCACCATAATGGCTACACTGAAAACTGGGAAGTTTGGTATCAAACTTCTCAGCACAATAAATGCACACTGATGCCAGTGTACATTTTATTGTAAAATACACCCCAGAGGGCACCTTAGAGGTGCCCCCTGAAACTTAACCGACTATCTGTGTAGGCTGACTAGTTTTAGCAGCCTGCCACAAACCGAGACATGTTGCTGGCCCCATGGGGAGAGTGCCTTTGTCACTCTGAGGCCAGTAACAAAGCCTGCACTGGGTGGAGATGCTAACACCTCCCCCAGGCAGGAATTGTCACACCTGGCGGTGAGCCTCAAAGGCTCACCTCCTTTGTGCCAACCCAGCAGGACACTCCAGCTAGTGGAGTTGCCCGCCCCCTCTGGCCAGGCCCCACTTTTGGCGGCAAGGCCGGAGAAAATAATGAGAAAAACAAGGAGGAGTCACTGGCCAGTCAGGACAGCCCCTAAGGTGTCCTGAGCTGAAGTGACTCTAACTTTTAGAAATCCTCCATCTTGCAGATGGAGGATTCCCCCAATAGGGTTAGGATTGTGACCCCCTCCCCTTGGGAGGAGGCACAAAGAGGGTGTACCCACCCTCAGGGCTAGTAGCCATTGGCTACTAACCCCCCAGACCTAAACACGCCCTTAAATTTAGTATTTAAGGGCTACCCTGAACCCTAGAAAATTAGATTCCTGCAACTACAAGAAGAAGGACTGCCTAGCTGAAAACCCCTGCAGCGGAAGACCAGAATGACGACAACTGCCTTGGCTCCAGAAACTCACCGGCCTGTCTCCTGCCTTCCAAAGATCCTGCTCCAGCGACGCCTTCCAAAGGGACCAGCGACCTCGACATCCTCTGAGGACTGCCCCTGCTTCAAAAAGACAAGAAACTCCCGAGGACAGCGGACCTGCTCCAAGAAAAGCTGCAACTTTGTTTCCAGCAGCTTTAAAGATCCCTGCAAGCTCCCCGCAAGAAGCGTGAGACTTGCAACACTGCACCCGGCGACCCCGACTCGGCTGGTGGAGATCCGACACCTCAGGAGGGACCCCAGGACTACTCTGATACTGTGAGTACCAAAACCTGTCCCCCCTGAGCCCCCACAGCGCCGCCTGCAGAGGGAATCCCGAGGCTTCCCCTGACCGCGACTCTTTGAACCTAAAGTCCCGACACCTGGGAGAGACCCTGCACCCGCAGCCCCCAGGACCTGAAGGACCGGACTTTCACTGGAGAAGTGACCCCCAGGAGTCCCTCTCCCTTGCCCAAGTGGAGGTTTCCCCGAGGAACCCCCCCCTTGCCTGCCTGCAGCGCTGAAGAGATCCCGAGATCTCTCATAGACTAATATTGCGAACCCGACGCTTGTTTCTACACTGCACCCGGCCGCCCCCGCGCCGCTGAGGGTGAAATTTCTGTGTGGGCTTGTGTCCCCCCCGGTGCCCTACAAAACCCCCCTGGTCTGCCCTCCGAAGACGCGGGTACTTACCTGCAAGCAGACCGGAACCGGGGCACCCCCTTCTCTCCATTCTAGCCTATGTGTTTTGGGCACCACTTTGAACTCTGCACCTGACCGGCCCTGAGCTGCTGGTGTGGTGACTTTGGGGTTGCTCTGAACCCCCAACGGTGGGCTACCTTGGACCAAGAACTGAACCCTGTAAGTGTCTTACTTACCTGGTAAAACTAACAAAAACTTACCTCCCCCAGGAACTGTGAAAATTGCACTAAGTGTCCACTTTTAAAACAGCTATTTGTCAATAACTCGAAAAGTATACATGCAATTTTTATGATTTGAAGTTCCTAAAGTACTTACCTGCAATACCTTTCGAATGAGATATTACATGTAGAATTTGAACCTGTGGTTCTTAAAATAAACTAAGAAAAGATATTTTTCTATATAAAAACCTATTGGCTGGATTTGTCTCTGAGTGTGTGTACCTCATTTATTGTCTATGTGTATGTACAACAAATGCTTAACACTACTCCTTGGATAAGCCTACTGCTCGACCACACTACCACAAAATAGAGCATTAGTATTATCTCTTTTTGCCACTATCTTACCTCTAAGGGGAACCCTTGGACTCTGTGCATGCTATTCCTTACTTTGAAATAGCACATACAGAGCCAACTTCCTACATTGGTGGATCAGCGGTGGGGTACAAGACTTTGCATTTGCTGGACTACTCAGCCAATACCTGATCACACGACAAATTCCAAAATTGTCATTAGAAATTCATTTTTGCAATTTGAAATTTTTCTAAATTCTTAAAAGTCCTGCTAGGGCCTTGTGTGTTAAGTCCCTGTTTAGCATTGTCTTTTAGAGTTTAAAAGTTTGTTAAAAGTTTGAAATTAGATTCTAGAAACAGTTTTAGATTCTTTAAAAAGTCTTCCAACTCTTAGCAAAATAATGTCTGATACAGAGATGAATGTGGTGGAACTCGACACCACACCTTACCTCCATCTTAAGATGAGGGAGCTAAGGTCTCTCTGTAATATCAAAAAAATAACCATTGGCTCCAGACCTACCAAAATTCAGCTCCAGGAGCTGTTGGCAGAGTTTGAAAAAGCCAACCCCTCTGATGATGACCTCACAGAGGAAGAGATTAGTGACTTGGAGGCCAATGTCCCTCCTCCAGTCCTAAATAGGGAGAACAGGACCCCTCAAGTCCTGTCTCCAACTGTGTTAGTCAGAAATAGTGAGTCCCTCACAGGAGGGTCCCACATTTCTGAAATCACTGAGGATGCTCTCAGTGAAGATGACCTCCTGTTAGCCAGGATGGCCAAAAGATTGGCTTTAGAGAGACAGCTCCTAGCCATAGAAAGGGAAAGACAAGAAATGGGCCTAGGACCCATCAATGGTGGCAGCAATATAAATAGGGTCAGAGATTCTCCTGACATGTTAAAAATCCCCAAAGGGATTGTGACAAAATTTGAAGATGGTGATGACATCACCAAGTGGTTCACAGCTTTTGAGAGGGCTTGTGTAACCAGAAAAGTGAACAGATCTCACTGGGGTGCTCTCCTTTGGGAAATGTTCACTGGAAAGTGTAGGGATAGACTCCTCACACTCTCTGGAAAAGATGCAGAATCTTATGACCTCATGAAGGGTACCCTGATTGAGGGCTTTGGATTCTCCACTGAGGAGTACAGGATTAGGTTCAGGGGGGCTCAAAAATCCTCGAGCCAGACCTGGGTTGACTTTGTTGACTACTCAGTGAAAACACTAGATGGTTGGATTCAAGGCAGTGGTGTAAGTAATTATGATGGGCTGTACAATTTATTTGTGAAAGAACACCTGTTAAGTAATTGTTTCAATGATAAACTGCATCAGCATCTGGTAGACCTAGGACCAATTTCTCCCCAAGAATTGGGAAAGAAGGCGGACCATTGGGTCAAGACAAGGGTGTCCAAGACTTCAACAGGGGGTGACCAAAAGAAAGGGGTCACAAAGACTCCCCAGGGGAAGGGTGATGAGACAACCAAAACTAAAAATAGTAAAGAGTCTTCTACAGGCCCCCAAAAACCTGCACAGGAGGGTGGGCCCAGAGCCTCTTCACAAAACAATGGGTACAAGGGTAAAAACTTTGATCCCAAAAAGGCCTGGTGTCATAGCTGTAAACAGCATGGACACCAAACTGGAGACAAGGCCTGTCCCAAGAAAGGTTCCACTCCAAACTCCCATCCAGGTAACACTGGTATGGCTAGTCTCCAAGTGGGATCAGCAGTGTGCCCAGAGCAAATCAGGGTCCACACTGAAGCTACTCTAGTTTCTGAGGGTGGGGTGGATTTAGCCACACTAGCTGTCTGGCCGCCTAACATGCAAAAATACAGACAGCAACTCTTAATTAATGGGACTAGAATAGAGGGCCTGAGGGATACAGGTGCCAGTGTCACCATGGTGACAGAGAAACTGGTTTCCCCTGGCCAATACCTGACTGGGAAAACTTACACAGTCACCAACGCTGACAATCAGAGAAAAGTACATCCCATGGCAATGGTTACTTTAGAATGGGGAGGGGTCAATGGCCTGAAACAGGTGGTGGTCTCCTCAAATATCCCAGTGGACTGTCTGCTTGGAAATGACCTGGAGTCCTCAGCATGGGCTGAGGTAGAACTAAAAACCCATGCAGCAATGCTGGGTATCCCTGAACTGGTGTGTGTGAAAACAAGAGCACAATGCAAGGCACAGGGTGAACAAGTAGAGCTGGAGTCTGGAAGAATGGCCCAGCCTACCAAGAGAACAGGAAAGTCAGTTGGGAAACCAACTACAACACAGCAAAAGAAAGGGAACCTCTCTTCTCAGGAAGAAGTTCTGCCCTCTGAGGGAACTGAGCCTTTGGAGCTTGAACCTTATCAGGTTGAGCTCTTAGGCCCAGGGGGACCCTCAAGGGAGGAGCTGTGTAAGGGACAAGAAACCTGTCCCTCTCTTGAAGGCCTTAGGCAGCAAGCTGCTGAAGAGTCCAAAGGCAAGAAAAATGGAACGCATAGGGTCTATTGGGAAGATGGACTCCTGTACACTGAGGCCAGAGACCCCAAACCTGGTGCCACTAGGAGAGTGGTAGTGCCTCAGCTGTTCAGGAAGTTCATCCTAACATTGGCCCATGACATTCCCCTTGCTGGACATTTGGGACAAACCAAGACGTGGGAGAGGTTAGTCAACCACTTCTACTGGCCCAATATGTCCAACATGGTTAAGGAGTTTTGCCTCTCCTGCCCCACCTGTCAAGCCAGTGGTAAGACAGGTGGGCATCCAAAGGCCCCCCTCATTCCACTTCCAGTGGTGGGGGTTCCCTTTGAAAGAGTGGGTGTGGACATAGTTGGTCCACTAGAACCTCCCACAGCCTCAGGAAATATGTATATCCTGGTAGTAGTGGATCATGCTACCAGGTATCCTGAAGCTATTCCCCTTAGGTCGACTACTGCCCCTGCAGTAGCCAAGGCCCTCATTGGTATCTTTACCAGAGTGGGTTTCCCTAAGGAGGTGGTGTCTGACAGAGGTACCAACTTCATGTCAGCATACCTAAAGCACATGTGGAATGAGTGTGGAGTGACTTATAAATTCACTACACCATACCATCCACAAACTAATGGCTTGGTTGAGAGATTCAACAAGACATTAAAAGGCATGATCATGGGGCTCCCAGAAAAACTCAAAAGGAGATGGGATGTCCTCTTGCCATGTCTGCTTTTCGCTTACAGAGAGGTGCCACAGAAGGGAGTAGCATTCTCACCCTTTGAACTTCTGTTTGGTCATCCTGTAAGAGGACCACTTGCTCTTGTTAAAGAAGGCTGGGAGAGACCTCTCCATGAGCCTAAGCAAGACATAGTGGACTATGTACTTGGCCTTCGCTCTAGAATGGCAGAGTACATGGAAAAGGCAACCAAAAACCTTGAGGCTAGCCAACAACTCCAGAAGTTTTGGTATGACCAAAAGGCTGCACTGGTTGAGTTCCAACCAGGGCAGAAAGTCTGGGTTCTGGAGCCTGTGGCTCCCAGGGCACTCCAGGACAAATGGAGTGGCCCTTACCCAGTACTAGAAAGGAAGAGTCAGGTCACCTACCTGGTGGACCTGGGCACAAGCAGGAGCCCCAAGAGGGTGATCCATGTGAACCGCCTTAAGCTCTTCCATGACAGGGCTGATGTCAATCTGTTGATGGTAACAGATGAGGATCAGGAGGCAGAGAGTGAACCTCTCCCTGATCTTCTGTCATCAGACCCAAAAGATGGCACAGTAGATGGAGTGATCTACTCAGACACCCTCTCTGGCCAACAGCAAGCTGATTGTAGGAGAGTCCTACAACAGTTTCCTGAACTCTTCTCCTTAACCCCTGGTCAGACACACCTGTGTACCCATGATGTGGACACAGGAGACAGCATGCCTGTCAAGAACAAAATCTTTAGACAGTCTGACCATGTTAAGGAAAGCATCAAGGTGGAAGTCCACAAGATGCTGGAATTGGGAGTAATTGAGCGCTCTGACAGCCCCTGGGCTAGCCCAGTGGTCTTAGTCCCCAAACCTCACACCAAAGATGGAAAGAAAGAGATGAGGTTTTGTGTGGACTACAGAGGGCTCAATTCTGTCACCAAGACAGATGCTCATCCAATTCCAAGAGCTGATGAGCTCATAGACAAATTAGGTGCTGCCAAATTCTTAAGTACCTTTGACTTGACAGCAGGGTACTGGCAAATAAAAATGGCACCTGGAGCAAAAGAGAAAACAGCATTCTCCACACCTGATGGGCATTATCAGTTTACTGTTATGCCCTTTGGTTTAAAGAATGCCCCTGCCACCTTCCAAAGGTTGGTGAATCAAGTCCTTGCTGGCTTGGAGTCCTTTAGCACAGCTTATCTTGATGATATTGCTGTCTTTAGCTCCACCTGGCAGGATCACCTGGTCCACCTGAAGAAGGTTTTGAAGGCTCTGCAATCTGCAGGCCTCTCTATCAAGGCATCCAAATGCCAGATAGGGCAGGGAACTGTGGTTTACTTGGGCCACCTTGTAGGTGGAGGCCAAGTTCAGCCACTCCAACCCAAGATCCAGACTATTCTGGACTGGGTAGCTCCAAAAACCCAGACTCAAGTCAGGGCATTCCTTGGCTTGACTGGGTATTACAGGAGGTTTGTGAAGGGATATGGATCCATTGTGACAGCCCTCACTGAACTCACCTCCAAGAAAATGCCCAAGAAAGTGAACTGGACTGTGGAATGCCAACAGGCCTTTGACACCCTGAAACAAGCAATGTGCTCAGCACCAGTTCTCAAAGCTCCAGATTATTCTAAGCAGTTCATTGTGCAGACTGATGCCTCTGAACATGGGATAGGGGCAGTTTTGTCCCAAACAAATGATGATGGCCTTGACCAGCCTGTTGCTTTCATTAGCAGGAGGTTACTCCCCAGGGAGCAGCGTTGGAGTGCCATTGAGAGGGAGGCCTTTGCTGTGGTTTGGTCCCTGAAGAAGCTGAGACCATACCTCTTTGGGACTCACTTCCTAGTTCAAACTGACCACAGACCTCTCAAATGGCTGATGCAAATGAAAGGTGAAAATCCTAAACTGTTGAGGTGGTCCATCTCCCTACAGGGAATGGACTTTATAGTGGAACACAGACCTGGGACTGCCCATGCCAATGCAGATGGCCTTTCCAGGTTCTTCCACTTAGAAAATGAAGACTCTCTTGGGAAAGGTTAGTCTCATCCTCTTTCGTTTGGGGGGGATTGTGTAAGGAAATGCCTCCTTGGCATGGTTGCCCCCTGACTTTTTGCCTTTGCTGATGCTATGTTTACAATTGAAAGTGTGCTGAGGCCTGCTAACCAGGCCCCAGCGTTCTTTCCCTAACCTGTACTTTTGTATCCACAATTGGCAGACCCTGGCATCCAGATAAGTCCCTTGTAACTGGTACTTCTAGTACCAAGGGCCCTGATGCCAAGGAAGGTCTCTAAGGGCTGCAGCATGTCTTATGCCACCCTGGAGACCTCTCACTCAGCACAGACACACTGCTTGCCAGCTTGTGTGTGCTAGTGAGGACAAAACGAGTAAGTCGACATGGCACTCCCCTCAGGGTGCCATGCCAGCCTCTCACTGCCTATGCAGTATAGGTAAGACACCCCTCTAGCAGGCCTTACAGCCCTAAGGCAGGGTGCACTATACCATAGGTGAGGGTACCAGTGCATGAGCATGGTACCCCTACAGTGTCTAAACAAAAACCTTAGACATTGTAAGTGCAGGGTAGCCATAAGAGTATATGGTCTGGGAGTTTGTCAAACACGAACTCCACAGCACCATAATGGCTACACTGAAAACTGGGAAGTTTGGTATCAAACTTCTCAGCACAATAAATGCACACTGATGCCAGTGTACATTTTATTGTAAAATACACCCCAGAGGGCACCTTAGAGGTGCCCCCTGAAACTTAACCGACTATCTGTGTAGGCTGACTAGTTTTAGCAGCCTGCCACAAACCGAGACATGTTGCTGGCCCCATGGGGAGAGTGCCTTTGTCACTCTGAGGCCAGTAACAAAGCCTGCACTGGGTGGAGATGCTAACACCTCCCCCAGGCAGGAATTGTCACACCTGGCGGTGAGCCTCAAAGGCTCACCTCCTTTGTGCCAACCCAGCAGGACACTCCAGCTAGTGGAGTTGCCCGCCCCCTCCGGCCAGGCCCCACTTTTGGCGGCAAGGCCGGAGAAAATAATGAGAAAAACAAGGAGGAGTCACTGGCCAGTCAGGACAGCCCCTAAGGTGTCCTGAGCTGAAGTGACTCTAACTTTTAGAAATCCTCCATCTTGCAGATGGAGGATTCCCCCAATAGGGTTAGGATTGTGACCCCCTCCCCTTGGGAGGAGGCACAAAGAGGGTGTACCCACCCTCAGGGCTAGTAGCCATTGGCTACTAACCCCCCAGACCTAAACACGCCCTTAAATTTAGTATTTAAGGGCTACCCTGAACCCTAGAAAATTAGATTCCTGCAACTACAAGAAGAAGGACTGCCTAGCTGAAAACCCCTGCAGCGGAAGACCAGAATGACGACAACTGCCTTGGCTCCAGAAACTCACCGGCCTGTCTCCTGCCTTCCAAAGATCCTGCTCCAGCGACGCCTTCCAAAGGGACCAGCGACCTCGACATCCTCTGAGGACTGCCCCTGCTTCAAAAAGACAAGAAACTCCCGAGGACAGCGGACCTGCTCCAAGAAAAGCTGCAACTTTGTTTCCAGCAGCTTTAAAGATCCCTGCAAGCTCCCCGCAAGAAGCGTGAGACTTGCAACACTGCACCCGGCGACCCCGACTCGGCTGGTGGAGATCCGACACCTCAGGAGGGACCCCAGGACTACTCTGATACTGTGAGTACCAAAACCTGTCCCCCCTGAGCCCCCACAGCGCCGCCTGCAGAGGGAATCCCGAGGCTTCCCCTAACCGCGACTCTTTGAACCTAAAGTCCCGACGCCTGGGAGAGACCCTGCACCCGCAGCCCCCAGGACCTGAAGGACCGGACTTTCACTGGAGAAGTGACCCCCAGGAGTCCCTCTCCCTTGCCCAAGTGGAGGTTTCCCCGAGGAACCCCCCCCTTGCCTGCCTGCAGCGCTGAAGAGATCCCGAGATCTCTCATAGACTAATATTGCGAACCCGACGCTTGTTTCTACACTGCACCCGGCCGCCCCCGCGCCGCTGAGGGTGAAATTTCTGTGTGGGCTTGTGTCCCCCCCGGTGCCCTACAAAACCCCCCTGGTCTGCCCTCCGAAGACGCGGGTACTTACCTGCAAGCAGACCGGAACCGGGGCACCCCCTTCTCTCCATTCTAGCCTATGTGTTTTGGGCACCACTTTGAACTCTGCACCTGACCGGCCCTGAGCTGCTGGTGTGGTGACTTTGGGGTTGCTCTGAACCCCCAACGGTGGGCTACCTTGGACCAAGAACTGAACCCTGTAAGTGTCTTACTTACCTGGTAAAACTAACAAAAACTTACCTCCCCCAGGAACTGTGAAAATTGCACTAAGTGTCCACTTTTAAAACAGCTATTTGTCAATAACTCGAAAAGTATACATGCAATTTTTATGATTTGAAGTTCCTAAAGTACTTACCTGCAATACCTTTCGAATGAGATATTACATGTAGAATTTGAACCTGTGGTTCTTAAAATAAACTAAGAAAAGATATTTTTCTATATAAAAACCTATTGGCTGGATTTGTCTCTGAGTGTGTGTACCTCATTTATTGTCTATGTGTATGTACAACAAATGCTTAACACTACTCCTTGGATAAGCCTACTGCTCGACCACACTACCACAAAATAGAGCATTAGTATTATCTCTTTTTGCCACTATCTTACCTCTAAGGGGAACCCTTGGACTCTGTGCATGCTATTCCTTACTTTGAAATAGCACATACAGAGCCAACTTCCTACATTGGTGGATCAGCGGTGGGGTACAAGACTTTGCATTTGCTGGACTACTCAGCCAATACCTGATCACACGACAAATTCCAAAATTGTCATTAGAAATTCATTTTTGCAATTTGAAATTTTTCTAAATTCTTAAAAGTCCTGCTAGGGCCTTGTGTGTTAAGTCCCTGTTTAGCATTGTCTTTTAGAGTTTAAAAGTTTGTTAAAAGTTTGAAATTAGATTCTAGAAACAGTTTTAGATTCTTTAAAAAGTCTTCCAACTCTTAGCAAAATAATGTCTGATACAGAGATGAATGTGGTGGAACTCGACACCACACCTTACCTCCATCTTAAGATGAGGGAGCTAAGGTCTCTCTGTAATATCAAAAAAATAACCATTGGCTCCAGACCTACCAAAATTCAGCTCCAGGAGCTGTTGGCAGAGTTTGAAAAAGCCAACCCCTCTGATGATGACCTCACAGAGGAAGAGATTAGTGACTTGGAGGCCAATGTCCCTCCTCCAGTCCTAAATAGGGAGAACAGGACCCCTCAAGTCCTGTCTCCAACTGTGTTAGTCAGAAATAGTGAGTCCCTCACAGGAGGGTCCCACATTTCTGAAATCACTGAGGATGCTCTCAGTGAAGATGACCTCCTGTTAGCCAGGATGGCCAAAAGATTGGCTTTAGAGAGACAGCTCCTAGCCATAGAAAGGGAAAGACAAGAGATGGGCCTAGGACCCATCAATGGTGGCAGCAATATAAATAGGGTCAGAGATTCTCCTGACATGTTAAAAATCCCCAAAGGGATTGTGACAAAATTTGAAGATGGTGATGACATCACCAAGTGGTTCACAGCTTTTGAGAGGGCTTGTGTAACCAGAAAAGTGAACAGATCTCACTGGGGTGCTCTCCTTTGGGAAATGTTCACTGGAAAGTGTAGGGATAGACTCCTCACACTCTCTGGAAAAGATGCAGAATCTTATGACCTCATGAAGGGTACCCTGATTGAGGGCTTTGGATTCTCCACTGAGGAGTACAGGATTAGGTTCAGGGGGGCTCAAAAATCCTCGAGCCAGACCTGGGTTGACTTTGTTGACTACTCAGTGAAAACACTAGATGGTTGGATTCAAGGCAGTGGTGTAAGTAATTATGATGGGCTGTACAATTTATTTGTGAAAGAACACCTGTTAAGTAATTGTTTCAATGATAAACTGCATCAGCATCTGGTAGACCTAGGACCAATTTCTCCCCAAGAATTGGGAAAGAAGGCGGACCATTGGGTCAAGACAAGGGTGTCCAAGACTTCAACAGGGGGTGACCAAAAGAAAGGGGTCACAAAGACTCCCCAGGGGAAGGGTGATGAGACAACCAAAACTAAAAATAGTAAAGAGTCTTCTACAGGCCCCCAAAAACCTGCACAGGAGGGTGGGCCCAGAGCCTCTTCACAAAACAATGGGTACAAGGGTAAAAACTTTGATCCCAAAAAGGCCTGGTGTCATAGCTGTAAACAGCATGGACACCAAACTGGAGACAAGGCCTGTCCCAAGAAAGGTTCCACTCCAAACTCCCATCCAGGTAACACTGGTATGGCTAGTCTCCAAGTGGGATCAACAGTGTGCCCAGAGCAAATCAGGGTCCACACTGAAGCTACTCTAGTTTCTGAGGGTGGGGTGGATTTAGCCACACTAGCTGTCTGGCCGCCTAACATGCAAAAATACAGACAGCAACTCTTAATTAATGGGACTAGAATAGAGGGCCTGAGGGATACAGGTGCCAGTGTCACCATGGTGACAGAGAAACTGGTTTCCCCTGGCCAATACCTGACTGGGAAAACTTACACAGTCACCAACGCTGACAATCAGAGAAAAGTACATCCCATGGCAATGGTTACTTTAGAATGGGGAGGGGTCAATGGCCTGAAACAGGTGGTGGTCTTCTCAAATATCCCAGTGGACTGTCTGCTTGGAAATGACCTGGAGTCCTCAGCATGGGCTGAGGTAGAACTAAAAACCCATGCAGCAATGCTGGGTATCCCTGAACTGGTGTGTGTGAAAACAAGAGCACAATGCAAGGCACAGGGTGAACAAGTAGAGCTGGAGTCTGGAAGAATGGCCCAGCCTACCAAGAGAACAGGAAAGTCAGTTGGGAAACCAACTACAACACAGCAAAAGAAAGGGAACCTCTCTTCTCAGGAAGAAGTTCTGCCCTCTGAGGGAACTGAGCCTTTGGAGCTTGAACCTTATCAGGTTGAGCTCTTAGGCCCAGGGGGACCCTCAAGGGAGGAGCTGTGTAAGGGACAAGAAACCTGTCCCTCTCTTGAAGGCCTTAGGCAGCAAGCTGCTGAAGAGTCCAAAGGCAAGAAAAATGGAATGCATAGGGTCTATTGGGAAGATGGACTCCTGTACACTGAGGCCAGAGACCCCAAACCTGGTGCCACTAGGAGAGTGGTAGTGCCTCAGCTGTTCAGGAAGTTCATCCTAACATTGGCCCATGACATTCCCCTTGCTGGACATTTGGGACAAACCAAGACGTGGGAGAGGTTAGTCAACCACTTCTACTGGCCCAATATGTCCAACATGGTTAAGGAGTTTTGCCTCTCCTGCCCCACCTGTCAAGCCAGTGGTAAGACAGGTGGGCATCCAAAGGCCCCCCTCATTCCACTTCCAGTGGTGGGGGTTCCCTTTGAAAGAGTGGGTGTGGACATAGTTGGTCCACTAGAACCTCCCACAGCCTCAGGAAATATGTATATCCTGGTAGTAGTGGATCATGCTACCAGGTATCCTGAAGCTATTCCCCTTAGGTCGACTACTGCCCCTGCAGTAGCCAAGGCCCTCATTGGTATCTTTACCAGAGTGGGTTTCCCTAAGGAGGTGGTGTCTGACAGAGGTACCAACTTCATGTCAGCATACCTAAAGCACATGTGGAATGAGTGTGGAGTGACTTATAAATTCACTACACCATACCATCCACAAACTAATGGCTTGGTTGAGAGATTCAACAAGACATTAAAAGGCATGATCATGGGGCTCCCAGAAAAACTCAAAAGGAGATGGGATGTCCTCTTGCCATGTCTGCTTTTCGCTTACAGAGAGGTGCCACAGAAGGGAGTAGGATTCTCACCCTTTGAACTTCTGTTTGGTCATCCTGTAAGAGGACCACTTGCTCTTGTTAAAGAAGGCTGGGAGAGACCTCTCCATGAGCCTAAGCAAGACATAGTGGACTATGTACTTGGCCTTCGCTCTAGAATGGCAGAGTACATGGAAAAGGCAACCAAAAACCTTGAGGCTAGCCAACAACTCCAGAAGTTTTGGTATGACCAAAAGGCTGCACTGGTTGAGTTCCAACCAGGGCAGAAAGTCTGGGTTCTGGAGCCTGTGGCTCCCAGGGCACTCCAGGACAAATGGAGTGGCCCTTACCCAGTACTAGAAAGGAAGAGTCAGGTCACCTACCTGGTGGACCTGGGCACAAGCAGGAGCCCCAAGAGGGTGATCCATGTGAACCGCCTTAAGCTCTTCCATGACAGGGCTGATGTCAATCTGTTGATGGTAACAGATGAGGATCAGGAGGCAGAGAGTGAACCTCTCCCTGATCTTCTGTCATCAGACCCAAAAGATGGCACAGTAGATGGAGTGATCTACTCAGACACCCTCTCTGGCCAACAGCAAGCTGATTGTAGGAGAGTCCTACAACAGTTTCCTGAACTCTTCTCCTTAACCCCTGGTCAGACACACCTGTGTACCCATGATGTGGACACAGGAGACAGCATGCCTGTCAAGAACAAAATCTTTAGACAGTCTGACCATGTTAAGGAAAGCATCAAGGTGGAAGTCCACAAGATGCTGGAATTGGGAGTAATTGAGCGCTCTGACAGCCCCTGGGCTAGCCCAGTGGTCTTAGTCCCCAAACCTCACACCAAAGATGGAAAGAAAGAGATGAGGTTTTGTGTGGACTACAGAGGGCTCAATTCTGTCACCAAGACAGATGCTCATCCAATTCCAAGAGCTGATGAGCTCATAGACAAATTAGGTGCTGCCAAATTCTTAAGTACCTTTGACTTGACAGCAGGGTACTGGCAAATAAAAATGGCACCTGGAGCAAAAGAGAAAACAGCATTCTCCACACCTGATGGGCATTATCAGTTTACTGTTATGCCCTTTGGTTTAAAGAATGCCCCTGCCACCTTCCAAAGGTTGGTGAATCAAGTCCTTGCTGGCTTGGAGTCCTTTAGCACAGCTTATCTTGATGATATTGCTGTCTTTAGCTCCACCTGGCAGGATCACCTGGTCCACCTGAAGAAGGTTTTGAAGGCTCTGCAATCTGCAGGCCTCTCTATCAAGGCATCCAAATGCCAGATAGGGCAGGGAACTGTGGTTTACTTGGGCCACCTTGTAGGTGGAGGCCAAGTTCAGCCACTCCAACCCAAGATCCAGACTATTCTGGACTGGGTAGCTCCAAAAACCCAGACTCAAGTCAGGGCATTCCTTGGCTTGACTGGGTATTACAGGAGGTTTGTGAAGGGATATGGATCCATTGTGACAGCCCTCACTGAACTCACCTCCAAGAAAATGCCCAAGAAAGTGAACTGGACTGTGGAATGCCAACAGGCCTTTGACACCCTGAAACAAGCAATGTGCTCAGCACCAGTTCTCAAAGCTCCAGATTATTCTAAGCAGTTCATTGTGCAGACTGATGCCTCTGAACATGGGATAGGGGCAGTTTTGTCCCAAACAAATGATGATGGCCTTGACCAGCCTGTTGCTTTCATTAGCAGGAGGTTACTCCCCAGGGAGCAGCGTTGGAGTGCCATTGAGAGGGAGGCCTTTGCTGTGGTTTGGTCCCTGAAGAAGCTGAGACCATACCTCTTTGGGACTCACTTCCTAGTTCAAACTGATCACAGACCTCTCAAATGGCTGATGCAAATGAAAGGTGAAAATCCTAAACTGTTGAGGTGGTCCATCTCCCTACAGGGAATGGACTTTATAGTGGAACACAGACCTGGGACTGCCCATGCCAATGCAGATGGCCTTTCCAGGTTCTTCCACTTAGAAAATGAAGACTCTCTTGGGAAAGGTTAGTCTCATCCTCTTTCGTTTGGGGGGGGGTTGTGTAAGGAAATGCCTCCTTGGCATGGTTGCCCCCTGACTTTTTGCCTTTGCTGATGCTATGTTTACAATTGAAAGTGTGCTGAGGCCTGCTAACCAGGCCCCAGCACCAGTGTTCTTTCCCTAACCTGTACTTTTGTATCCACAATTGGCAGACCCTGGCATCCAGATAAGTCCCTTGTAACTGGTACTTCTAGTACCAAGGGCCCTGATGCCAAGGAAGGTCTCTAAGGGCTGCAGCATGTCTTATGCCACCCTGGAGACCTCTCACTCAGCACAGACACACTGCTTGCCAGCTTGTGTGTGCTAGTGAGGACAAAACGAGTAAGTCGACATGGCACTCCCCTCAGGGTGCCATGCCAGCCTCTCACTGCCTATGCAGTATAGGTAAGACACCCCTCTAGCAGGCCTTACAGCCCTAAGGCAGGGTGCACTATACCATAGGTGAGGGTACCAGTGCATGAGCATGGTACCCCTACAGTGTCTAAACAAAAACCTTAGACATTGTAAGTGCAGGGTAGCCATAAGAGTATATGGTCTGGGAGTTTGTCAAACACGAACTCCACAGCACCATAATGGCTACACTGAAAACTGGGAAGTTTGGTATCAAACTTCTCAGCACAATAAATGCACACTGATGCCAGTGTACATTTTATTGTAAAATACACCCCAGAGGGCACCTTAGAGGTGCCCCCTGAAACTTAACCGACTATCTGTGTAGGCTGACTAGTTTTAGCAGCCTGCCACAAACCGAGACATGTTGCTGGCCCCATGGGGAGAGTGCCTTTGTCACTCTGAGGCCAGTAACAAAGCCTGCACTGGGTGGAGATGCTAACACCTCCCCCAGGCAGGAATTGTCACACCTGGCGGTGAGCCTCAAAGGCTCACCTCCTTTGTGCCAACCCAGCAGGACACTCCAGCTAGTGGAGTTGCCCGCCCCCTCCGGCCAGGCCCCACTTTTGGCGGCAAGGCCGGAGAAAATAATGAGAAAAACAAGGAGGAGTCACTGGCCAGTCAGGACAGCCCCTAAGGTGTCCTGAGCTGAAGTGACTCTAACTTTTAGAAATCCTCCATCTTGCAGATGGAGGATTCCCCCAATAGGGTTAGGATTGTGACCCCCTCCCCTTGGGAGGAGGCACAAAGAGGGTGTACCCACCCTCAGGGCTAGTAGCCATTGGCTACTAACCCCCCAGACCTAAACACGCCCTTAAATTTAGTATTTAAGGGCTACCCTGAACCCTAGAAAATTAGATTCCTGCAACTACAAGAAGAAGGACTGCCTAGCTGAAAACCCCTGCAGCGGAAGACCAGAAGACGACAACTGCCTTGGCTCCAGAAACTCACCGGCCTGTCTCCTGCCTTCCAAAGATCCTGCTCCAGCGACGCCTTCCAAAGGGACCAGCGACCTCGACATCCTCTGAGGACTGCCCCTGCTTCAAAAAGACAAGAAACTCCCGAGGACAGCGGACCTGCTCCAAGAAAAGCTGCAACTTTGTTTCCAGCAGCTTTAAAGATCCCTGCAAGCTCCCCGCAAGAAGCGTGAGACTTGCAACACTGCACCCGGCGACCCCGACTCGGCTGGTGGAGATCCGACACCTCAGGAGGGACCCCAGGACTACTCTGATACTGTGAGTACCAAAACCTGTCCCCCCTGAGCCCCCACAGCGCCGCCTGCAGAGGGAATCCCGAGGCTTCCCCTGACCGCGACTCTTTGAACCTAAAGTCCCGACGCCTGGGAGAGACCCTGCACCCGCAGCCCCCAGGACCTGAAGGACCGGACTTTCACTGGAGAAGTGACCCCCAGGAGTCCCTCTCCCTTGCCCAAGTGGAGGTTTCCCCGAGGAACCCCCCTCTTGCCTGCCTGCAGCGCTGAAGAGATCCCGAGATCTCTCATAGACTAACATTGCGAACCCGACGCTTGTTTCTACACTGCACCCGGCCGCCCCCGCGCCGCTGAGGGTGAAATTTCTGTGTGGGCTTGTGTCCCCCCCGGTGCCCTACAAAACCCCCCTGGTCTGCCCTCCGAAGACGCGGGTACTTACCTGCAAGCAGACCGGAACCGGGGCACCCCCTTCTCTCCATTCTAGCCTATGTGTTTTGGGCACCACTTTGAACTCTGCACCTGACCGGCCCTGAGCTGCTGGTGTGGTGACTTTGGGGTTGCTCTGAACCCCCAACGGTGGGCTACCTTGGACCAAGAACTGAACCCTGTAAGTGTCTTACTTACCTGGTAAAACTACCAAAAACTTACCTCCCCCAGGAACTGTGAAAATTGCACTAAGTGTCCACTTTTAAAACAGCTATTTGTCAATAACTCGAAAAGTATACATGCAATTTTTATGATTTGAAGTTCCTAAAGTACTTACCTGCAATACCTTTCGAATGAGATATTACATGTAGAATTTGAACCTGTGGTTCTTAAAATAAACTAAGAAAAGATATTTTTCTATACAAAAACCTATTGGCTGGATTTGTCTCTGAGTGTGTGTACCTCATTTATTGTCTATGTGTATGTACAACAAATGCTTAACACTACTCCTTGGATAAGCCTACTGCTCGACCACACTACCACAAAATAGAGCATTAGTATTATCTATTTTTACCACTATTTTACCTCTAAGGGGAACCCTTGGACTCTGTGCATGCTATTCCTTACTTTGAAATAGCACATACAGAGCCAACTTCCTACAGTCTTCTTCTACCGAAATGCCCGACAGGCCTTGCAGGTATCCTCTCTTTGTGTTCGGGGGACAAACCCAAATTACAGACCAAATGCTGATATGTACAAGGATACTTAGCGTGGCATTCAGGGCGAAGCGGAATGGGGTCTGTTCCATGAGCCTTGAAGACGCACGCGGTCGGGCCGACCAGGCCCCGCCGGGGAATGGAAGCCCCGAAGGGCCACCGGAGCTCTTCTTTTTTTTTTCTTTCGGTGTCGATGTGCTATCACTAACCCGATGCCGAGCGCAAACAATACAGTCGAATTTTCCAATAGTTAACTAACTTTTCTGAACCAAAACATGGAGCGAAGAGGAACATGTCCGAACCCGATGGCGGAAAGAAAACAATCTAAGATGAAGTCGACGCCCATGCGCAATGGAGCCGAAAGGGGAGGAGTCCCTGGATCTCGTGACTCGAAAAGACTTCTTCGAAGAAAAACAACTTGTAACACTCTGAGCCCAACACTAGATGGCAGGATAATGCACAGCATGTGTATCTGCAACTACACATGCCATTGTGTGTATATATATATATATATATTTTTTTTTTTCTAAATTGGCCTCTGGTTTATTTGAGTGTCTCATTTATTGCCTCTGTAAGTACAACAAATGATTTGCACTGTCCTCTGATAAGTCTAACTGCTCTCCCACACTACGGCAAAAGAGCATTGGTACCAAGGGCCCTGTGGCCAGGGAAGGTCTGTAAGGGCTGCAGAATGTCTTATGCCACCCTAGAGACCCTTCACTCAGCACATGCACACTGCCTCACAGCTTGTGTGTACTGGTGGGGAGAAAAGGACTAAGTCGACATGGCACTCCCCTCAGAGTGCCATGCCAACCTCACACTGCCTGTGGCATAGGTAAGTCACCCCTCTAGCAGGCCTTACAGCCCTAAGGCAGGGTGCACTATACCACAGGTGAGGGCATATGTGCATGAGCACTATGCCCCTACAGTGTCTAAGCAAAACCTTAGGCATTGTAAGTGGAGGGTAGTATATGGTCTGGGAGTTTGCAAAACACGAACTCCAAAGTTCCATAATGGCTACACTGAAAACTGGGAAGTTTGGTATCAAACTTCTCAGCACAATAAATGCACGCTGATGCCAGTGTGCAATTTATTGTAACATACACCCAGAGGGCATCTTAGAGATGCCCCCTGAATACCAATCCGACTTCTACTGTAGGTTGACCAGTTTCTGCCAGCGTGCCATACACCAGACATGTTGCTGGCCACATGGAGAGAGTGCCTTTGTCACTCTGTGGCCAGGAACAAAGCCTGTACTGGGTGGAGGTGCTTCTCACCTCCTACTGCAGGAATTGTAACACCTGGCGGTGAGCCTCAAAGGCTCACCCCTTTTGTTACAGCGCCCCAGGGCATCCCAGCTAGTGGAGATGCCTGCCCCTCCGGCCACTGCCCCCACTTTTGGCGGCAAGGCTGGAGGAGATAATGAGAAAAACAAGGAGGAGTCACCCACCACTCAGGACAGCCCCTAAGGTGTACTGAGCTGAGGTGACCCCTGCCTTGAGAAATCCTCCATCTTGAGTTTGGAGGATTCCCCCAATAGGATTAGGGAAGTGCCCCTCCCCCCCCACAGGGAGGAGGCACAAAGAGGGTGTAGCCACCCTCAAGGACAGTAGCCATTGGCTACTGCCCTCCCAGACCTAAACACACGCCTAAATTCAGTATTTAGGGGCTCCCCAGATCCCAGGAAATCAGATTCATGCAACCTGAAAAAACATGAAGGACTGCTGACCTACAAGCCTGCAGAGGCCTGGCCTGTCTCCAACTTCGAAAACCTGCAACCAGCGACGCATCCAACAGGGACCAGCGACCTCTAAAGCCTCAGAGGACTGCCACAGCGATGCCTTCAGAGAGAATCCAGAGGCTCCCCCTGACCGCGACTGCCTGTAACAAGGGACCCGACACCTGGAACCAGCAATGCACCCGCAGCCCCCAGGACCTGAAGGAACTGAACATCAGCGCAGGAGTGACCCCCAGGCGTCTCTCTGCCTTGCCCAGGTGGTGGCTGTCCCGAGAAGCCCCCCTTGTGCCTGCCTGCAGCACTAGAGTGACACCCGGGTCCCTCCATTGTTTTCTACCTGAAACCTGATGCCTGCTTTGCACACTGCACCCGGCCACCCCTGTTCTGCTGAGGGTGTGTTTTATGTGCCTACTGGTGTCCCCCCAGTGCTCTACAAAACCCCCTTGGTCTGCCCCCCAAGGACGCAGGTACTTACCTGATGGCAGACTGGAATCAGAGCACCCCTGTTCTCCATAGGCGCCTATGTGTTTTGTGCACCTCTTTGACCTCTGCACCTGACCGGCCCTGAGCTGCTGGTCTGGTAACTTTGGGGTTGCCTTGAATCCCCAACGTGGGCTGCCTATGCCCCAGAACTGAGACTTGTAAATGTTTTACTTACCTCCTAATCCAACCTTTACTTACCTCCCCCAGGAACTGCTTTTTGCAGTGTCCACTTTGAAAATAGCTTATTGCCATTTTTACAAAGACTGTATAACATATTGCTTTCATTCAAAGTTCCTAACTTATCTAAGTGAAGTACCTTACATTTAAAGTGTTTAATGTAAATCTTGAACCTGTGGTTCTTAAAATAAACTAAGAAAATATATTTTTCAATATAAAAACCTATTGGCCTGGAGTAAGCCTTTGAGTGTGTGTTCCTCATTTATTGCCTGTGTTTGTACAACAAATGCTTAACACTACCCTCTGATAAGCCTACTGCTCGACCACACTACCACAAAATAGAGCATTAGAATTATCTACTTTTGCCACTATCTTACCTCTAAGGGGAACCCTTGGACTCTGTGCACGCTATTTCTCACTTTGAAATAGTATATACAGAGCCAACTTCCTACACGAGGTAAGTAAATTACACAATATATACATGTAAAGAAATGCCTCCTTGGCATGGTTACCCACTGACTTTTTGCCTTTGCTGATGCTAAGTTATGATTTGAAAGTGTGCTGGGACCCTGCTAACCAGGCCCCAGCATCAGTGTTCTTTCCCTAAACTGTACCTTTGTCTCCACAATTGGCACAACCCTGGCACCCAGGTAAGTCCCTTGTAAATGGTACCAAGTGCCCTGATGCCAGGGAAGGTCTCTTAGGGCTGCAGCATGTCTTAAGCCACCCTGGGGACCCTTCACTCAGCACATACACACTGCTTGCCAGCTTGTGTGTGCTGGGGGGGAGAAAAGGACTAAGTCGACATGGCACTCCCCTCAGAGTGCCATGCCAACCTCACACTGCCTGTGGCATAGTTAAGTCACCCCTCTAGCAGGTCTTACAGCCCTAAGGCAGGGTGCACTATACCACAGGTGAGGGCATATGTGCATGAGCCATTGGCTACTGCCCTCCCAGACGTAAACACCCCCCGAAATTCAGTATTTAGGGGCTCCCAGAACCGAGGAAGATAGATTCCTGCAACCTAAAGAAGAAGGACTGCTGACCTGAAGCCCTGCAGTGAAGACGGAGACGACAACTGATTTGGCCCCAGCCCCATCGGACTGCCTCCCTACTTCAAAGAAAACTGCAACAGCGACGCATCCAACAGGGTCCAGCGACCTCTGAAGCCTCAGAGGACTACCCTGCATCTAAAGGACCAAGACGCTCCAGAGAACAGCGGCCCTGTTCAACAAACTGCAACAAAGAAGCAACTTTTAAAGACCACACGTTTCCCGCCGGAAGCGTGAGACTTTCCACTCTGCACCTGACGCCCCCGGCTCGACCTGCGGAAAACTAACACTACAGGGAGGACTCCCCGGTGACTGCGAGCCCATGAGTAGCCAGAGTTGACCCCCCTGAGGCCCCAAAGCGACGCCTGCAGAGGAAATCCAGAGGCTCCCCCTGGCCGTGACTGCCTGACTCCCAGATCCAGACACCTGGAAAAGACTCTGCACCCGCAGCCCCCAGGACCTGAAGGATCGTAACTCCAGTGCAGGAGCGACCCCCAGACAACCCTCTGCCTCGCCCAGGTGGTGGCTTCCCCAAGGAGCACCCCCGTGCCTGCCTGCATCGCTGAAGAGACCCCCGGGTCTCCCCATTGATTCCTATCAGAAACCCAACGCCTGTTTGCACTCTGCTCCCCCCGTGCCCTACAAACCCCCCCGGGTCTGCCCTACGAGGACACAGTTACTTACCTGCTGGCAGACTGGAACCGGGGCACCCCTATTTCCATTGAAGCCTATGTGTTTTGGGCACCACTATGACCTCTGCACCTGACCGGCCCTGAGCTGCTGGTGTGGTAACTTTGGGGTTGCCTTGAACCCCCAACAGTGGGCTACCTTGGACCCAACTTTGAACCCTGTAAGTGTTTTAATTACCTGTGAACTTAACATTTACTTACCTCCCCCAGGATCTGTGATTTTTGCACAGTGTCCACTTTTAAAATAGCTTATTGCCATTTTTGTCGAAACTGTACATGCTATTGTGATTATTCAAAGTTCCTAGAATACCTGAGTGAAATACCTTTCATTTGCAGTATTACTTGTAAATCTTGAACCCGTGGTTCTTAAAATAAATTAAGAAAATATATTTTTCTTTATAAAAACCTATTGGCCTGGAGTAAGTCTTTGAGAGTGTGTTCCTCATTTATTGCCTGTGTGTGTACAATAAATGCTTAACACTACCCTCTGATAAGCCTACTGCTCGACCACACTACCACAAAATAGAGCATTAGAATTATCTATTTTTGCCACTATCTTACCTCTAAGGGGAACCCTTGGACTCTGTGCATACTATTCCTTACTTTGAAATAGTGCATACAGAGCCAATTTCCTACACTATGTATGTCCCCGATCTTGATGCCCCTGGTATGGTGGCAGCAGAAACACCATTTGACATAAAAGAACATCTCACTGTTTTACAGGCGCTTCCACAATTTCGTGATGATAAATCATCTGCACCCTTGGACTCTGTGCACGCTATTTCTTACTTTGAAATAGCGTACACTGAGCCAACTTCCTACAATACACTACTAACCAAAAACAGTTAAGTAAATTGTCAGAAAACAGAGCAAACAGTGGAAATCACAATAAGTTGCAATGGGCCTGGGGGAACACAAACTATATTAATAAAATAGTGGAATGCAAAAGTCGGTTTCCCACCTAGGCAAGTGTAGTGTGTAGAGGGGCGCTGGGAGTGTAAGGAAACACCAACAGTAAGTAATAGACCCCACCCCAGAGCCCAGGAAAGCAGGAGTAAGACACAGCAAGTATCCTAAAACACACTAGAAGTCGTGATAGAAGATAATGCAAGAACCATAAGAGACTGCAAGACACCAACAATGGATTCCTGGACCAGAAGACTTGTGGAAGAAGGGAACCAAGTCCAAAAAGCACTGATGAGACCAAGGAGAACAGGAGCCCCTGCTAACCCGGATGAAGGTGCAAAAGAAGAACCACTGGTGACAAGACAAAGTCAGTATTGCACCAAAGAAGAAAAATGTGGGTTCCTGGTTGGTGCAGAATATGTCCCATGCCGGATGGATGAATGTAGTCTGGTTTGCATCGCTGGATTCTGCCAACAAGCCTTGGCACACACAAAGCTCGCAGTTAGCGGAAAATGGCACTGCCTGGGACCAGGAGGGACCTGGTGGTCTCTACCCAGGAGGGGAAGACAGAGGGGGCTCTCACCAACTCAGAGAGCCCTCAGGAGACCAGACAGCGCATACAGGAGTCCCACAGCACAGGGACAAAGAAGGCCCAAATGGATGCCCACCACACAGCATGACACAAAGGATTTCCAGGCCGACTGAAAACCACTCAGGAATCTGTGCGTCACAGGATGGAGGGATGGGGGCCTAAGCTGTGCATGAAGAACTTCTTGGAAGGACACACGCAAGCCTTGGCAACTGCAAGTCACGCGGTGCACAGAGGTACTGTCTTGCGTGGGAAGGCAAGATCTTACCTCCACCAAAGTTGGACAGCTGGACGTTGGTACTGTCGGAGTCACTTTAGTCCACCACCCGTGTTGCTGGATCCATGCCTGTCGTCTGAAGAGGGGACCCAAGCCACCGGTCGTCACTGCAGAGAGGTGCCTGCTGAAGCAGGGAAGTGTCTCCGTCACTCCACTGGAGATTCCTTTGGATCTTCTAGTGCAGGCTGAAGACAGGCAGTCCTCGGAGGAGGCACAACCTGGAAACTGTTGCAGTTGCTGGCAGGAGCTGAAGATACAATGTTGCAGAAGCCGTCTTAGCTTCTTTGTTGCAGTTTTGTAGAGTTCCTGGAGCAGTCAGCGGCTGTTCCGTCAGTAAAAGATAAAGTAAAGGATGTAGAGGATTCCTGCTGGAGTCCTGCAATCCGAATCTGCAGAAACACACAGTGGAGAGACCCTAAATAGCCCTGAGAGGGTGATTGGTCACCTAACCAGGTAAGAACCTATTGGGAGGGGTCTCTGACGTCACCTGCTGACACTGGCCACTTAGATGCTCCCCAGAGTACCCCACCACCTTGGAATCCAAGATGGCAAAACCCATGGAGACACTGGTGGGGCTCTGGGCACCACCACTGGGGTGGTAATGGAGAGGGAAGTGGTCACTCTCCTTTCCGTTGTCCAGTTTTGCGCCAGAGCAGGGACTGGGGGTCCCTGAACCGGTGTAGACTGGATTATGCAAGGAGGGCCATCTGCAGTCTTCAAAGCATTTCCAGAGGCTCTGGGAGGATACCCCTCCCATGCCTCTAACACCTATTTCCAAAGGGAGTGGGCGTAGCACCCCTCATCCATAGTAAATGCTTTGTTCTGCCTTCCTGGGAGTGAGCTGCTCAAGCCCCAGGAGGGCAGAAACCTGTCTGTGAGAGGGGCAGAAGCTGGGGCTGCCTGGAAAACCTCAGAAGGCTGGTATGGCAGTACTGGGGGTCCACTGTGGAGCCCACAGAGTGCATGGGATTGTGCAACCAACACTGGAATCAGTACTGGGGTACAATTCCCAGTTGTTAGACACTTTACATGGCCATATTTGGAGTTACCATTGTGAAGCTGGACAAGTACTGACCTGTGTCCAGTGCACACTTAAAATGGCATCCCCGCACTCACGAAGTCCGAGAAAATTGGCCTGGACGTCGTGGGGGCACCTCTGCTAGTGCAGGGGTGCCCCGACACACAGGTACTTTGCACCCAGCCTTCAGGGTTGGAAGACCTGATATATAGTTGACTTATAAGTGACCTGGTGCAGTGAAAGTGGCTGTTAAATAGTGCATGCACTATTTCACATAGGCTGCAATGGCAGTCCTGTAGAAGCCTTTGCATGGGCTCCCTATGGGTGGCAAAATAAATGCTGCAGCCCATAGGGATCCCCTTGAACCCCAATGCCCTGGGTACCTAGGTACCATATACTAGGGACTTATAAGGGGGACCAGTATGCCAATTTGGAGTGAAATACTGAGTTACCAGTATGTAGTGACAAATTTAGAAACAGAGAGCATGAGCACTGGGGTCCTGATTAGCAGGATCCCAGTGACACAGTCAAACACACACTGAAATCAGGCACAAATGAAGGGGGTAACATGCCAAAAAGAGGGTACTTTCCTACAGGGAGTGATACAAAGGCTCTTGCCTCACCTTAATAATGCTGGCTCCCCCCGTTTCTCTCCTATCATTCCTAGTCATTCTCAAACCTGGCCTTGGGTCCTTAAGGCCTTTCAGTTTGTCAGATTCAGTGGTGTCATTTGTCACTTAATAATGATCACAATGTTCAACTATAATACACTACCGAAGATCTTTTTACTGTTTTTTTTTTTACGTGATAAGGTATTTCAGTTGTCCTACTGAATTACCTATATTATGACTTGCCTTTATGATCGTTGTCTTGTTTCTATTGTTATTATATTAGTTGCTCTGTTTGCATTCGGATGTTGATTAAACCCTGAACAACATTCTGAAATCAAATAAGAGATAAGAACGGTACTTATAGCAGGATATTACTGGAGAGGGTACTTTGGAAGTTCAAAGGTCAGCTTTGAAAGAAAGGAAACTATGTTTAGCAACAAATTAAGTAAGCACTGATGGAAGGCATATTGGAAATAACTGGTGCATATTGCTGTTGTATGTGACTTTTAAAATGGTTATTTCTCATTGATTACTTCTTTGTGATAACTGAAATACCTAACTGTATTAACTTAATATACATATAACAATAAAAATATAACAAAACTGCATGTAACATATAGCACTGCTTTGATAGACTCAAAAACGGTGAACGTACCATGCTGAGTTCCAAGTAGACGGTTGAACACCTCCTTCACTACAATAGGGTTCAACTTGATGAGCTTTGGCAGAGCCGCAATGACCTCCTTCTGCAAAGGAAAAAAGGAAACCAAACATGCTTTAGACATACAAGCTCCTCACTATGTTGGAAGAACAGACCACTAAATATTCCAGGTGGTGTTCTAGATTGACATTTGCAGTGCATTGAGCAAACATAAAATTCTACTTTTTGTGCGCCCTCACGTTACTTTTTAATCACAGTTTTTTTAGCGAAAGTCAGGGAGAGCGAGTGAATATGGGAGTTCTGACATTCTCCCTTAGGAATATATTCAACAACAGCATGCAGAATGTTCTGCCCATGGTACGTGTGGACTTGCTGTTTGAGTTGATTCTTTGACTTTCAACATATCAAGACGCAGCCGTAACCTAGCAGATCATTATTTGGAGCATCCCAATCACAGCCTAAGTAACTATCCTCTAGACAGTCACACAGGTACCATCTTCATTGAAAAGGTTCTGAATGCGTCCTCACCAGGAGAATTGCTGTCCCACCCTACATATATTGCCCTTCTTCAAAATGTTGCAGGACTCCATTAGAGGTGGGCAAACCAACAAATTAACAGGGAGAGTAGAGCCAAACCAATGGTCTGGCTTGACTCCAAAAGCACCATGCAACAAACGCCAAGTAAAAATATTATTATGTCTTTTTAACATAAAAATGTGTTCTTCTTTGAAATGTGGAAGTGTTTTACCTTAATACATCACATTATATCTATGCACTGAGAGGTTTTTATTAAAAGTAAAAGTTTTTAAACATAACTTTTAAGCTTTTATTTCCCCACCTTGATGACAATTTCACTGGTGAAGTAAGAGGCAAATAATTTGCCATTTGTACCCTACACAAGGTGTATAATATTGCATGATGCAATATTAGAGTCTAATAAATCAAACAAGAGATTTTTGTACAGCACATATCCTGAACTCACATAATTGAAGGTGGCTTCATATGTGATAATGAAGAGTGAAGGGGGCTCTGTGATCAAAATATCTGCCTATATAATTTTGCCAAGCAGGAATGCCAGGACTGAGCCCAAATTTTCTAGTTTCATATTGTGCGATTCACCAACTAGATTGGTAATTCTAGCTCTTACCCATTTTACATCAAAAAGGTCAGTGTTTTGTTCTCAATCCTTATTGCATAAGGTGCAGGCTGAATCCACATTAAAGCTCGGATAATTTTTGTCTTGAGCTGCTCAAGTGGAGCTAGGCATCTGTGCAAAATTCGTTCTTGCGTCAAATTGACACAAGGGAGCATTTCACGCTAAAGTAGTCCACTAAATAATGGATGTGCGTTACATATAATTTTGCTGAAATTACACAAATATTGTAAGGAAATGCCTCCTTGGCATGGTTGCCCCCTGACTTTTTGCCTTTGCTGATGCTATGTTTACAATTGAAAGTGTGCTGAGGCCTGCTAACCAGGCCCCAGCGTTCTTTCCCTAACCTGTACTTTTGTATCCACAATTGGCAGACCCTGGCATCCAGATAAGTCCCTTGTAACTGGTACTTCTAGTACCAAGGGCCCTGATGCCAAGGAAGGTCTCTAAGGGCTGCAGCATGTCTTATGCCACCCTGGAGACCTCTCACTCAGCACAGACACCCTGCTTGCCAGCTTGTGTGTGCTAGTGAGGACAAAACGAGTAAGTCGACATGGCACTCCCCTCAGGGTGCCATGCCAGCCTCTCACTGCCTATGCAGTATAGGTAAGACACCCCTCTAGCAGGCCTTACAGCCCTAAGGCAGGGTGCACTATACCATAGGTGAGGGTACCAGTGCATGAGCCTGGTACCCCTACAGTGTCTAAACAAAACCTTAGACATTGTAAGTGCAGGGTAGCCATAAGAGTATATGGTCTGGGAGTTTGTCAAACACGAACTCCACAGCACCATAATGGCTACACTGAAAACTGGGAAGTTTGGTATCAAACTTCTCAGCACAATAAATGCACACTGATGCCAGTGTACATTTTATTGTAAAATACACCCCAGAGGGCACCTTAGAGGTGCCCCCTGAAACTTAACCGACTATCTGTGTAGGCTGACTAGTTTTAGCAGCCTGCCACAAACCGAGACATGTTGCTGGCCCCATGGGGAGAGTGCCTTTGTCACTCTGAGGCCAGTAACAAAGCCTGCACTGGGTGGAGATGCTAACACCTCCCCCAGGCAGGAATTGTCACACCTGGCGGTGAGCCTCAAAGGCTCACCTCCTTTGTGCCAACCCAGCAGGACACTCCGGCTAGTGGAGTTGCCCGCCCCCTCCGGCCAGGCCCCACTTTTTGGCGGCAAGGCCGGAGAAAATAATGAGAAAACCAAGGAGGAGTCACTGGCCAGTCAGGACAGCCCCTAAGGTGTCCTGAGCTGAAGTGACTAAGTTTTAGAAATCCTCCATCTTGCAGATGGAGGATTCCCCCAATAGGGTTAGGATTGTGACCCCCTCCCCTTGGGAGGAGGCACAAAGAGGGTGTACCCACCCTCAGGGCTAGTAGCCATTGGCTACTAACCCCCCAGACCTAAACACGCCCTTAAATTTAGTATTTAAGGGCTACCCTGAACCCTAGAAAATTAGATTCCTGCAACTACAAGAAGAAGGACTGCCTAGCTGAAAACCCCTGCAGCGGAAGACCAGAAGACGAAAACTGCCTTGGCTCCAGAAACTCACCGGCCTGTCTCCTGCCTTCCAAAGATCCTGCTCCAGCGACGCCTTCCAAAGGGACCAGCGACCTCGACATCCTCTGAGGACTGCCCCTGCTTCGAAAAGACAAGAAACTCCCGAGGACAGCGGACCTGCTCCAAGAAAAGCTGCAACTTTGTTTCCAGCAGCTCCAAAGAACCCTGCAAGCTCCCCGCAAGAAGCGTGAGACTTGCAACACTGCACCCGGCGACCCCGACTCGGCTGGTGGCGATCCAACACCTCAGGAGGGACCCCAGGACTACTCTAAGACTGTGAGTACAAAAACCTGTCCCCCCTGAGCCCCCACAGCGCCGCCTGCAGAGGGAATCCCGAGGCTTCCCCTGACCGCGACTCTTTGAACCTAAAGTCCCGACGCCTGGGAGAGACCCTGCACCCGCAGCCCCCAGGACCTGAAGGACCGGACTTTCACTGGAGAAGTGACCCCCAGGAGTCCCTCTCCCTTGCCCAAGCGGAGGTTTCCCCGAGGAACCCCCCCCTTGCCTGCCTGCAGCGCTGAAGAGATCCCGAGATCTCTCATAGACTAACATTGCGAACCCGACGCTGGTTTCTACACTGCACCCGGCCGCCCCCGCGCTGCTGAGGGTGAAATTTCTGTGTGGACTTGTGTCCCCCCCGGTGCCCTACAAAACCCACCTGGTCTGCCCTCCGAAGACGCGGGTACTTACCTGCAAGCAGACCGGAACCGGGGCACCCCCTTCTCTCCATTCTAGCCTATGTGTTTTGGGCACCACTTTGAACTCTGCACCTGACCGGCCCTGAGCTGCTGGTGTGGTGACTTTGGGGTTGCTCTGAACCCCCAACGGTGGGCTACCTTGGACCAAGAACTAAGCCCTGTAAGTGTCTTACTTACCTGGTTAATCTAACAAATACTTACCTCCCCTAGGAACTGTGAAAATTGCACTAAGTGTCCACTTTTAAAACAGCTATTTGTGAATAACTTGAAAAGTATACATGCAATTTTGATGATTTGAAGTTCCTAAAGTACTTACCTGCAATACCTTTCAAATGAGATATTACATGTAGAATTTGAACCTGTGGTTCTTAAAATAAACTAAGAAAAGATATTTTTCTATAACAAAACCCATTGGCTGGATTTGTCTCTGAGTGTGTGTACCTCATTTATTGTCTATGTGTATGTACAACAAATGCTTAACACTACTCCTTGGATAAGCCTACTGCTCGACCACACTACCACAAAATAGAGCATTAGTATTATCTATTTTTACCACTATTTTACCTCTAAGGGGAACCCTTGGACTCTGTGCATGCTATTCCTTACTTTGAAATAGCACATACAGAGCCAACTTCCTACATTGGTGGATCAGCGGTGGGGTACAAGACTTTGCATTTGCTGGACTACTCAGCCAATACCTGATCACACGACAAATTCCAAAATTGTCATTAGAAATTGATTTTTGCAATTTGAAATTTTTCTAAATTCTTAAAAGTCCTGCTAGGGCCTTGTGTGTTAAGTCCCTGTTTAGCATTGTCTTTTTAGAGTTTAAAAGTTTGTTAAAAGTTTGAATTAGATTCTAGAAACAGTTTTAGATTCTTAAAAAAGTATTCCAACTCTTAGCAGAATAATGTCTGATACAGAGATGCAGGTGGTGGAACTCGACACCACACCTTACCTCCATCTTAAGATGAGGGAGCTAAGGTCTCTCTGTAATATAAAGAGAATAACCATTGGCTCCAGACCTACCAAAATTCAGCTCCAGGAGCTGTTGGCAGAGTTTGAAAAAGCCAACCCCTCTGATGATGACATCACAGAGGAAGAAATTAGTGACTTGGAGGCCAATGTCCCTCCTCCAGTCCTAAATAGGGAGAACAGGACCCCTCAAGTCCTGTCTCCAACTGTGTTAGTCAGAAATAGTGAGTCCCTCACAGGAGGGTCCCACATTTCTGAAATCACTGAGGATGCTCTCAGTGAAGATGACCTCCTGTTAGCCAGGATGGCCAAAAGATTGGCTTTAGAGAGACAGCTCCTAGCCATAGAAAGGGAAAGACAAGAGATGGGCCTAGGACCCATCAATGGTGGCAGCAATATAAATAGGGTCAGAGATTCTCCTGACATGTTAAAAATCCCCAAAGGGATTGTGACAAAATATGAAGATGGTGATGACATCACCAAGTGGTTCACAGCTTTTGAGAGGGCTTGTGTAACCAGAAAAGTGAACAGATCTCACTGGGGTGCTCTCCTTTGGGAAATGTTCACTGGAAAGTGTAGGGATAGACTCCTCACACTCTCTGGAAAAGATGCAGAATCTTATGACCTCATGAAGGGTACCCTGATTGAGGGCTTTGGATTCTCCACTGAGGAGTATAGGATTAGATTCAGGGGGGCTCAAAAATCCTCGAGCCAGACCTGGGTTGACTTTGTAGACTACTCAGTGAAAACACTAGATGGTTGGATTCAAGGCAGTGGTGTAAGTAATTATGATGGGCTGTACAATTTATTTGTGAAAGAACACCTATTGAGTAATTGTTTCAATGATAAACTGCATCAGCATCTGGTAGACCTAGGACCAATTTCTCCCCAAGAATTGGGAAAGAAGGCGGACCATTGGGTCAAGACAAGGGTGTCCAAGACTTCAACAGGGGGTGACCAAAAGAAAGGGGTCACAAAGACTCCCCAGGGGAAGGGTGACGAGACAACCAAAACTAAAAATAGTAAAGAGTCTTCTACAGGCCCCCAAAAACCTGCACAGGAGGGTGGGCCCAGAGCCTCTTCACAAAACAATGGGTACAAGGGTAAAAACTTTGATCCCAAAAAGGCCTGGTGTCATAGCTGTAAACAGCATGGACACCAAACTGGAGACAAGGCCTGTCCCAAGAAAGGTTCCACTCCAAACTCCCATCCAGGTAACACTGGTATGGCTAGTCTCCAAGTGGGATCAACAGTGTGCCCAGAGCAAATCAGGGTCCACACTGAAGCTATTCTAGTTTCTGAGGGTGGGGTGGATTTAGCCACACTAGCTGTCTGGCCGCCTAACATGCAAAAATACAGACAGCAACTCTTAATTAATGGGACTAGAATAGAGGGCCTGAGGGATACAGGTGCCAGTGTCACCATGGTGACAGAGAAACTGGTTTCCCCTGGCCAATACCTGACTGGAAAAACTTACACAGTCACCAACGCTGACAATCAGAGAAAAGTACATCCCATGGCAATGGTTACTTTAGAATGGGGAGGGGTCAATGGCCTGAAACAGGTGGTGGTCTCCTCAAATATCCCAGTGGACTGTCTGCTTGGAAATGACCTGGAGTCCTCAGCATGGGCTGAGGTAGAACTAAAAACCCATGCAGCAATGCTGGGTATCCCTGAACTGGTGTGTGTGAAAACAAGAGCACAATGCAAGGCACAGGGTGAAAAAGTAGAGCTGGAGTCTGGAAAAGTGGCCCAGCCTACCAAGAGAACAGGAAAGTCAGTTGGGAAACCAACTGCAACACAGCAAAAGAAAGGGAACCTCTCTTCTCAGGAAGAAGTTCTGCCCTCTGAGGGAACTGGGCCTTTGGAGCTTGAACCTTATCAGGTTGAGCTCTTAGGCCCAGGGGGACCCTCAAGGGAGGAGCTGTGTAAGGGACAAGAAACCTGTCCCTCTCTTGAAGGCCTTAGGCAGCAAGCTGCTGAAGAGTCCAAAGACAAGAAAAATGGAACGCATAGGGTCTATTGGGAAGATGGACTCCTGTACACTGAGGCCAGAGACCCCAAACCTGGTGCCACTAGGAGAGTGGTAGTGCCTCAGCTGTTCAGGAAGTTCATCCTAACATTGGCCCATGACATTCCCCTTGCTGGACATTTGGGACAAACCAAGACGTGGGAGAGGTTAGTCAACCACTTCTACTGGCCCAATATGTCCAACATGGTTAAGGAGTTTTGCCTCTCCTGCCCCACCTGTCAAGCCAGTGGTAAGACAGGTGGGCATCCAAAGGCCCCCCTCATTCCACTTCCAGTGGTGGGGGTTCCCTTTGAAAGAGTGGGTGTGGACATAGTTGGTCCACTAGAACCTCCCACAGCCTCAGGAAATATGTATATCCTGGTAGTAGTGGATCATGCTACCAGGTATCCTGAAGCTATTCCCCTTAGGTCGACTACTGCCCCTGCAGTAGCCAAGGCCCTCATTGGTATCTTTACCAGAGTGGGTTTCCCTAAGGAGGTGGTGTCTGACAGAGGTACCAACTTCATGTCAGCATACCTAAAGCACATGTGGAATGAGTATGGAGTGACTTATAAATTCACTACACCATACCATCCACAAACTAATGGCTTGGTTGAGAGATTCAACAAGACATTAAAAGGCATGATCATGGGGCTCCCAGAAAAACTCAAAAGGAGATGGGATGTCCTCTTGCCATGTCTGCTTTTCGCCTACAGAGAGGTGCCACAGAAGGGAGTAGGATTCTCACCCTTTGAACTTCTGTTTGGTCATCCTGTAAGGGGACCACTTGCCCTTGTTAAAGAAGGCTGGGAGAGACCTCTCCATGAGCCTAAACAGGACATAGTGGACTATGTACTTGGCCTTCGCTCTAGAATGGCAGAGTACATGGAAAAGGCAACCAAAAACCTTGAGGCCAGCCAACAACTCCAGAAGTTTTGGTATGACCAAAAGGCTGCACTGGTTGAGTTCCAACCAGGGCAGAAAGTCTGGGTTCTGGAGCCTGTGGCTCCCAGGGCACTCCAGGACAAATGGAGTGGCCCTTACCCAGTGCTAGAAAGGAAGAGTCAGGTCACCTACCTGGTGGACCTGGGCACAAGCAGGAGCCCCAAGAGGGTGATCCATGTGAACCGCCTTAAGCTCTTCCATGACAGGGCTGATGTGAATCTGTTGATGGTAACAGATGAGGATCAGGAGGCAGAGAGTGAACCTCTCCCTGATCTTCTGTCATCAGACCCAAAAGATGGCACAGTAGATGGAGTGATCTACTCAGACACCCTCTCTGGCCAACAGCAAGCTGATTGTAGGAGAGTCCTACAACAGTTTCCTGAACTCTTCTCCTTAACACCTGGTCAGACCCACCTGTGTACCCATGATGTGGACACAGGAGACAGCATGCCTGTCAAAAACAAAATCTTTAGACAGTCTGACCATGTTAAGGAAAGCATCAAGGTGGAAGTCCACAAGATGCTGGAATTGGGAGTAATTGAGCGCTCTGACAGCCCCTGGGCTAGCCCAGTGGTCTTAGTCCCCAAACCTCACACCAAAGATGGAAAGAAAGAGATGAGGTTTTGTGTGGACTACAGAGGGCTCAATTCTGTGACCAAGACAGATGCTCATCCAATTCCAAGAGCTGATGAGCTCATAGACAAATTAGGTGCTGCCAAATTCCTAAGTACCTTTGACTTGACAGCAGGGTACTGGCAAATAAAAATGGCACCTGGAGCAAAAGAGAAAACAGCATTCTCCACACCTGATGGGCATTATCAGTTTACTGTTATGCCCTTTGGTTTAAAGAATGCCCCTGCCACCTTCCAAAGGTTGGTGAATCAAGTCCTTGCTGGCTTGGAGTCCTTTAGCACAGCTTATCTTGATGATATTGCTGTCTTTAGCCCCACCTGGCAGGATCACCTGGTCCACCTGAGGAAGGTTTTGAAGGCTCTGCAATCTGCAGGCCTCTCTATCAAGGCATCCAAATGCCAGATAGGGCAGGGAACTGTGGTTTACTTGGGACACCTTGTAGGTGGAGGCCAAGTTCAGCCACTCCAACCCAAGATCCAGACTATTCTGGACTGGGTAGCTCCAAAAACCCAGACTCAAGTCAGGGCATTCCTTGGCTTGACTGGGTATTACAGGAGGTTTGTGAAGGGATATGGATCCATTGTGACAGCCCTCACTGAACTCACCTCCAAGAAAATGCCCAAGAAAGTGAACTGGACTGTGGAATGCCAACAGGCCTTTGACACCCTGAAACAGGCAATGTGCTCAGCACCAGTTCTAAAAGCTCCAGATTATTCTAAGCAGTTCATTGTGCAGACTGATGCCTCTGAACATGGGATAGGGGCAGTTTTGTCCCAAACAAATGATGATGGCCTTGACCAGCCTGTTGCTTTCATTAGCAGGAGGTTACTCCCCAGGGAGCAGCGTTGGAGTGCCATTGAGAGGGAGGCCTTTGCTGTGGTTTGGTCCCTGAAGAAGCTGAGACCATACCTCTTTGGGACTCACTTCCTAGTTCAAACTGACCACAGACCTCTCAAATGGCTGATGCAAATGAAAGGTGAAAATCCTAAACTGTTGAGGTGGTCCTTCTCCCTACAGGGAATGGACTTTATAGTGGAACACAGACCTGGGACTGCCCATGCCAATGCAGATGGCCTTTCCAGGTTCTTCCACTTAGAAAATGAAGACTCTCTTGGGAAAGGTTAGTCTCATCCTCTTTCGTTTGGGGGGGGGTTGTGTAAGGAAATGCCTCCTTGGCATGGTTGCCCCCTGACTTTTTGCCTTTGCTGATGCTATGTTTACAATTGAAAGTGTGCTGAGGCCTGCTAACCAGGCCCCAGCACCAGTGTTCTTTCCCTAACCTGTACTTTTGTATCCACAATTGGCAGACCCTGGCATCCAGATAAGTCCCTTGTAACTGGTACTTCTAGTACCAAGGGCCCTGATGCCAAGGAAGGTCTCTAAGGGCTGCAGCATGTCTTATGCCACCCTGGAGACCTCTCACTCAGCACAGACACCCTGCTTGCCAGCTTGTGTGTGCTAGTGAGGACAAAACGAGTAAGTCGACATGGCACTCCCCTCAGGGTGCCATGCCAGCCTCTCACTGCCTATGCAGTATAGGTAAGACACCCCTCTAGCAGGCCTTACAGCCCTAAGGCAGGGTGCACTATACCATAGGTGAGGGTACCAGTGCATGAGCCTGGTACCCCTACAGTGTCTAAACAAAACCTTAGACATTGTAAGTGCAGGGTAGCCATAAGAGTATATGGTCTGGGAGTTTGTCAAACACGAACTCCACAGCACCATAATGGCTACACTGAAAACTGGGAAGTTTGGTATCAAACTTCTCAGCACAATAAATGCACACTGATGCCAGTGTACATTTTATTGTAAAATACACCCCAGAGGGCACCTTAGAGGTGCCCCCTGAAACTTAACCGACTATCTGTGTAGGCTGACTAGTTTTAGCAGCCTGCCACAAACCGAGACATGTTGCTGGCCCCATGGGGAGAGTGCCTTTGTCACTCTGAGGCCAGTAACAAAGCCTGCACTGGGTGGAGATGCTAACACCTCCCCCAGGCAGGAATTGTCACACCTGGCGGTGAGCCTCAAAGGCTCACCTCCTTTGTGCCAACCCAGCAGGACACTCCGGCTAGTGGAGTTGCCCGCCCCCTCCGGCCAGGCCCCACTTTTTGGCGGCAAGGCCGGAGAAAATAATGAGAAAAACAAGGAGGAGTCACTGGCCAGTCAGGACAGCCCCTAAGGTGTCCTGAGCTGAAGTGACTCTAACTTTTAGAAATCCTCCATCTTGCAGATGGAGGATTCCCCCAATAGGGTTAGGATTGTGACCCCCTCCCCTTGGGAGGAGGCACAAAGAGGGTGTACCCACCCTCAGGGCTAGTAGCCATTGGCTACTAACCCCCCAGACCTAAACACGCCCTTAAATTTAGTATTTAAGGGCTACCCTGAACCCTAGAAAATTAGATTCCTGCAACTACAAGAAGAAGGACTGCCTAGCTGAAAACCCCTGCAGCGGAAGACCAGAAGACGACAACTGCCTTGGCTCCAGAAACTCACCGGCCTGTCTCCTGCCTTCCAAAGATCCTGCTCCAGCGACGCCTTCCAAAGGGACCAGCGACCTCGACATCCTCTGAGGACTGCCCCTGCTTCGAAAAGACAAGAAACTCCCGAGGACAGCAGACCTGCTCCAAGAAAAGCTGCAACTTTGTTTCCAGCAGCTCCAAAGAACCCTGCAAGCTCCCCGCAAGAAGCGTGAGACTTGCAACACTGCACCCGGCGACCCCGACTCGGCTGGTGGCGATCCAACACCTCAGGAGGGACCCCAGGACTACTCTAAGACTGTGAGTACAAAAACCTGTCCCCCCTGAGCCCCCACAGCGCCGCCTGCAGAGGGAATCCCGAGGCTTCCCCTGACCGCGACTCTTTGAACCTAAAGTCCCGACGCCTGGGAGAGACCCTGCACCCGCAGCCCCCAGGACCTGAAGGACCGGACTTTCACTGGAGAAGTGACCCCCAGGAGTCCCTCTCCCTTGCCCAAGCGGAGGTTTCCCCGAGGAACCCCCCCCCTTGCCTGCCTGCAGCGCTGAAGAGATCCCGAGATCTCTCATAGACTAACATTGCGAACCCGACGCTGGTTTCTACACTGCACCCGGCCGCCCCCGCGCTGCTGAGGGTGAAATTTCTGTGTGGACTTGTGTCCCCCCCGGTGCCCTACAAAACCCCCCTGGTCTGCCCTCCGAAGACGCGGGTACTTACCTGCAAGCAGACCGGAACCGGGGCACCCCCTTCTCTCCATTCTAGCCTATGTGTTTTGGGCACCACTTTGAACTCTGCACCTGACCGGCCCTGAGCTGCTGGTGTGGTGACTTTGGGGTTGCTCTGAACCCCCAACGGTGGGCTACCTTGGACCAAGAACTAAGCCCTGTAAGTGTCTTACTTACCTGGTTAATCTAACAAATACTTACCTCCCCTAGGAACTGTGAAAATTGCACTGTGTCCACTTTTAAAACAGCTATTTGTGAATAACTTGAAAAGTATACATGCAATTTTGATGATTTGAAGTTCCTAAAGTACTTACCTGCAATACCTTTCAAATGAGATATTACATGTAGAATTTGAACCTGTGGTTCTTAAAATAAACTAAGAAAAGATATTTTTCTATACAAAAACCTATTGGCTGGATTTGTCTCTGAGTGTGTGTACCTCATTTATTGTCTATGTGTATGTACAACAAATGCTTAACACTACTCCTTGGATAAGCCTACTGCTCGACCACACTACCACAAAATAGAGCATTAGTATTATCTATTTTTACCACTATTTTACCTCTAAGGGGAACCCTTGGACTCTGTGCATGCTATTCCTTACTTTGAAATAGCACATACAGAGCCAACTTCCTACAAATATGTAAAAGCAAATTATGCAAATTTAGCACATCCCTAGCTTTCTTTGGCTTATCTATAGCTAGCCAGCACTGCTATTGGTGGCACAGCCAGCCATATTCTACAAGGCTGCAGTGATATAGATAGCACTAACAGTGGGACTCAGTCAAACACTTCCTCTGTATACAGATGGGAAAACAAAAACATTTCCATTTCTTCCATTCAAAATTAATGTTAGTAGGTCAATGGTGGAGTAAATTCTGAGCTCTATAACGCACCATGGGTTCAGTTGTAAGGTTTTATCTTGGTCTCTTGGGGCAAACAGCTCTGTGACTCAACAGACTAAGTCCATTTCCCATGACATTTACCGTTTTGCAAGACACAGAAGAGTTTAAAGCCACTTTTTAAAAAATAAAGAACACTGATGGATGTCAGAGGTGCTGCACAGATTTTAAAAAATGCTTATGCCTGGCATTCTGCCCTATCCATGCCACCAAAGCAACTCACAAAGTATGGATGTGGAGATGTGGGAGGTGAGGAGCACCTGGCAGTCTTCCCTGACAGCAAAGTGACAAACCCTGCTCTGCTGAACAAATCATATAACAAGAGGAGAATTATCTCCCTGTGTGGTGTTTGTTTTTTTATCTTATTCCTTAGACTTACTGCTATGCAGCAGTGGTGGCAGGATAAGAAAACAAACCCCTGTGGTAGAAAGTTTATTTTGTTGGGTTTTGTTTTGCAGTGGGCTTGTTAAATATCATGGGCATCACAGACACTACCAATATATAGGTACATTTCGAAATCACAGAATCATGAAGAGCGGGTAGGTCTGTTAAGTGAGACAAGTAAGACAGGTGCAAGTCCTGTGCACACTGTGCCACTGAAAACAAGCTAAGCCTGACTGATGAGCCATAATAAGGGCGAAACAGGTCTTGGGATGCTTGTGTTCTGGTTCATGAAGGGACTGTCCTGGCTGGACTATTCGCTCTGGAGCAGGGCCAAGAATTATTTGCATATGGCTGGGTCCAAACTGAGGTGATGGGCAGGGATGCAACCCGAATGATTACCAGTGGATGTGATTAAATTCAAGCATTCCATACATCACTTTTTGTATACTTGAACATGACGCATTCAGTGGGAATGGGTATGCCCAGACGTGGGGGCCTGTGCATACTGTGCCAATGGAACCAGGCTATGCTTGACTTAGGAGCCATAACAAGGGTGAAACTGGTCTTGAGATGCTTGTGGTTACGAGTGGCTGAGATTTATTTTTGCACAGGGAGTTCTAGCCCACGCCATGAACTTCAGTGGGTGGTGTGAGAAAGAACCGTATGATGAAGCATACCATCTAAAGGGGGGCGAGGGTTCTTGTCATAAACAAAGGAATTTGACATAAGACAGTGATATTCACAGCCATCCAATGCTAATGGTGCTCTAGACTGTAGGAAGTTGACTCTGTATATACTATTTCAAAGTAAGAAATAGTGTGCACAGAGTCCAAGGGTCCCCCCCTTAGAGGTAAGATAGCGGCAAAATTATATAATTCTAATGCTCTCTTTTGTGGTAGTGTGGTCGAGCAGAAGGCTTATCAGAGGGTAGTGTTGAGCATTTGTTGTACACACACAGGCAATAAATGAGGAACACACACTCACAGACTTACTCCAGGCCAATAGGTTTTTATATTGAAACCACAAGTTCAAGATTTACATTAAACACTTTAAATGTAAGGTACTTCACTGAGATACTTTAGGAACTTTGAATGAAAGCAATATCATATACAGTATTTGTTAAAATGGCAATAAGCTATTTTAAAAGTGGACACTGCAAAAATCAACAGTTCCTGGGGGAGATAAGTAAAGGTTAGATTGTGAGGTAAGTAAGATACTTACAAGTCTCAGTTCCTAGGGGTAGGTAGTCCACCTTTGGGGGTTCAGGGCAACCCCAAAGTTACCACACCAGTAGCTCAGGTGAAGAGGTCAAAGAGGTGCCCAAAACACACAGGCGCCTAGGGAAAACAGGGGGGCTCCGGTTCCAGTTTGCCAGCAGATAAGTACCCACGTCCTCGGGGGGCAGGCCAGGGGGGTTTTGTAGAGCACTGCGGGGGAATGGGGGTGGGGGGGCACAAGTAGGCACACAAAACACACCTTCAGCGGCACAGGGGCGGCCGGGTGCAGTGTGCAAAGCAGGGGTTGGATTTTAGATAGGAAACAATGGAGGGACCCGGGGGTCACTCTAGCAGTGCAGGCAGGCACGGGGGGCTTATCGGGACAGCCACCACCTGGGCTAGGCAGAGGGTCGCCCGGGGGTCACTCCTGCACTGAAGTTCGGTTCCTTCTGGTCCTGGGAGCAGCGGGTGCAGTGCTTGGTCCAGGCGTCGGGTCCCTTGTTACAGGCAGTCGCGGTCAGGGGAAGCCTCTGGATTCTCTCTGCAGGCGTCGCTGTGGTGGTCCAGGGGGTCATCTCGGGCTACTCACGGGGTCAGTCGCCGGGGAGTCCTTCCTGTGGTGTTGGTTCTCTGAATCTCAAGCCGGGGGCGTCGGGTGCAGAGTGTGAAATCTCACGCTTCCGGTGGGAAGAATTCTTTGGAAGTTGCTTCTTCGTTGCAAAGATGTTGCTGTTTTTGACCAGAGCCGCTGCTCACAGGAGTTTCTTGGTCCTGGGGGTCCAGGCAGTCCTCTGAGGCTTCAGAGGTCGCTGGTCCCTGTTGGATGCGTCACTGATTGCAGGTTTTCGAGTCAGGAGACAGACCGGTAGGGCTAGGGCCAAAGCAGTTGTCGTGGTCGGTCGTCTCTGCAGGCTTGTAGATCAGCAGTCCTTTGTGGTTGAGGTTGCAGGAATCTGATTTCCTGGGTTCTGGGGTGCCCCTAAATACTAAATTTAGGGGGGTGTTTAGGTCTGGGAGGGCAGTAGCCAATGGCTACTGTCCTGGACGGAGGCTACACCCTATTTGTGCCTCCTCCCTGTGGGGAGGGGGGCACATCCCTAATCCTATTGGGGGAATCCTCAAAAAACTAAGATGGAGGATTTCTAAAGGCAGGGGTCACCTCAGCTCAGGGCACCTTAGGGGCTGTCTTTACTGGTGGGTGACTCCTCCTTGTTTTCCTAATGATCTCCTCCAGCCTTGCCGCCAAAAGTGGGGGCAGTGGCCAGAGGGGCGGGCATCTCCCCTAGCTGGGATGCCCTGGGACGCTGTAACAAAGGGGGGTGAGCCTTTGAGGTTCACCACCAGGTGTTACAGTTCCTGCTGGGTGAGGTGAGAAGCACCTCCACCCAGTACAGGCTTTGTTCCTGGCCACAGAATGACAAAGGCACTCTCCCCATGTGGCTAGTAACTCGTCTGGTTTGTGGCAGGAACTGGTCAGCCAACACGAAGTCGGATTGGTATTCAGGGGGCATCTCTAAGATGATACCAAACTTCCCAGATTTCAGTGTAGCCATTATGGAACTGTGGAGTTCGTGTTTGACAAACTCCCAGACCATATACTCTTAAGGCTACCCTGCACTTACAATGTCTAAGGTTTGGCTTAGACACTGAACGGGCATAGTGCTCATGCAACTATGCCCTCAGCTGTGGTATAGTGCACCCTGCCTTAGGGCTGTAAGGTCTGCTAGAGGGGTGGATTGAGGGCATGGTACCCTGAGGGGAGTGCCATGTCGACTTAGTCATATTCTCCCCACCAGCACACACAAGCTGTGAGGCAGCGTGCATGTGCTGAGTGAGGGGTCCGAAAGGGTGGCATAATACATGCTGCAGTCCTTGAGGACATTCCCTGGCCACAGGGCCCTTGGTACCAGGGGTACCATTTGCAATGGACTTATCTGTGTGCCAGAGCTCTCTCAACTGTGGGAACAAAAGTACAGTTTAGGGAAAGAACACTGGTGCTGGGGCCTGGTTAGTAGGGTCCCAGCACACTTTCAATCATAACTGGCATCAACAAAAGGAAAAACGTTAGGTGGGAACCATGCCAAGGGAGGCCTTTCCATACACAACACCCCCCAAAACGAAAGAGAATGAGACTAACCTTTCCCAAGAGAGTCTTCATTTTCTAACTGGAAGAACCTGGAAAGACCATCAGCATTGGCATGGGCAGTCCCAGGTCTGTGTTCCACTACTAAGTCTAGACCACCTCAACAGTTTAGGGTTTTCTCCTTTCATTTGCATCAGCCTCTCTGAGAGGTCTGTGGTCAGTTTGAACTGTGAAATGAGTTCCAAAAAGGTATGGTCTCAACTTCTTCAGGGACCAAACCACAGCAAAGGCTTCCCTTTCAGTGGCACTCCAACACTGCTCCCTGGGGATTAAACTCTTGCTAATAAAAGCAACAGGCTGGTCAAGGCCATCATCATTTGTTTGGGACAGGACTGCTCCTATCCCATGCTCAGAGACATCAGTCTGCACAATGAACTGCTTTAAATAATCTGGAGCTTTCAAAAATGGTGCTGAACACATAGCTTCTTTCAGGGTGTCAAAGGCCTTTTGAGAGTCCAAAGTCCAGTTAACTTTCCTGGGCATTTTCTTGGAGGTACGTTCTGTGAGGGCTAAGGCTTACCGCTACTAAAGTTGGAAAGCTGGCAGAGAGAGCCAAGAGGACTACTCCGGACCACTACCCTTGGTGCAGGATCCTCGCAGCTCAGGATGAGAGGAGATCCACGCAGCCGGTCATCGTTGCAGTTGGTGCCTACAGATGCAGGGGAGTGACCCCTTCACTCCTCCTTCTCGTGCAGACTGCGGACTTGCCGACCTCACAGGATGCACAGCTGGGGAAATGTTGCAGAAGCTGGAAGATGAGTGGAGACAATGTTCCAAGCAGAGTCTTTGTCGTGGATGCAGACCATCGGTTCCTGGAGGGTCCAGTCGTGGTTCCAGTAGCTAGAAGTCAAAGTAGGGGTTACAGAGGAGTCCTGCTGGAATCCTGCAAGAAAGCCGAATCTGAGGACCCAACCAACAGCGAGAACCTAAATAGCTCTGAAAGGGGGATCGGTCACCTATCAGGAGGGGGCTCTGACGTAACCTGCCTGACCTGGCCACTCAGATGCTCCCAGAGGTCCCTGCTAACCTTGGATTCAAGATGGCAGAACCCAGGGACCCTCTGGAGGAGCTCTGGGCACCACCCCTGGGGTGGTGATGGACAGGGGAGTAGTCACTCCTATTTCTATTGTCCAGTTTAGAGCAGGGACTGGAGATCCCTGAACTGGCGTAGACTGGTTTATGCACAGGGCACCAAACATGCCCTTCAATGCATACCAGTGGCTTGGGGAGGCTAACCATCTCAAGCCATGTAACACCTATTTCCAAAGGGAGTGGGTGTTACCCCCTCTCCCCCAGATGAAATCCTTTATTCTGCCTGCCTGGGTTTGAGCTGTTCAAGCAGCAGGAGGGCAGAAACCTGTCTGAGGGGTGACTGCAGCTTGGGCTGCCCAGAAAACCCCAGAAGGCTGTCAGGAGCAATGCTGGGGGTCCTCTAAGGAGCACCCAGAGTGCATGGAATCATACTTTCAATAAGGGCAACAGTATTGGGGTATGATTCCGACATGTTTGATACCAAGCATGCCTAGGTTTGCCATTATGTAGCTGGACACAGGTAGTGACCTATGTCCAGTACATGCATAAAATGGTATACCTGCACTCAGGAAGTCCAGGAAAAAGGAACTGGAGTTTGTAGTTTGCACCCTGCCCTCTGGGCTAGGACGGCCTACCATAGGGGTGACTTACAGTGACCTGGTGCAGTGATCTGTAGTGAAAAGGGTGCATGCACCCTTTCACGCAGGCTGCAGATACAATTTGCATGGGCTCCCCATGGGTGGCATAATACATGCTGCAGCCCTTGGGGGACACCTGATATCCCAATGCCCTGGGTACCATATACTAGGGACTTACATAGGGTCATCAGTATGCCAATCTGGGGGGGGGATCCAAACAACCAAATTTAGAGGGAGGGACCATAGTCACTGGGGTTCTGGTTAGCAGGATCCCAGTGAAGAGTCAAAACATACTGACAACAGGCAAAAAGTGGGGGGTAACCATGTCAAAAGAGGGTACTTTCCTACAACTACTCTATCTCTACGCTCCCAAAGAAATTTGGAGCAAGGCTATGCCAGACCCTAGCTTACCCAAACTTATGAGACTAGATCATTAACATTAAGTGTGTAGTGTACCCAACAGTTATTAAGTGGTCTTTCTTGTGGAAAGTACTCGGTGACAGACTGGTAAGGCAATTGCAAGAGCTGATCCCACCACTGCACCACCAATGTAGGAAGCTGGCCTGGTGTGTGGTGAGCACCTGTAGTGTTACCACTCTATACCAGGTCCAGGTATTCCCTAATAGTGAGGTGTAGACAGTGTCTAGGAAGCCAGGCTCGCTAGAGGTAGCTGTGTATGAGCAGCTAAGGCTTATCCAGGAGACATGCAAAGCTCATACAATACCACTTATAGTCACACAACACTTATACACATGAAAGAACCACACAGTGTTACGAAAATAAAGGTACTTTATTTAGTGATAAATGCTAAAATACTACATAGGCAATACTCTATCAGCAGGTGAGTAAACACACTATTATATGCACCTTAGTTGTCAAGAATGAGCATAATATAAGAGAGTGCATTAACAATGGACAATAGTGACCCTCGGGGAGCCCAAACCATATACTAAAAAAAATGGAATGTGAAAGATGAACCCTCACCCAGGTAGGTGGAATCTTTAGAGGGGAGCTGGAGGAACTAGGAACCCTAAAATTACCAGAGTGCCCCTCAGCAACCAGGAGAGAAGAGGTAAGCACCTGTTTTTTCCCCAAACCCACGCAGAAACTTTGTGATAGGACTGTGCAAGACCCAAGCAAGACTGCCAGAAGCAGAAGATGGATCCAGACAGAAGAGGACCTGCAAATGAAGGGGATCAAGTCCAGTTCCAGTTGGAGTGTCCCGTTGGGGCAGGAGACTCTACCCACCCTTCTGGAGATGCAGGACCAGTTCGACGGTGAAGACCAGGAGTCGGCTATGCAGCATAGGAGCGGAGGAAGAGTTCCAGAAGTGATGCAGTCGCTGTTGCACGCCGAAAGAAGAGTTGTAGTCCGGCAGTGGTGTGGAAGAACCACCAGAAAGCCTCTGCAAAGCCAAGAGTCACAGAAGAGAAGTTGCAGATCTGCAGGAGATCAGGAAGGTCTGAGGTGACTCAACCCAAGGAGGATATCCCCAGGTGTCCCCCAGCAGTCAGGAGAGAAAGAAGTCGTGGATGCAGCCCCACAGGCAGCAGGCACAGGAGTCGCAGTGAGATCCACTCAGTAAACCTGGAAAGGAGTCCCACGTTGCTGTAGCAGCGGGCAGGAGACCACGCTTTGCAGGGAATAGTGCTGGAGGCCGGGACTACACGGAGCCTGAAAATCCCTCGGAAGAAGAGCCCACAAGCCGTTGTTCCTGCAAGAGTCACGGGTGCACAGGGGTACTGTCCTGCAAGGAGAGGCAAAGACTCAACAACTCCAAAGTTGGACAACTGGTAGAGGGGACCAAGGAGAACACTAAAGACTACCACCCGTGTTGCAGGATCCATGCAGAGTTGTAGGAGAGAGGACACACGCAGCCGGTCGTTGTTGCAGTTGGTGCCTGAGGATGCAGGGAGTGACTGCTTGTAGGAAGTTGGCTCTGTATATACTATCTCAAAGTGAGAGAGTCCAAGGGTTCCCCTTAGAGGTTGACAGTGGCAAAATTAGATAATACTAATGCTCTATTTTGGGGTAGTGTGGTCGAGCGGTAGGCTTATCAGAGGGTAGAGTTAAGCATCTGTTGTACACACACAGGCAATAAATGAGGAATACACACTCAAATACTTAACTCCAGGCCAAAAGGTTTTTATATAGAAAAATATATTTTCTTAATTTATTTTAGAACCACAAGATTTTAGGTAAGTATATAAAATGCAAGGTACTTTACACAGATAAGATAGAACTTTGATTTAAAACAGTAGTACACACAGTTTTGGTTAAAATGGCAAATAGCAATTTTTAAAGTGGGCACAGTGCAAAAATCAACAGTTCCTGGGGGAGGTAAGTTTGGTTAGTTTTCTCAGGTAAGCAAAGCACTTACACAGTCAGTCTTCTGGGCATAGGCAGCCCACAGTTGGTGGTTCAAGGCAACCTCAAAACCACAGCACCAGCAACACAGGGTCAGTGCAGAGGTCAAAGGAGGGCCCAAAACACATTTGTGCATATGGAGAACAGGGGTGCTCTGGTTCCAGTCTGCTAGCAGGTAAGTACCTTCATCCTCGGGGAGCAGACTAGGGGTTTTTTGTAGAGCACTGGGAGACACAGACAAGCACACAAAACACACCCTCAGTGGCACAGGGGCGGCCGGGTGCAGTGTACAAAGTAGGCGTCTGGTTTGATTTTGAAAGCAATGGAGGGACACGGGGGTCACTCTGGCGATGCAGGCAGGGCACGGGGCAGGGGGGTTCTCGGGCCAGCCACCGACTGGGCTAGGATGAGGGATGCCTGGCTGGTCACTCCTGCGCTGGTGAGTGGTTCCTATCGGTCCTGGGGGCTGCGGGTGCAGTGCTCGGTCCAGGCGTCGGGTTCCTTTGTTACCAGGCAGTTGCGGTCAGGGGGAGCCGCTGGATCCTCTCTGCAGGCGTCGCTGTGGGGGTGCAGGGGGGTCGATTCAGGGTGTCCAAGTCGTTGGAGTCGCCTGGGAGTCCTCTCTGCAGTAGTTGTTGTCCTGAACTCGAGCTGGGGGCGTCAGGTGAAGAGTGTGAAGACTCACGCTTCTGGCAATAAGTGAGAGTCTCTTTAAAGATGTTTCTTTGTTGCAAGTTTGTTGCTGTTTCTGAACAGTGCCGCTGTTCTCAGGAGGCTCTTGGTCCTTTGGGTGCAGGGCAGTCCTCTGAGTCCTCAGAAGTCGCTGGTCCAGCTGGATGTGTCACTGTGCAGTTTTTTTGAGTCTGGAGACAGGCCGGTAGGGCTGGGGCCAAGTCAGTTGTCGTTTCCGTCGTCTCTACGGGGCTTTCAGGTCAGAAGTCCTTGTTGTTATAGGTTGCAGGAATCTCATTTCCTGGGTTCAGGGTCGCCCATAAATACTAAATTTAGGGGTGTGTTTAGGTCTGGGGGGGCATTAGCCAATGGCTACTCCCCTTGAGGGTGGCTACACCCTCCTTGTGCCTCCTCCCTGAGGGTAGGGGGACACATCCCTCTTCCTCTTGGGGGAATCCTCCAAAATCAAGATGGAGGATTTCTAAAAGCAGGGGTCACCTCAGTTCAGGGCACCTTAGGGGCTGTCCTGGCTGGTAGGTGACTTCTTGTTTTTTTTCATTATCTCCTCCGGACTTGCCACCAAAAGTGGGGGTTGTGTCTGGAGGGACGGGCATCTTCACTAGCTGGGATGCCCTGGGGCACTGTAACAACAGGCATGAGCCTTTGAGGTTCACCGCCAGGTGTTACAGTTCCTGCAGGGGGAGGTGAGCAGCACCTTCACCCAGTGCAGGCTTTGTTCCTGGCCACAGAGTGACAAAGGCACTCACCTAATGTGGCCAGAAACTCGTCTGGTTGAGGAAGGCTGGCAGGAACTGGTAAGCCTAACACTATGAGTCGGACTGGCATGCAGGGGGCATCTCTAAGATGCCCTCTGTGTGCATTTTGCAATAAATCCCACACTAGCATCAGTGTGCATTTATTGTGCTGAGAAGTTTGATACCAAACTTCCCAGATTTCAGTGTAGCCATTATGGAACTGTGGAGTTTGTAACTGACAGACTCCCAGATCATATACTCTTTATGGCTATCCTGCACTTGCAATGTCTAAGGTTTGGCTTAGACACTGTACGGGCGTAGTGCTCATGCAACTACGTGCTCACCTGTGGTATAGTGCACCCTGCCTTAGGGCTGTAAGGCCTGCTAGAGGGGTGACTTACCTATGCCACAGGCATTGAGTTGAGGGCATGGCACCCTGAGGGGAGTGCCATGTCGACTTAGTCATTTTCACCCCACCAGCGCACACAAGCTGTCAGGCCGTGTGCATGTGTTGAGCGAGGCGTCTCCAGGCTGGCATTATACATGCCTGCAGCCCTTAGGGACCTTCCCTGGCCACAGGGCTCTTGATACCAGGGGTACCAGTTACAAGGGACTTATCTATGTGCCAGGGCTATGCAAATTGTGGGAACAAAGGTACAGTTTAGGGAAAGAACACTGGTGCTGGGGCCTGGTTCGCAGGGTCCCAGCACGCTTTCAATCATAACTGGCATCAACAAAAGGCAAAAAGTTAGGGGATAACCATGCCAGGGGAGGCATTTCCCTACACTGCTTCACTCTAAGGGAGATTCCTTGTTTCTTGGTGCAGGCTGAAGTATTCCTGCCCTCAGAGGATGCACAGCTGGGGAAATGTTGCAGTTGCTGGAAGAAACAGGAGAAACAATGTTGCAGAGCGAAGTCATTGCCAGAGCTGCAGGTTCCAGTGAAGTCCAGTTGCAAAACCAGGGGCCAGAGGTCAAAGTCAACATTTAAGAGGAGACCTGCTGGAATCTTGTGTGACGAATCTGGGGACTCACCCAAGAGGGAGACCCTAAATAGCCCTGGAATGGGGATTGGTCACCTAGCAAGGTGACTACCTATCAGGAGGGGGCTGTGACGTCACCTGTCTGACCCGTCCACTCAGTTCCTTCAAGAGGCCTCTGCCCACCTTGGATTCAAGATGGCAGAATCAAGTGGACACCTGGAGGAGCTCTGGGCACCACCTTTGGGGTGGTGATGGACAGGGGAGTGGGAACTCCATTTTTGTGCCAGAGCAGGAACTGGAGGCCCCTGAACGGGTGCAGACTTGTTTATGCAAGGAGGGTACCAAATGTGCCCTTCAAAGCATACCAGGGGCTTGGGGAGGCTACCAGTCCCAATCCATGTAACACCAATTTCTCCATCTCCCAAAGGAAATCCTTTTTCTACATTCCTGGGCTTGAGCTGTACACACAGCAGGAGGGCAGAAACCAGTCTGTAGGATGGCAACAGCTCGGGCTGCCCAGGAAACCCCTTAAAACTAGCAGGATCTAAGCTGGGGGTTCTCTAAGGAGCCCGCAGAGTGCATGGAATCATACAACCAATACTGGCAACAGTATTGGGGTATGATTCAGACATGTTTGATACCAAAAATGCCTAGGTTTGGAGTTACCATTATGTAGCTGGACATAGGTAGTGACCTATGTCCAGTAAATGGCTAAAATGGCTTCCCAGCACTCACGAAGTCCAGAAAATGGAGCTGGAGTTCTTGCACTGACCTGCAGTGAGAGTGAAATGTGTGCATGCACCCTTTCACGCAGGCTGCAATGGCAGGCCTGCAGACACTTTGCAGGGGTGGCATAATACATGCTCCAGCCCATGGGGAACCCTTGGTGTCCCAATGCCCGGGGTACCTGGATACCATATACTAGGGACTTACTTTGGCACCAGTATGCCTAATGTGGAGTGTAAGTAACTAAGTTACCAAGTGAGAAGGGAAAGAGCATAATCACTGGGGTCCTGGTTAGCAGGGTCCCAGTGAACACAGTCAAACACACTGACAGCTGGCAGAAAATGGGGGTAACCATGCCAAAAAAGGGGTACTTCCCTACACAGACCCCCCCCCCCCCCCCCCAAATGAACCCAATGAAGGACAATAAGGCTAACCTTGTCTAGTTGTCTTAATTGTCTAAGTGGAAATATCTGGAGAGTCCATCTGCATTGGAGTGGTTACTCCAGGGCAAAGTTCCACTGTATAGTCCATTCCCTGTAGGGATATGGACCAGCTTAACAGTTTGGGATTTTCACCTAAAAAAAATGTCCCAATGATACAGCACAAAAATAAAAACTAAACTCATTACTTAAATATCCATTTTTACACAACTATTCGGTTATCTAAAACATCACTCCCAAGACATAACAGCCCTTCTAAGATGGAAGAAGCCAGGCTCCCATTGGCCAGTTTACTCTACACATGGTCTACAGTGGGCAGGAATGAGGTTGCTATCAAGTCACAATGCAACGCCTACAGAAGGGCACCACCAGCTAAATGAACATGTGAACAGAAGTCTACCAGGTCTTATCTGCAGGGGCACGTGGAAGGTGGCTACCAGCTCAAGCACTTTTGATTCACATTGATCAGGACACCGTGGCATCCCTGGTGTGACCCCGGGTACCCATTGCTCCTACCTCATCCAGGACATCGTGTTAATTCAAACATAGCAACACCAAACAGGTGTCATAAAATACTCACAAATTGTGGTTTAATCCCCCCCCAGCTTTAATAAAATCAGCTTTCGAATAACCCTACAGTCTGCATGTGTGAGTTGACACCTCCCCCACCCAAATTAGTGACAAAGGTGTGCAACCGGGACTTAAGCCAGTGTTCTTTCCCTAAACCGGACCTGCTTCTGCATTCCTGCACGGTAGAAAGGAGTAGAAGGCCTGGGGCGCTCTTTGCTTATCTGCGACTCAGGTGCTTGAAGGACTGTAGACCATTTTTTAAAAATGAGGACAAGGTTAATGAGCACTAAAGATGGGGGCACCCAGGAACCAAGGCACTTTGGGAAGTCTAGGCGATTAATTGTGTGCCACAGGAGACTAGCACCCCATAATCAGTTTACATTGAATGACTAACTGCCTGCCGCGTACAAAGACGACTTAATTCAGTTTGTGCCAACTGATCAGTTCTGCAGAGTTCACGAAGAGCTGGCATTTTGTCACTGGTAGTGTTTGATGAGTGTTGCCGGACGTGTCTTATACGTACTCCCTGCCGCCAGCACTGGAGGCGGCCTTCGATTTGGGGTAGCTGCGGCCCTTGGACCCAGACTTCCTTGGGCAAGAGCAAGCGAGCAGAGCACCGCCGAGGACCACCAGCAACGACCCTGCCCAGCCAATGAAGATCGCAGATCCAAACTCATACTTTGTGTTGACTGGTGTGAACGGGTTGTAGAAGTCCTGCACAATCTTGTTGCCGTACCATGAACACGCAACCAGAGCAGCCAGACCTCCCAGCAGGAAGACTATGCCACCGGTCATGGCGATGCGTGCCTTCTTCACCTTGTCGTCCCCGCCACACTTTGTGCATTTCATGCCAACGGTGGAGATGGCAATGCCCAAAGCAGCCACCACAATGGAAACCACCATCAGCCCCCGGGTGGCCTGTAGAGAACCGGGCAGTGCCAGGATGCTGTCGTAGACCTTGCACTGCATCTGGCCCGTGCTCTGGATGGCGCAGCTCATCCACAGGCCCTGGTACATGGCGATGGCCGTGATGATGCTGTCCCCGGCGTAGCTGCTCATCTGCCACTGCGGCAGGATGGTGGCCACGATCAGCCCGATCCAGCCCAGCAGGGCCAGCACGAAGCCCAGCAGGGCCAGCACGAAGCCCAGCATCTGCAGCCCCGAGTTCGCCATGGTTCGTCCGCCCCCGGGCCTCCGCTTCTGCTGCCGCCGCCGGTGCCCTCCTCTCCCGCTCCGGCCTCTCTTCCCCCGCCCGGATTTGCCGCCCTCCTCCGCTTTGAGCCTCTCTTCGAGCTGATTTTCACCTATCATCTGCCTAAGCCAAAGAAGGGGCTTGTGGTCTGTGTGAACAAGGAAGTGAGTGCCAGACAGGTATGGCCTCAGCTTCTTCACAGCTTAGACCACAACAAAGGCCTCCCTTCCTATGGCTGACCAACACTTTTCCATGGGGGTCAACCTTGTGCTTATAAAAGCTACAAGTTGGTCCTGGACCTCAGTGTTAAGTTGTGATAACACTGCCCCAACCCCTACCTCAGAAGCATCTGTCTGAGCTATGAACTGCTTGGAGTAGTCAGGGCTGTAGTGGTTGAATCTGGCCTACACCTACCAGGTGGCCCAGATATACAACCGTCCCCTGCTCAGTTTGGTACTTAAAGGCCTTGATAGTGAGGCCTGCTTTTTGCAGAGCTTTCAAAACCTTCCACAGGTGGACCAGGGGATCCTCCCATGTGGAGCTAAAGACAGCTATATCATCTAGATAAGCTGCAATACAGGCTTCCAATCCTTGGAGGACTGTATTCGCTAGTCTCTGAAATGTGGCAGGTGCATTTTTCAGACCAAAGGGACTGTAAAGTGATAATGCCCTCCAATGGTTGAAAATGCTATCTTTGGTTTAGCATCATCTGATAATTTGATCTGCAAATAGCCTGCAGTCAAATCAAATGTGCTGAGATACTTGCCAGATGCCAATGTGTCTATTAGCTCATCTACCCTAGGGATAGGATGAGCATATGTCTTCGTGACAATGTTAAGCCCTCTTTAATCAACATAGACCCTCATTTCCCTTTTTCCTTTCTGAGAGTAAGGTTATTGGACCAACACCACTGGGCTAGCCCAGGGGCTATCAGAGTGCTCAATGACTCATAGGTCCAGGATCTTTTGCACTTCTGCTTTGACTCAGTCTCTAACATGGTCAGGTTGCCTATAGATGTTGCTTTTTATGGGCAAACTGTCCCCTGTGTCAATGGTGTGTTCACACCATGTTGTCTGACCAGGTCCTAGGAGATTCCTGCAGTCTTCTTTCTGCGACTCCGAAAGGCAGTCAAGCAAGGACTATCCCATCAACTGAGCCATCAGCTGCAGTGTTGGAGAAGATGTCAGGGAGAGGGTCACTCTCTTCCTCCTGTCACTTATCAGTGGCCATGTGCAGGGTCACGTCAGCCCGGTCATTGTAGGGAGCTTCTGGGAGTACCTAGGTCCACCCAGTAGGTGACCTCACCCTTTTCCACTACTGTGTGGGGACTACCCCACTTGTCTTGGAGTGCCCTGGGAGCCACAGGCTCCAGGACACACACCTTCTACCTTGGCTGTTAAATAGTTACAACAGCCTTCTGGTCATACCATTGATTCCGCAGTTCCTGGATGGCCTTAAGGTTTTTAGTGGCTTTTTTCATATACTCATATAGCCATCCTGGATCTGAGTCCACTATGTCCTGCTTAGGTGCTTGAGAGGTTGCACCCAGCTCTCCCTTACAAGAGTAAGAGGGCCCCTAACAAGGTGACCAAACAGAAGTTCAAAGGGCCTGTAGCCCACTCCCTTCTGAGGGACCTCCCTGTAGGCAAAAATGAGGCATGGCAGTAGTACGTCCCATGTCTTCCTGAGTTTTTCAAAGAGTCCCATGATCATGCCTTTGAGAGTTTTATTAAATCGCTCTACCAATCCATTGGTTTGGGGGAGGTAAGGGGTGGTGAACTTATAATTAACACCACATTCCTTCTACATTGCTTTTAGGTATACAGACATGGAGTTGGTACCTCTACCTGAAAGCCCACTCTTGAGAAAATTCCCTGGAGGGCTTTTGCAACTGCAGGAGCAGTAGTGGTCCTTAGAGGAATAGCTTCTTGGTACCTGGCAGCATGGTACACCACCAAAATGCATTTGTTCCCATAGGCTGTGGATTGGTCTATGGGGCCAACCCTTAAAGGGAACCCCAACCACTGGGAGTGGAATTAAGGGGGCCTTGGAGGTGCCACCTCTCTTGCTACTGGCTTGACAGGTGACATATGAGCGACAAAACGTCTAAGTGTCTTCTGATATGTAGGGTCAGTGAAAGTGAGGGACAAGCCTGCCCCAAGTCTTACTTTGCTCCAAGTGACCTGCCAGGAGAATGTCATGTACCAGGATCAACAAACATTCTCTGTATTGCAGAGATACTACCAATCTCCTGGTGGCACCAGGCTTGGGTTCCCTTGGCTCTGAATACAAGAGTCTGTCTTCTACACCTTGTGGGTGCCATTGACATCCCCTGCCTCTTGAAGGACAGCTTGCTGCCTCAAGCCCTCCAGTGTGGGACAAGTCTTTTGTGCCATACTGAATTCCTCCCTGGCAGGCCCCCCTGCACCTAAGAGCTCAGCTGTATCAGCCTTCAGCTCCTCAGGTGTAGGTTCTGCCAAGGGAGTAGATTCCTCCTTCTCAAAGGGGGAATCTTCACTGGAGGGTGGGGTAGGGGACACCTTTTTGCCCTTTTTTATCCTGGGTTTTGGAGGAGGCTCCACGTTTCCTTGATCTTTTTGTCTCTTGGCCTGTGCTCTGGTCAGGGCAAAGATATGCCCTGGGATGCCCAGCATTGCTGCATGGGCCTCTAACTCCACTTCAGACCAAGCTGAAGTCTCCAAGTTGTTCCCTAGTAGACTCTCTACAGGTAGATCTGTGGACACAAAATCTTTCTTTGGACCAGTAACTCCCTGCCCCCCCCCCCCCCCCCAACCTGAAATCAACAACTGCCATGGGGTGGCATACAGTGTTATGAGCATCAGTCATTTGGTACTGGTGACCAAGTAGGAATTGCTCATGGGACACCAGTTTTTCAGTCACCATAGTGACACTGGCACCTATGTCCCTGTAGGCCTTCACCTGAACACCATATATCAAGGGCTGCAGCCTGTACTCATCCATATTAAGGGGACAGGCAGCAAGGGTGGCAAGATCAATCCCCTATCAGAGACTAAAACAGCTTCTGTTGTCTCTCTGACTAAACCAGCCCCCACTACACTTCTTAAAGTGAGCCCAGCTACACCCTAGGACTGGTTATTTCTAACAGACCCACCACTACTGCTGTTACTAGGGGCACTAGAAGTAGAAGTGGGGTTTGAAGTAGTGGGGGGCTTGGTGCCTTTCTTAGGGCAGGATCTGTCCCCTGCCCTATGGTGTTTGTTTTTACACACATAGCACCAAGGCTTTTTAACATAGGAGGAAGAGGTTTCAGACTCACCACCAGAAGAGTTTTGTGGGCCTGATGGAGACTCCGCTTTTGTCTTTGTCCCCACCTTTATCCTGAGACCGATCTGCTTCCTTTTTCTTGTTCTCACCCCCTGTATGAGCTTTTCCGCTCACCCTAGTTATGACCCATTTGTCTGCTTTCTTTCCCAATTCTTGGGGAGAGGTAAGATCTAAGTCTACTAAGTATTGGTGCAACAAATCAGACACACAGTTGTTCAATATATGCTATCTCAAGATCAGGGATCTTGGGAGGACTCTTTCCTGATCTCCCTGAACTTGATCCTAACCTGTTCAGTGGTGAGACCAAACCCATCTAAGAGTGCAGATTTAAAAACAGCAGTTGTCAGCATCTTCCTCCCTGATAGTGAGAAGTATATCTCTCCCCTTGTCAGAGGAGAGCCACAGGATAGCAGCCCACTGGCTCCGAGGGCCCCTTTGTACCTTACAGGCCCTCTCGAGAGCGGTGAGCCACTTGTATATGTCATTCCCCACCTTGTAGGGGGGGACATTTGTTTAGATTTCTGGAGTCGTTCCTGACCCTTGTCTCCCTGAAACTAAAGCTGCTGCCATCATGGGGTGCTAACCCCAAGCCCTGTCTCTCTCTCTCTCTCTCTCTCTCTCTCTCTCTCCACTGCCAAGGGCGCCCTATCTAGGGCTAGCTGTTGCTGCTGCAGCCTCAGCTTGGCCTCCTCCAGTGTCAGCTGCTTGAGTTCCCTATTTAGGGAATCTTCTCCTGGAGATGAACAGTGTGTCTCCTAAGAGACTGAGGTGACATGAGTGAGGAGAGGAGGATCTATCCCTAGTCTTAGTAACCCCCTCAACTAGTCTTTTGGGCACAAAGGAAGCCCTACTGTTATGGCTTCTCTTCCCACTACCTGAAGTGCTCCCAGCTAGGCTAGAGGGTTTACTAGGGACTCTGATCCTCTGAGGCATACTGCTGACCCTCCTCATTGTCTAGATCCTGTCTTTCTAACACTGGAGGGCTAGACTCTGCATCTTTCTCCTCTTTCTGCCTACCAGCATGGTCCTGGTCATCATGGTCCAGGCCCAGGACCAGACTCTTGTTAGGGTTCCTCCCTGCCTTCAGGTTCCTCTCAGCACACATCTCTCTCAATTCCTGGAAAGTCAGATTCTCATAAGGAGAATCTTTGGCCTGAGATGTGTACTGTGCTGAAGACATGTTGTGTTTCTAGGGTGATGTAAGTGTACCTAACTCCTTGGCTCTGCAAGAAAGTTTAGAGCAAGGGCTATGCCTAGACCCTTAGCTTACCTAAACTTAAGAGACTAGTTCCCTGACACTAAGTATAGTGTGTACCCCTTGTCAGCAAGTGGTCTTTCCTGTGGAAAGTACCAAGTGACAGAAGTAAGCCAATTGCAAGTACTTATTCCACTGCTGCACCACCAGTGTAGGAAGCTGGACTGGCGTGTGGTTGGTATCTAAGGTACTTACACTTTAAACCAGGTCCAGGTATCCCCTATGATTGTAGTGTAGGCAGTGTCTAATGCCAGGGCTCTCTAGAGGTAGCTGTGGATGAGCAGCCAACGCTTATCTAGGAGACATGCAAAGGTCATGCAATACCACTGTAGTCATACAGCACTTACACACATGAAAGAAAACACTCAGTGTTACAAAAATAAAGGTACTTTATTTTAGTGATAGAATTACCAAAAAGCACTAAAGAGGCAACCCTCCAATAGGAGGTAAGTAACACACTAGATGAACACTAGTAATCAGAAATAGGCATAAATAGCAATAGAAAACAGTGCAACAGCAAAGAGGCAATAGTGACTCTAGGGGGGGCCCAAATCGTATACTAAAAAAATGGAATACGAATGCAGGACCCCTACCTAGGTAAGTTGAATGTGTGAAGGGGAGCTGGGGGTTCTAGGAAACGGTAGGTACCACAGTGTGCCCTAGCGACCAATAAGAAAGGAGTAAGTTACTGGATTTTCCCAAACCACCCAATAGGAAGAAAAAGAAGAAAATGCAACACCCAGACAAGACTGCAAGAAACCAGCGGTAGATTCCTGAACAGGAAGACCTGTGGAAAAAGAAGACCATGTCCAGAAGTCACAGAAGAGTCCAGGGGGAGCAGGAGCTACTACCACCCAGCTGTGGTGCAGGAATTGGTCGACGGTAGGACAAAGATGGTCAGGAATGCAGTCCTAGGGCAGGTGAAGAGTTCCTGGAGGATGCAGCCAACATCCCACGCCTAATGGATGACTGCAGTCGGTCAGTGGCGTGGAAAAGCCACCAACAAGCTTTGGCAAAGGCAGAAGTCACTGTGAAGCAAAAGTGGAGCTGCCAGGGACCAGCAAGATCCAGGAGGTCTCAACCCACAGGAGGAGTCCTAGGGGACCTTCAGCAAGGCAGAGAGTCCACAGAAGAAGAGGCAGCCCCCACAGAAGACCTGTAGTGAATCCTAGTTTGTTTTAACGGGTTAACAGGAGTTAGCTTAGCCGTAGGCTTGTAAACTCGTGCCCCCGTCACCCAGTGACTTTTAACCTACTTAGCTTGCTCTGGCTTAGTCCATTTAATTATTTATTTCCTTTAAAATGGCGGCCTTGTTTATAGTTAGGCCACTTGTTATGGGTTCTATTATCAGTGTCACTGCGCCAAGGCATCAAGATCAAGCACGAAAGACAAACATACAGTAGGCATTCACACTTAGGGATTTTCCCTCTCTATACTTTCGAGGGATTGTTGATATTAATTGCCGTCCCAAGCATGCCTGTTATCTATTGTTATGAATAACACTTATGTCAGGGGACCTTGTAGATCTGTATAAATACAACACACTTTTAGACAGATAATCAGAGGGATTCCGACCAGAGGGCATCGCCACCATCGCTGATACTGATGCTGCAGTCATCTTGACACTGATCCAGTCTTCGTGTCCCTGCGGAGTCTGAGATAGAGACCTCATTCCAAGGTAACGAGGGTTGGGGGCTCCTCTCATGGACACGGTTTTGGCAGATTAGGCTTAACAAACCCAGCTCTTCCTTTTTAGGAGGTTAGACCTACTCTCCTTAGGGTATTAGGGCTTATTCCATCTTTTACATATACATATATTTTTATCTTATATTGCATAATGGTGGGGGTCTTTATAACAATGACTCTCCTCTTTACAATACTGTTGCTTGGTATATTCATTATCCTAATCATTGCAGTTCATGCAACTTATCACAAATTGCAGTTATGTTGAATAAAAACTATTATAACTTTACTGCATCTGTGTTATTGCCTTTGTTTGTATGAGACATTATAAATCTGTGAGAAAAGGGTAATTTCCGTTTAACCACGACAACCCTGAGATATTGTATTTTGAGTCCATGCGTAAGCGACTGCTACAAATCACCTTTTACTATTGTGTTTTCGGTGAGGTACTGCTAGTAAGCCGGTAAGGTTTGGACAACAGTTACAAATAGTTGTAGGAAGAGACTTAGTCACCTACGAACGAAAGTACTGTAATCCTGAGACCAGCAGTCTTGCTCAGAGCAAGAGTCCAAAGTACGACAGACCCACTGAACAAGGAACCAGGAGTCACAGAGGAGCCCACTCAGCACAACTGGAGAAGGGTCCCATGCCGCAGGAGAAGCACGCAGAGGGCAGTGCGTCGCAGGAAGGAGTGCTGGGACTCCACAGAGCCTGAAGATCCCTTGGAGGAGATGCTAACAAGCCTTGGTAGCTGCAAGAGACATGGTGTATAGGGTACTGTCCTGCGTGGGAAGCCAAGAGCTTACCTCCACCAAAGTTGGACAGTTGACAGAAGACCAAGAGGACTACTCCGGACCACCAATCATGGTGCAGGATCCACACAGCTCAAGATGAGGAGATACATGCTGCTGGTTGCCGTTGCAGTTGGTGCCTGCGGATGCAGGGGAATGACTCCTTCACTCCAAGGGAGATTCCTTCTCCCTTCTCGTGCAGACTGAAGACTTGTCACCCTCAGAGGATGCACTTAACAATAAAGTATACACTGTTCCAAAGTAAATAGTAGGAGGGAGGAGTCCTAATTATAGGAGCAAAAACCTCACACACCCGAATGGGTGTCATGGTTCAATGCTGGGAGTCCTCTAATGAGTGCATGGAATCGAATCATACTTCCAATACTTGCAAAAGTACTAGGGTATGATTTTGACATGTTTGATACCAAACATGCCTAAGATTAAAGTTACCATTATGTAGCTGGACATAGGTAGTGACCTATGTCCAGTACACGCATAAAATGGCGTCTCTGCACTCACCAATTCCAGGAAAATTGAACTGGAGTTTGTGGTGGCACCTCTGCTAGTGCATGTATATGAGGTACTTGCACCCTGCCCTCTGGGCCTGCCGTAGGGGTGACTTACAGTAACCTGGTGCAGTGACCTGTAGTGAAAAGGGTGCATGCAGCCTTTCATGCAGGCTGCAACAGCAGGCCTGCAGGGACACTTTGCATGGGCTCCCCATGGGTGGCATAATACATGCTGCAGCCCATGGGAATCCCCTGGTACCCCAATGCCCTGGGTACCAAATAGTAGGGACATACATGGAGGCACCAGTATGCCAAATGTGGGGTGTAATTAACCAAGTTAGAGCACAATCACTGGGGTCCTGGTTAGCAGGATCCCACTGAACACAGTCAAACACACTGACAACGGGCAGAAAATGATGGTAACCATGCCAAGAAAGAGGGTACTTTCCTACACCAACCCTCGAGGCTATCACAAAAGCCAGCGTTCTTTACGATAAAGCACTACATCCATGTTGGATTCAATGGGCAAAGTCTCTAATGGCCACAGAAGTTGATTATGTTTTCCACCCTAAGTTACAAACTCAAGAATTTCTCCAATATGAACTAGAGAACCTGGTTCCAGCAAACACTTTGCCTATTGAACAATAGAAAATAATTATGTACTCTGATGGCACAGCCCGACCAGCAGTAGGCACCAAAAATCAATACTCCACAGCTTGTGCGGTTGTGAGTGGCTACATGAAGGATGGTGAATTTTATTCACAACATATCTATACGCAGACCTTAGGGGACTGCACTATTAGCATAGCTCAAGGGTCTGTTGATGGCACTGGGACAGGACAGTTAACATTAATAGTCTGTGATTCGTACTAATGTGTCCAGTCCTTCAATGAATATCTACATTGCTGGCGCCAGAATGGATTCAGAGATTCAAAAAGCAATACCATTAAACACAGACTCCTGTGGGGGAAAGTAGTGGATATGAAAGAAACGCTATCCAATGTCAATGTAGTTCATACACTGGGACATCAACTTTTGGGATACACGTTACAGGAAATACTTTGGCTGATCAAGCAGCCCAAGCAGCCAAATCAGCAGTAGCTACGGCTCCTGTTGCTGTAATAACTATTTTATGGACGAGGTTGGATGATGAAACATTGGCTGCTGTGAAAGCTTTGGCTGAAAGCAAGCCCATGCCAAAGTCAAATCCTGCCAAGTGTTCCAATCGTATGTATCTAGCCTAAATACTGACCTAGTAACAATACCAGGGGTGGATGATCGTGTGATCCCCAACCAAGATCAAGGACCTGAGTTGATTAAAGCAACACATGAGGGAGGTGCTTTTGCCCATGCTGGTGTGGCAGCTACTACTTTACTATTACAAGCACGTTATTGGTGGCCAGGTCTATAAAAACAATGTGTGTACCTAGACGGTTGTGGTCCCTTGACACCTGATTTGGTGCATACAAATACATCTTAGTCGCTGTTGACTCATGCTCCAAATTTCTAAAGGTATGGCCACAACGCTCAGCTGACACCTGAACTGTTATTTAAGATTTGCAAGTCTCTATTGGCACATATGCAGCTGTGGCTTTCCACTAGGACCAGGGCCCTGCTTTCCCCTCAGAAGCATTCAGGGACACAATGACTTCGTTAGGGGTCCAGCTCTATTATTAATCTCCTTATCATCCAGAGGGAAACAGTGTTGTGGAGCGAAGAAACAGACAAAGCAATCCTTAACAGCGAGAGTATTGGGCATGGGTCGTAGTTGGCTTAATCACCTATATGGAATCCAGAGAGCACTTACTAATCTACCCAGATCATCCCTGGGAGGGCGTACCCCATATGAATGCCTGTTTGGATCACAAATGTATGTTCCAGACCTTGATGGTCCTGGCACGGAGGAAGCAGATACACCTTTTGACATAAATGAATGTGTCACTGTCTTGCAGTTCCATGATGACAACGCATCTGCCAGTGCCGTCTCCTTGGGAATAAGGGATGGACCAATAACACCTACCAGATGGATTCCAAAAGAGTCGGATCTAGTGTGTGAAAAGATTGCTGTGAAAAGGGAGTTCAACCCTTCATATCGTGCACAGGTTCCAGTCCTGGGAGAAAACAGTACCAGAACTGTTCTACTACCACCACTGCTTGTCTCCATCGACAATGTCAAGATACACCATATGGCCGATCCTGCACAGCAGACCTAGAGGACTCCTGGGTAGTCCCCGACTCCTTCTCACTTCAGACCAGGATGTTCCTCTACAGGTTTTGAGCAACAACGCTGACATCTCTCCGAGGGTGGAAAAGATCTCTCATTGGTACGTCTAACTTCTTCTGCGACAAGCAATGTCAACAATATTGAACCATTTTACTCAAATTCAACTCAAACGGATGGAGTAGTTCACTATGAACCACTAAGGGAGACTTCGGCCAGTTCCCTCTTCCAAACACTGCTGCAGTTTTTGCATGAACTACTTCTAGATATTTTGCTGACATCAATGACTCCTTCACAGACTCATCTACCTCTTCTGCAACAAGTCTGCCAAGAGCACATAAGCTGATGAACTGGCTCAAAATTAACAATTGAATTCGTCCATGGAACTATCTGTGGCTCTTGTTATCTGTACTTGCTTTCCTTCTTTGGATTGGGGTTGTCATTGTCTTCTTATTAATACATGGTCATAACCTTCATGAACAGTCTACAGTTGAACTGGTGGATAAGGTCCTAAAACTACATTTTTCCTCCCCTAAGGTCCGCAGAGACTTGTCCCTAGTGAACATTTCAGCTATATCCATTCCTAAAGGGTAGTTTGAGATAAAGTATCTTTTGGTTTATGTATGGCCTGACGGAGATAATTCAAATTCCATAGGTATTTCTTTCAATGAATGGTGTAATGACACCTGGAGTTGTTTCTGATGATTGGTATGTAAAAACAGTTGATTCTATCTTATCTGAACTAGAATATCTTACTGCACTTGAAAATGAACATGTTTATCAATCAAAAGACAATTATGGAGATATGTCATGTTATAATTATAATGGAGATCATTTCATTCATAGATCAAGTACCACAAAGACTTTTTTTAATTACAAAAAGTGGGAAGATTGTCCATCTCCGTCAGTGGGGAGTTCCAAAACCTATACTGAAAAGTTTATATATTTTTCTGGGCACAATGTTAAAAATGCTGAGTCATATTATTTTAATTTGGCAATAATGAAAATGCCCAATATTTTATTGACCAATATAAAATTTATTTATTGCGATTACTTTGTTCCCCAGTTGGCGATAGAACACTATGAATATTGGCTAAAGTTGATAGACTTGAAAAGTGCGTGGGGAACGAAAAATTGGCAAATAAGTGCAAAGGAAGCTTTATTTAGAGCATGTCTGATACCTGTTCAAATGATATCTGTAGGAAGTTGGCTCTGTATGTGCTATTTCAAAGTAAGGAATAGCATGCACAGAGTCCAAGGGTTCCCCTTAGAGGTAAGATAGTGGCAAAAAGAGATAATACTAATGCTCTATTTTGTGGTAGTGTGGTCGAGCAGTAGGCTTATCCAAGGAGTAGTGTTAAGCATTTGTTGTACATACACATAGACAATAAATGAGGTACACACACTCAGAGACAAATCCAGCCAATAGGTTTTTATATAGAAAAATATCTTTTCTTAGTTTATTTTAAGAACCACAGGTTCAAATTCTACATGTAATATCTCATTCGAAAGGTAGTGCAGGTAAGTACTTTAGGAACTTCAAATCATCAAAATTGCATGTATACTTTTCAAGTTATTCACAAATAGCTGTTTTTTAAAAGTGGACACTTAGTGCAATTTTCACAGTTCCTAGGGGAGGTAAGTATTTGTTAGGTTAACCAGGTAAGTAAGACACTTACAGGGCTTAGTTCTTGGTCCCAGGTAGCCCACCGTTGGGGGTTCAGAGCAACCCCAAAGTCACCACACCAGCAGCTCAGGGCCGGTCAGGGGCAGAGTTCAAAGTGGTGCCCAAAACGCATAGGCTAGAATGGAGAGAAGGGGGTGCCCCGGTTCCGGTCTGCTTGCAGGTAAGTACCCGCGTCTTCGGAGGGCAGACCAGGGGGGTTTTGTAGGGCACCGGGGGGGACACAAGCCCACACAGAAATTTCACCCTCAGCAGCGCGGGGGCGGCCGGGTGCAGTGTAGAAACAAGCGTCGGGTTTGTAAGGGAAGTCAATGGGAGATCTAGGGATCTCTTCAGCGCTGCAGGCAGGCAAGGGGGGGGTTCCTCGGGGAAACCTCCACTTGATCAAGGGAGAGGGACTCCTGGGGGTCACTCCTCCAGTGAAAGTCCGGTCCTTCAGGTCCTGGGGGCTGCGGGTGCAGGGTCTCTCCCAGGTGTCGGGACTTGGGATTCAAAGAGTCGCGGTCAGGGGAAGCCTCGGGATTCCCTCTGCAGGCGGCGCTGTGGGGGCTCAGGGGGGACAGGTTTTTGTACTCACAGTCTTAGAGTAGTCCTGGGGTCCCTCCTGAGGTGTTGGATCGCCACCAGCCGAGTCGGGGTCGCCGGGTGCAGTGTTGCAAGTCTCACGCTTCTTGCGGGGAGCTTGCAGGGTTCTTTAAAGCTGCTGGAAACAAAGTTGCAGCTTTTCTTGGAGCAGGTCCGCTGTCCTCGGGAGTTTCTTGTCTTTCCGAAGCAGGGGCAGTCCTCAGAGGATGTCGAGGTCGCTGGTCCCTTTGGAAGGCGTCGCTGGAGCAGGATCTTTGGAAGGCAGGAGACAGGCCGGTGAGTTTCTGGAGCCAAGGCAGTTGTCGTCTTCTGGTCTTCCTCTGCAGGGGTTTTCAGCTAGGCAGTCCTTCTTCTTGTAGTTGCAGGAATCTAATTTTCTAGGGTTCAGGGTAGCCCTTAAATACTAAATTTAAGGGCGTGTTTAGGTCTGGGGGGTTAGTAGCCAATGGCTACTAGCCCTGAGGGTGGGTACACCCTCTTTGTGCCTCCTCCCAAGGGGAGGGGGTCACAATCCTAACCCTATTGGGGGAATCCTCCATCTCCAAGATGGAGGATTTCTAAAAGTTAGAGTCACTTCAGCTCAGGACACCTTAGGGGCTGTCCTGACTGGCCAGTGACGACTCCTTGTTTTTCTCATTATTTTCTCCGGCCTTGCCGCCAAAAGTGGGGCCTGGCCGGAGGGGGCGGGCAACTCCACTAGCTGGAGTGTCCTGCTGGGTTGGCACAAAGGAGGTGAGCCTTTGAGGCTCACCGCCAGGTGTGACAATTCCTGCCTGGGGGAGGTGTTAGCATCTCCACCCAGTGCAGGCTTTGTTACTGGCCTCAGAGTGACAAAGGCACTCTCCCCATGGGGCCAGCAACATGTCTCGGTTTGTGGCAGGCTGCTAAAACTAGTCAGCCTACACAGATAGTCGGTTAAGTTTCAGGGGGCACCTCTAAGGTGCCCTCTGGGGTGTATTTTACAATAAAATGTACACTGGCATCAGTGTGCATTTATTGTGCTGAGAAGTTTGATACCAAACTTCCCAGTTTTCAGTGTAGCCATTATGGTGCTGTGGAGTTCGTGTTTGACAAACTCCCAGACCATATACTCTTATGGCTACCCTGCACTTACAATGTCTAAGGTTTTGTTTAGACACTGTAGGGGTACCATGCTCATGCACTGGTACCCTCACCTATGGTATAGTGCACCCTGCCTTAGGGCTGTAAGGCCTGCTAGAGGGGTGTCTTACCTATACTGCATAGGCAGTGAGAGGCTGGCATGGCACCCTGAGGGGAGTGCCATGTCGACTTACTCGTTTTGTCCTCACTAGCACACACAAGCTGGCAAGCAGTGTGTCTGTGCTGAGTGAGAGGTCTCCAGGGTGGCATAAGACATGCTGCAGCCCTTAGAGACCTTCCTTGGCATCAGGGCCCTTGGTACTAGAAGTACCAGTTACAAGGGACTTATCTGGATGCCAGGGTCTGCCAATTGTGGATACAAAAGTACAGGTTAGGGAAAGAACACTGGTGCTGGGGCCTGGTTAGCAGGCCTCAGCACACTTTCAATTGTAAACATAGCATCAGCAAAGGCAAAAAGTCAGGGGGCAACCATGCCAAGGAGGCATTTCCTTACACAACCCCCCCCCAAACGAAAGAGGATGAGACTAACCTTTCCCAAGAGAGTCTTCATTTTCTAAGTGGAAGAACCTGGAAAGGCCATCTGCATTGGCATGGGCAGTCCCAGGTCTGTGTTCCACTATAAAGTCCATTCCCTGTAGGGAGATGGACCACCTCAACAGTTTAGGATTTTCACCTTTCATTTGCATCAGCCATTTGAGAGGTCTGTGGTCAGTTTGAACTAGGAAGTGAGTCCCAAAGAGGTATGGTCTCAGCTTCTTCAGGGACCAAACCACAGCAAAGGCCTCCCTCTCAATGGCACTCCAACGCTGCTCCCTGGGGAGTAACCTCCTGCTAATGAAAGCAACAGGCTGGTCAAGGCCATCATCATTTGTTTGGGACAAAACTGCCCCTATCCCATGTTCAGAGGCATCAGTCTGCACAATGAACTGCTTAGAATAATCTGGAGCTTTGAGAACTGGTGCTGAGCACATTGCTTGTTTCAGGGTGTCAAAGGCCTGTTGGCATTCCACAGTCCAGTTCACTTTCTTGGGCATTTTCTTGGAGGTGAGTTCAGTGAGGGCTGTCACAATGGATCCATATCCCTTCACAAACCTCCTGTAATACCCAGTCAAGCCAAGGAATGCCCTGACTTGAGTCTGGGTTTTTGGAGCTACCCAGTCCAGAATAGTCTGGATCTTGGGTTGGAGTGGCTGAACTTGGCCTCCACCTACAAGGTGGCCCAAGTAAACCACAGTTCCCTGCCCTATCTGGCATTTGGATGCCTTGATAGAGAGGCCTGCAGATTGCAGAGCCTTCAAAACCTTCTTCAGGTGGACCAGGTGATCCTGCCAGGTGGAGCTAAAGACAGCAATATCATCAAGATAAGCTGTGCTAAAGGACTCCAAGCCAGCAAGGACTTGATTCACCAACCTTTGGAAGGTGGCAGGGGCATTCTTTAAACCAAAGGGCATAACAGTAAACTGATAATGCCCATCAGGTGTGGAGAATGCTGTTTTCTCTTTTGCTCCAGGTGCCATTTTTATTTGCCAGTACCCTGCTGTCAAGTCAAAGGTACTTAAGAATTTGGCAGCACCTAATTTGTCTATGAGCTCATCAGCTCTTGGAATTGGATGAGCATCTGTCTTGGTGACAGAATTGAGCCCTCTGTAGTCCACACAAAACCTCATCTCTTTCTTTCCATCTTTGGTGTGAGGTTTGTGGACTAAGACCACTGGGCTAGCCCAGGGGCTGTCAGAGCGCTCAATTACTCCCAATTCCAGCATCTTGTGGACTTCCACCTTGATGCTTTCCTTACCATGGTCAGACTGTCTAAAGATTTTGTTCTTGACAGGCATGCTGTCTCCTGTGTCCACATCATGGGTACACAGGTGTGTCTGACCAGGGGTTAAGGAGAAGAGTTCAGGAAACTGTTGTAGGACTCTCCTACAATCAGCTTGCTGTTGGCCAGAGAGGGTGTCTGAGTAGATCACTCCATCTACTGTGCCATCTTTTGGGTCTGATGATAGAAGATCAGGGAGAGGTTCACTCTCTGCCTCCTGATCCTCATCTGTTACCATCAACAGATTGACATCAGCCCTGTCATGGAAGAGCTTAAGGCGGTTCACATGGATCACCCTCTTGGGGCTCCTGCTTGTGCCCAGGTCCACCAGGTAGGTGACCTGACTCTTCCTTTCTAGTACTGGGTAAGGGCCACTCCATTTGTCCTGGAGTGCCCTGGGAGCCACAGGCTCCAGAACCCAGACTTTCTGCCCTGGTTGGAACTCCACCAGTGCAGCCTTTTGGTCATACCAAAACTTCTGGAGCTGTTGGCTGGCCTCAAGGTTTTTGGTTGCCTTTTCCATGTACTCTGCCATTCTAGAGCGAAGGCCAAGTACATAGTCCACTATGTCTTGCTTAGGCTCATGGAGAGGTCTCTCCCAGCCTTCTTTAACAAGAGCAAGTGGTCCTCTTACAGGATGACCAAACAGAAGTTCAAAGGGTGAGAATCCTACTCCCTTCTGTGGCACCTCTCTGTAAGCGAAAAGCAGACATGGCAAGAGGACATCCCATCTCCTTTTGAGTTTTTCTGGGAGCCCCATGATCATGCCCTTTAATGTCTTGTTGAATCTCTCAACTAAGCCATTAGTTTGTGGATGGTATGGTGTAGTGAATTTATAAGTCACCCCACACTCATTCCACATGTGCTTTAGGTATGCTGACATGAAGTTGGTACCTCTGTCAGACACCACCTCCTTAGGGAAACCCACTCTGGTAAAGATACCAATGAGGGCCTTGGCTACTGCAGGGGCAGTAGTCGACCTAAGGGGAATAGCTTCAGGATATCTGGTAGCATGATCCACTACTACCAGGATATACATATTTCCTGAGGCTGTGGGAGGTTCTAGTGGACCAACTATGTCCACACCCACTCTTTCAAAGGGAACCCCCACCACTGGAAGTGGAATGAGGGGGGCCTTTGGATGCCCACCTGTCTTACCACTGGCTTGACAGGTGGGGCAGGAGAGGCAAAACTCCTTAACCATGTTGGACATATTGGGCCAGTAGAAGTGGTTGACTAACCTCTCCCACGTCTTGGTTTGTCCCAAATGTCCAGCAAGGGGAATGTCATGGGCCAATGTTAGGATGAACTTCCTGAACAGCTGAGGCACTACCACTCTCCTAGTGGCACCAGGTTTGGGGTCTCTGGCCTCAGTGTACAGGAGTCCATCTTCCCAATAGAGCCTATGCGTTCCATTTTTCTTGCTTTGGACTCTTCAGCCGCTTGCTGCCTAAGGCCTTCAAGAGAGGGACAGGTTTCTTGTCCCTTACACAGCTCCTCCCTTGAGGGTCCCCCTGGGCCTAAGAGCTCAACCTGATAAGGTTCAAGCTCCAAAGGCTCAGTTCCCTCAGAGGGCAGAACTTCTTCCTGAGAAGAGAGGTTCCCTTTCTTTTGCTGTGTTGTAGTTGGTTTCCCAACTGACTTTCCTGTTCTCTTGGTAGGCTGGGCCATTCTTCCAGACTCCAGCTCTACTTGTTCACCCTGTGCCTTGCATTGTGCTCTTGTTTTCACACACACCAGTTCAGGGATACCCAGCATTGCTGCATGGGTTTTTAGTTCTACCTCAGCCCATGCTGAGGACTCCAGGTCATTTCCAAGCAGACAGTCCACTGGGATATTTGAGGAGACCACCACCTGTTTCAGGCCATTGACCCCTCCCCATTCTAAAGTAACCATTGCCATGGGATGTACTTTTCTCTGATTGTCAGCGTTGGTGACTGTGTAAGTTTTTCCAGTCATGTATTGGCCAGGGGAAACCAGTTTCTCTGTCACCATGGTGACACTGGCACCTGTATCCCTCAGGCCCTCTATTCTAGTCCCATTAATTAAGAGTTGCTGTCTGTATTTTTGCATGTTAGGCGGCCAGACAGCTAGTGTGGCTAAATCCACCCCACCCTCAGAAACTAGAGTAGCTTCAGTGTGGACCCTGATTTGCTCTGGGCACACTGTTGATCCCACTTGGAGACTAGCCATACCAGTGTTACCTGGATGGGAGTTTGGAGTGGAACCTTTCTTGGGACAGGCCTTGTCTCCAGTTTGGTGTCCATGCTGTTTACAGCTATGACACCAGGCCTTTTTGGGATCAAAGTTTTTACCCTTGTACCCATTGTTTTGTGAAGAGGCTCTGGGCCCACCCTCCTGTGCAGGTTTTTGGGGGCCTGTAGAAGACTCTTTACTATTTTTAGTTTTGGTTGTCTCATCACCCTTCCCCTGGGGAGTCTTTGTGACCCCTTTCTTTTGGTCACCCCCTGTTGAAGTCTTGGACACCCTTGTCTTGACCCAATGGTCCGCCTTCTTTCCCAATTCTTGGGGAGAAATTGGTCCTAGGTCTACCAGATGCTGATGCAGTTTATCATTGAAACAATTACTTAACAGGTGTTCTTTCACAAATAAATTGTACAGCCCATCATAATTACTTACACCACTGCCTTGAATCCAACCATCTAGTGTTTTCACTGAGTAGTCAACAAAGTCAACCCAGGTCTGGCTCGAGGATTTTTGAGCCCCCCTGAACCTAATCCTGTACTCCTCAGTGGAGAATCCAAAGCCCTCAATCAGGGTACCCTTCATGAGGTCATAAGATTCTGCATCTTTTCCAGAGTGTGAGGAGTCTATCCCTACACTTTCCAGTGAACATTTCCCAAAGGAGAGCACCCCAGTGAGATCTGTTCACTTTTCTGGTTACACAAGCCCTCTCAAAAGCTGTGAACCACTTGGTGATGTCATCACCATCTTCAAATTTTGTCACAATCCCTTTGGGGATTTTTAACATGTCAGGAGAATCTCTGACCCTATTTATATTGCTGCCACCATTGATGGGTCCTAGGCCCATCTCTTGTCTTTCCCTTTCTATGGCTAGGAGCTGTCTCTCTAAAGCCAATCTTTTGGCCATCCTGGCTAACAGGAGGTCATCTTCACTGAGAGCATCCTCAGTGATTTCAGAAATGTGGGACCCTCCTGTGAGGGACTCACTATTTCTGACTAACACAGTTGGAGACAGGACTTGAGGGGTCCTGTTCTCCCTATTTAGGACTGGAGGAGGGACATTGGCCTCCAAGTCACTAATCTCTTCCTCTGTGAGGTCATCATCAGAGGGGTTGGCTTTTTCAAACTCTGCCAACAGCTCCTGGAGCTGAATTTTGGTAGGTCTGGAGCCAATGGTTATTTTTTTGATATTACAGAGAGACCTTAGCTCCCTCATCTTAAGATGGAGGTAAGGTGTGGTGTCGAGTTCCACCACATTCATCTCTGTGTCAGACATTATTTTGCTAAGAGTTGGAGGACTTTTTAAAGAATCTAAAACTGTTTCTAGAATCTAATTTCAAACTTTTAACAAACTTTTAAACTCTAAAAGACAATGCTAAACAGGGACTTAACACACAAGGCCCTAGCAGGACTTTTAAGAATTTAGAAAAATTTCAAATTGCAAAAATGAATTTCTAATGACAATTTTGGAATTTGTCGTGTGATCAGGTATTGGCTGAGTAGTCCAGCAAATGCAAAGTCTTGTACCCCACCGCTGATCCACCAATGTAGGAAGTTGGCTCTGTATGTGCTATTTCAAAGTAAGGAATAGCATGCACAGAGTCCAAGGGTTCCCCTTAGAGGTAAGATAGTGGCAAAAAGAGATAATACTAATGCTCTATTTTGTGGTAGTGTGGTCGAGCAGTAGGCTTATCCAAGGAGTAGTGTTAAGCATTTGTTGTACATACACATAGACAATAAATGAGGTACACACACTCAGAGACAAATCCAGCCAATAGGTTTTTATATAGAAAAATATATTTTCTTAGTTTATTTTAAGAACCACAGGTTCAAATTCTACATGTAATATCTCATTCGAAAGGTAGTGCAGGTAAGTACTTTAGGAACTTCAAATCATCAAAATTGCTTGTATACTTTTCAAGTTATTCACAAATAGCTGTTTTTTAAAAGTGGACACTTAGTGCAATTTTCACAGTTCCTAGGGGAGGTAAGTATTTGTTAGGTTAACCAGGTAAGTAAGACACTTACAGGGCTTAGTTCTTGGTCCCAGGTAGCCCACCGTTGGGGGTTCAGAGCAACCCCAAAGTCACCACACCAGCAGCTCAGGGCCGGTCAGGTGCAGAGTTCAAAGTGGTGCCCAAAACGCATAGGCTAGAATGGAGAGAAGGGGGTGCCCCGGTTCCGGTCTGCTTGCAGGTAGGTACCCGCGTCTTCGGAGGGCAGACCAGGGGGGTTTTGTAGGGCACCGGGGGGGACACAAGCCCACACAGAAATTTCACCCTCAGCAGCGCGGGGGCGGCCGGGTGCAGTGTAGAAACAAGCGTCGGGTTTGTAAGGGAAGTCAATGGGAGATCTAGGGATCTCTTCAGCGCTGCAGGCAGGCAAGGGGGGGGTTCCTCGGGGAAACCTCCACTTGATCAAGGGAGAGGGACTCCTGGGGGTCACTCCTCCAGTGAAAGTCCGGTCCTTCAGGTCCTGGGGGCTGCGGGTGCAGGGTCTCTCCCAGGTGTCGGGACTTGGGATTCAAAGAGTCGCGGTCAGGGGAAGCCTCGGGATTCCCTCTGCAGGCGGCGCTGTGGGTGCTCAGGGGGGACAGGTTTTTGTACTCACAGTCTTAGAGTAGTCCTGGGGTCCCTCCTGAGGTGTTGGATCGCCACCAGCCGAGTCGGGGTCGCCGGGTGCAGTGTTGCAAGTCTCACGCTTCTTGCGGGGAGCTTGCAGGGTTCTTTAAAGCTGCTGGAAACAAAGTTGCAGCTTTTCTTGGAGCAGGTCCGCTGTCCTCGGGAGTTTCTTGTCTTTCCGAAGCAGGGGCAGTCCTCAGAGGATGTCGAGGTCGCTGGTCCCTTTGGAAGGCGTCGCTGGAGCAGGATCTTTGGAAGGCAGGAGACAGGCCGGTGAGTTTCTGGAGCCAAGGCAGTTGTCGTCTTCTGGTCTTCCTCTGCAGGGGTTTTCAGCTAGGCAGTCCTTCTTCTTGTAGTTGCAGGAATCTAATTTTCTAGGGTTCAGGGTAGCCCTTAAATACTAAATTTAAGGGCGTGTTTAGGTCTGGGGGGTTAGTAGCCAATGGCTACTAGCCCTGAGGGTGGGTACACCCTCTTTGGGCCTCCTCCCAAGGGGAGGGGGTCACAATCCTAACCCTATTGGGGGAATCCTCCATCTCCAAGATGGAGGATTTCTAAAAGTTAGAGTCACTTCAGCTCAGGACACCTTAGGGGCTTGTCCTGACTGGCCAGTGACTCCTCCTTGTTTTTCTCATTATTTTCTCCGGCCTTGCCGCCAAAAGTGGGGCCTGGCCGGAGGGGGCGGGCAACTCCACTAGCTGGAGTGTCCTGCTGGGTTGGCACAAAGGAGGTGAGCCTTTGAGGCTCACCGCCAGGTGTGACAATTCCTGCCTGGGGGAGGTGTTAGCATCTCCACCCAGTGCAGGCTTTGTTACTGGCCTCAGAGTGACAAAGGCACTCTCCCCATGGGGCCAGCAACATGTCTCGGTTTGTGGCAGGCTGCTAAAACTAGTCAGCCTACACAGATAGTCGGTTAAGTTTCAGGGGGCACCTCTAAGGTGCCCTCTGGGGTGTATTTTACAATAAAATGTACACTGGCATCAGTGTGCATTTATTGTGCTGAGAAGTTTGATACCAAACTTCCCAGTTTTCAGTGTAGCCATTATGGTGCTGTGGAGTTCGTGTTTGACAAACTCCCAGACCATATACTCTTATGGCTACCCTGCACTTACAATGTCTAAGGTTTTGTTTAGACACTGTAGGGGTACCATGCTCATGCACTGGTACCCTCACCTATGGTATAGTGCACCCTGCCTTAGGGCTGTAAGGCCTGCTAGAGGGGTGTCTTACCTATACTGCATAGGCAGTGAGAGGCTGGCATGGCACCCTGAGGGGAGTGCCATGTCGACTTACTCGTTTTGTCCTCACTAGCACACACAAGCTGGCAAGCAGTGTGTCTGTGCTGAGTGAGAGGTCTCCAGGGTGGCATAAGACATGCTGCAGCCCTTAGAGACCTTCCTTGGCATCAGGGCCCTTGGTACTAGAAGTACCAGTTACAAGGGACTTATCTGGATGCCAGGGTCTGCCAATTGTGGATACAAAAGTACAGGTTAGGGAAAGAACACTGGTGCTGGGGCCTGGTTAGCAGGCCTCAGCACACTTTCAATTGTAAACATAGCATCAGCAAAGGCAAAAAGTCAGGGGGCAACCATGCCAAGGAGGCATTTCCTTACAATATCTCTAAATGAAACTGTACAACAGATATGTTTTTTAGGCTTGGCAAACATTAAGGAATTGAATGTGCCCAGGATCCCTGCTCCTGCTAAATTCTATAAATGGCAAAAATATATTATTGCAACTGAAGATCAGCTCAATGGGTGGGTCCAGATTGAAACATTTAAAACATCATTGCCAAGTCCTGGCGGGTGGTTATTATGGCCAGTGGACACAAATGGTGGTCATGCTTGTTTTGTAAACTGCAAAGAGGGGTTTAGAGGTGCAGTTTAGAACTAATAGACCAGACCCTCGCTATGGGTCATCAAAACAACGTACAGTGTAGGGAAATGATGGCAGCAAAGGTTAAGTTCCTCACTAGAAGCTGTTAAGGAACACCTCAGTCTCATCTCTAACAACAGAGACTTGGAGGATTTCCTATTAGGCCCCAGAAGACAACGTAAAAAGTGCTTCTTATATGCAGTTTATAGTAAAACTTTCCCAACAAGAAGCCACTGCCTGATTGAGGAAAATAGATCAGGAAAATTTACAGAAAGCATTAGCCGTTGTAGATGATGGAATTAACACCTTGTCCGACCGCATATACACTTTAAACAACAATGTTTCATCTGTAATAGACATTGTGCAAAGTGACATGTCATTTTTACAACATGGACAGAGCCAGCTTAGGTCCATTTTGCAGTTAGGTTGGATACTACAAATATTGAAATCTGGTTGCGTGCCCTGGCAACGTTAGCCAGAGGGACATTTTTTAAGCATTTAATTTGATGCAACAGCAACAAATAATGGCTAAGAAGGAAGCAACATATGTTATGCTTAACATCAAAAAGTTGCCCTTTTCTGTGGCTGAAATACCATCTGTTGAATGGTTAATACACAGGGTTATCAATCTGTATCTCAACACTGCAGTTCATATCCTGCTTGAAACACACTACAGTGGGCAGATATGAAAGGCTAGGAGACAGTTACATCCATGAGGTGTGGGAGCTACCCTTTTCACACAAATGTCTCAATAGCATAAAAGATATATTTCTTAGGGACAGTGAATGCTTGCTATCTGAAGGGAGTTCCAGTCCCCTTGATAAGACCAGCGTTCTAGGTGCTCTCTAATGGAAGCTATGTTTGTCTTAACTGTGAGAGCTGTTGTAGAATGTGAGCCGAAATTGCTTATGATGCTTCAGTATCCAAATCGTTACTTGTTGCGGTAACATCCTCCCCCACCCCCATGCAACAACCGAAAGTAGCCGATATTTGTCCTCGCATTGCTACTTCAAATGTGAATTTTGACAAGTTAAGCAGACTAAAGGTTTTGATGTTTCAAAAACGTGCGGTGCTGACATCTGCACGTAAGACCTATACGCTCCAAGTGGCGAGGTCATCTGCAGAAATACAGTCCCTTTTAAATACAAACTTTCGGAGACACTTAGGTGAACTCGTGTGGAGAATTTTTAATGTGGCCAGTACTGCTGGGACTGAACATTTCTTTAAAGCTGTTGGGTCTAGTTTCGTTAACACTTTCTACTCTATATTTGGCATAATATTTTCAGCCATACACTCAATATTTCCGAGTATTTTCGGGGGATTTCAGATTACTTTGGCTATAATAGGTAGCATTCTGCTGTTTTTTTGTTTGTAATGGCTGTCCAATCGCCACAAGGAGGGCTGATGGCGCTTCCACCAGCACAACTTTGTCATGAACACATGATGCACTATTTCGGAGCACCACTCCTGGAAGAACTGGAGTGTAACTGGTCTATGTCATTCAGACCGGTTTTGGATTGTTTACAGCCCGTGTTTTGATGCCCCAGTGCCTTTTTGAATATGCTCTAAAAGTTTGTCTTTCTATGCGGCGTTGACTTTCATTGGACGCTGATCTGTTGATGTTCTCGCTAAGGGCTCATTACCAGACTTGCACGTTGAGGGTGTGTTTGCTATAGGAAGCCAACTATGAGCTGTCCTTTGTGGATCATGCGGCTCTTGCTTCGACATCTGGCACAACACTGAATGCTGTTGCCTCAGCTGGAGATCAAGCTTTGGAACATGAGTGCTCATTTGTTTTCCTCGGCACAGATTTGGTCACATTGCCACCTGCCAAAATGGAACATTTCCTTGCTTCAATTATCCCGTCTGTAATTGGACATTTTAAAAATTACACTGACTTTTAAATTCGGCTTCATTGACTCCACTTTTAAGATTTTAAATTGTCCATTAAAATATTTTAATCCACATGCTCAAGTATGTTTTGACCTGTCATAGTTGACATTTATGTGTATACGTTTTAAAGTATTATCTTTTAGTTGTTTTCAACTTAGGAATTAGGTCTCTTTATCACTCTGAACCAACCGGGGTGTGGGATGTTTGCTGTGGAGACATGTTAGTGATGCATCTGGGCACGTTATTTTAGCAAACTAGGTCTGCTGCTTGTTCCCTTTAGCCTAGTGATGTTTAATTTTATTTAATTTCCATTATTTTACTATCAGCCACATTTGTGGTGGTGTTTTATTTTCCTTTCTCTTGTTGCCCTTTCACCTAGGAAAGCATTATATTTCTTAGCAGGACGTTCTTTCACTCTGTGCTTTCTTCAAGGCTGCAGCAAGATAAGATTGTCAGCACAAGTGGTACACTGCTTCTCTATCATTCACAAAAACATATGTATTTTTACGTGGGGACACTTTTAGTACAATTGCTGTTTTATTATTAAAACATCTGTTCCATGCACGTTAGAGGGAGGTTCCTGCCAGATGACCACAACTGCATGCTGTCTGATTTTGTTTACAGCTGCTCGCTGAGACCACCGGTTCCCTGGCCTATATGGGGATGGTGTCTCTATAGACAACAGGCTTCTCCGCTACTATCATACTCAGGAAGGGGGGATGATGTCTTCCTGAGGGGATCCTGAAGGGCGGATCAGGGGTTATTCTGCTGTGCTCTAATATAGCTTAGGTAGGAATCACATATATTATGTATAGTGACAGTATGGTGGGACTTTTTTTGTGTTTCACTTTTCATGTCACCATTTTGTAGTAGTATGTTTCATCATCCTAATAACTGCATTTCATGTTATTTTATCTAAGCAGAAGCTGGTTCAATAAATCCTATTGAATCATTTCCTGCCTCTGGCTGCCTTTGAATGTGTGAGACTAATGTAACTGAGAGAAAAGTATAACATCTGATCTACCACAATTCCCTGAGAAGTCATAATGTCATGCGCCCAGTTGCCACAAATCATCCCTGCCCTTGGGCAGAGATGAGGCGCTGCTAGCTGGCTGGAAATGGATTAGGCTGACCGTTGTCACCTGGTATGGGATTGGACTCAGTTGCTCACAATTCAGGTGATGCTGCCACCTAAATCCAGCAGCCTCATTGGTATAATGAGAGCCAACGCGACTCCTCTGATCTCCACCTCTCCCATGTGGCCACCCTATCTTAGGAGTGACTCATCTGTCACTACTGTCAGATCTGGTTGGGGAAGGGAGAGGGTTCTGCCTCTGACCTAATAGCAGTCTGTTAGCCACAACCGCAGATCGTGTGCAGCTCCCTCCGAGATCTGGACTATGTCGAGAGATTCCCCTGATGCTGCGCCCACTGGAACTTCAAGTCCCACTGCAGAGCCAACCTATGCCATCTGGCATGTGTCACCAGCAGGATGCAGGAGGCCATGAGGCCATGTGGCCCAGCAGCCTCGGAGTCATTCTCACCGAAACCCAGAATAGAGGCTGAAACATCGGTATCATAGGCTGAATGTCCTTCAGTCACAGATCAGGACGATAAGCCTGAAAATGCACCGTGTCTAGAACAGCCAGATTAAAGGGAGCATCTGAGAGGGAGTAGGGTGCACGTTTATAGTGCACCTGAGTGAATGCAGGAGGTCTGTCAGTCTGGCGGTAGGAGATGACAGTCTGGGGCGAGCCCGCCTTTAACGGCTAGTCATCAAGGTAGGGGAAGACTGATAACCCTGACTTGCGCAGATGACCTGCGACCACCGACATCACCTTGATGAAAACCTGAGGGGTGCTGGTAAGGATGTAGGGTAGTGTGGTAAACTGAAAGTGCTTGTGGCCTGCTGTGAACTGCAAGTAACATCTGTGGGCAGGCAGGATGGGAACGTGAAAGTAAGCCTCCAGCAAGTCCAAAGCTACCATCTAGTCTCCGAGGTCAAGGGCAGATAAGGCCTGAGCTAGAGTGAGCATTTTGAACTTCTTTTGGAGGAAGAGATTGAGGGGACTGAACGTCTAGGATAGGGTTGAAGCCCTTGTCCTTTTTAGGCACCAGAAAGTACCAGGAATAACAACCATAACCTACTTCTGGCACAGGTACCCGCTCCATTGGCCAGGAGATCTGTAACCTCCTTTCGGAGAAGACCTGTCTGATGTGAATTACTGCCAGCAGGGCAGGTGATGGCGAATCCTGCCTCCGACTGGTCCCTAGTGAGGAAGCGTCAAACTAGGAAGGTTTGGAGGTAGCTGCAAGGGGAGGGGGGCAGTGGGGGTGTTGACAGCAGACTGGCTAGATTGTTTGCTCCCTGATCCATAAAGATGGTGAATCCCATGGCCAGGCAGAGGCAGGACAGCATGCGTGGCACGGTTGCTCGAGGGCAGCGGACGTGGTTGGACGCCCCTTCTATAACCACAAAAGGGGCGAAAAGCAGACTGAGGAGGGTGTGAGGGGCAGCTGCGAGGCCTAAGGACGTGGCCATAGCTCTGGACTCCTTAAAGCGTTTGAGCGCCAAGTGTCTCCAAAGAGACAGGTGCCATCAAAGGGCATGTCCATAGGGGTCGACTGGATATCCTCAGACAAGTCAGACATCCTCAACCAGGCATGACACCTGAAGCCACTGTCAATGCAACCAATCTATCTAGTGAGCCGGCCATATCCAGCTCACATCATTTTGTGTACGTCGCTGCATTGCTCCCATCAGCAACAGCTTGGGAGAGAATGGCCCGGGCCTAATCCTGGACTTGTGGCAACAGTTGTGCAACTGTGTCCCATAAAGTATGTGTGTAAGGGCCCAAAATGCATGCAGTTTTTACAGACTGCAATGCCAGGCTGGAGGAAGAAAACATCTTCCCAAGTTGGTCCATCCTCTTGGATTCCCTATAGGGGGTGTGGCAGGGAATACACCTGGGGACGTGGAGGCTTGGATCACCAAGCTCTCAGGGGTTGGGTGTTGCATCAGGAATTCTGGGTTGTTTGGGGCAGGTCTATGGTGGTGGGCGTTTGTCCTGATCATAGAAGCCCCTTTGCTGGGTTTGGACCATGTCCCCAGGAGGACATCAGTAAGGGCTTCTTTAAAGGGGAAAAGGGGTTCAGAAGAGAAAGCCCCTTGCTGAAGTACCGCTACCAGGAGAGCTTCAACCCAGACTTCCTTGGAGGAGCCATTTTTTCCTGCCAAAACCTTGCAATTTCTTGAACAAATGTCACAAGAGTTCTACACTATGGAAAGCCCAGGAAAAAAAACTGATGTCAAATGTGTGGAAAAAAGGGAACAGACCTCAGTACGCGATAAGGGCTTCCTATGGCTCTGACGGCGTCATCCGGAGCCGCATGCTGAGCCATGGACTATGACATCCTCATCAACATTTAAGAGCTGTAAAGAAAATTCTGTGGATTGCTGGCACATTGGGATATTTAAATGGTGTGGAACACGCAGGTAGATGTATTCATCAGAAACTATTTTTGTCACATAAGGAAAAAAATAAACTCATTTGTGCTCTACTGGATCATATTCTGAGCTAATGCATATAATACCATGTGATGTAATTATAATGACATCGCTATACACAAGAATACTGTTTGGTAGAGGTTGCATACGCAACACAAGATTTTAGAGTGTAAAGCATTAAAAAGAATCAATCACCACCATAAAGGACACATTAAGAAGCTCCAAGGGTCGAATGACTCTAAAATGTATAACATAGCATTGGGCGGCAACTTTAGACATTGAAGAGCAGCTAACTCCAATTGAGACAGTTTTTGCTGGGATGGTCCGACTCCAATGTAAAAACTTCATTATCGCACACACAATTGCCTCATTAGCATCAGCACCCCACAGACTAAATGCGGAATAATACAGTCTCATGCCAAGCTGTCTGCAGATCAGGAATAACCACTTTTTCCTTGAGCGATCGTAGCCCGGGCAGAAAAAGAAATCATGTATAAGTGTTTCATCAGCCTGTAGGCAGACTGGGCACCCAATACTCTGGTCAAGAGTACCCATCCACTTATGGCAAAATTACTTTATAGAAGGTTATTGAACCTGAACTTGACATACAATTTCGTAGATGGCAGTGCCAAAATAAAGTCAAGGAAAATCTTCAAATCTACAATGGTTCTTAAGGTCTAAAAAACCTACAGTTTGTGTTTCTGCGTTCTTATCACTAACTACTGAACCCCAGACATGGGCCCAGTATGTTTCCTTTACACAGGCCTTAGCTAAGAGAAGTCATTTAATACCAGTTGATTTAGTAATGTTTTGATGTAAGTTATCCATTTTACCTTTTGCATTACTATTTCTTTAAAGGCACAGTTGTAATTATCTAAAGCCGGAGTAGACCTCAATCTTTGCCAGTATGCAACAGGTCTCAGTCTTGCCTTAATTGAGATTGATATTACATCATAATCCCACAGCAAAGGGAGATTAGGGGCACTCTTAGGTAAATTCAATAATAACTTAAAATGGTATTTTCAACAGTTGACAAAGATGATAACCGCATTTGGCCTCACAATTCTGCCCCATATATGGTACTTCCTGTCGCCTTGGACTGGTAGATTTGCCTAGTTTTGAAAGAATTGTATAACCTTATTGTACCTGAAGCATAGTGACACAAGCGGATGCCGCATTTCCTAATTTGGGGAAGCAAAGACATTTTTTAAGTGAGCCCGATACCCATGTAATCAAACTCAGTCACCCTTTCTAGGCTAGAGCCACTCAGCGTAATGGACCCTTAGAAGGACTGTTGGACATGAACTTGGTTCTTTCCAAGTTAATTTTCAGGCCTCAATCTCTTCAGAAATCTGCAAAGTGGTCCATCAAAATCTGTATACCCACTGGTGTTTTAGACACCTGCAAATACAAGTATGGGGGTTCTACAGCTTGCAATTATTGGTGATTCACTACTGCACTGCTTCATAAGGGCCACTACGTCATTCAAGTAGAGGGTGAAAAGAGTAGGGGCTAACACAGCCTTGGTGTCCCCTTCTTGAACTTAATATGTTCAGTGACCCCACCTAACTTGACCACAAGTGTTCGACTGCAGATGTATTAGAGTGTCAAGCAGTGGCTTGGGAATCCCCTTAGCTTTGAGGGTCTCCCCAACGTATTATGAAGAACTAAATTAAAAGCAGTTTTTAGATCCAAAAAACAACATATAGATATGCTTTCTGGATAACCACCGTTTTCCAAAAGATAGTCATGAATCTAAACACTTGATCAATAGTGCTGACTTGTTTTCTAAACGCTGCCTGGAGATATGGCAGTGTGTCAGCTTCTTCCATCGATGTTTCAAGTACATTCAGAATTTGCCAACATAATATTTTTTGGGAGAAATCTATCAAACTGATTGGCCTATAATTTAGTGGTATATCCTTTGAGCACTTTTTGTGGATGGGTGCAATTTCTGCTGCTTTCTAGGAGGCAGCACACTCTAAAACTGCATTAGCGAGTTTATTAAAATAGGACCACCCAGGTGTCACTATCAGCGCTAAAATAAATCCACGGGGGTCCCATCCGGTTGTGCAGCTTTACCTGGAAAAGTGCTCCTGACTGCACTCTTAGTTGCCACTAAATCTATAATCAAGCTGGGGTCAGAGCTTGGTCTCCCAGTGTTAGATGGAACATAGATGGTGGGATCTACCTCTCCTGCCTTATCATACAGCTCTGAAAAATGCTACCACCACACCTGGGGCTATATATGTTTAATCATACTAACTTGTCCACACTGGCCCCCATTAGCCACTAGCTTCCAAAAATGTTTTAGTATTGTTTATTTTGACAGCATTATAAATGAGATCCCAAAGTTTAGAGTCCCTCATCTTACGAGTCTCCTGGCATTCAATACAAATAACAAAATGTAACCCTCTGTGCAAATACCCTGACAATTCATTAACAATTTCAAATCTGAAACAACCCATTCTAAAGATAACCAGATTTTAACCTAGCTTCACTCCTCTCCTCTCCTCCCATTTGCACCAAAATAAGTCAATTTCAAAGACACAAGTATGAATTATTTTACCTTCTCAAGTCCGTTAAGCACAGGAATCAGGAACCGGACATCTGGCAGGCGTTTCTGGTAAAGATCCCGTACTCGTTTCACCAGCTCTGGTGATGGGGGTACTGGAGTTTAAGGACAAAATGCAGCATAGAGTAAACAAATAGGATCACTCAGGAACTCAAACTATCACACTACCACCCCCAGAAGCCCTATCAAGAAACAAAATTAAACATTAAAGACAATATTTACCAAACAACACCTCCCTCCTCTCCACTTTTGTTGACCAGCACTCTAAGTCATACTCCTGTGAGGCATCAGCAGATATGACATGTACTGAACAATATCTAAATAAACGACCTCACGATGGTCTGGCTACTGAGGAGGCCATTTAAATTGGCCAGAGCTAAGCACCCCAGGGTTTGGGATGTATTTGACCCTCAATTACTGGATGCATGCGAAGAAGCCCTTCTGGATGTTATTCTGCCCCTTCAATGAGACAGGCATTATTCCAGCGTTATCAAAGCCTTGTTAAGAGGAAACCTGTTGTCTTTTTCTAGAGACGCCTGTTCCCTATCAATTCCCTTTGGTAATGCTCTTTCTGAAAAATACTTCCTCTAACCGCAGATTCCTCACCTATAGAATATCTCTAAACACCAGATTGGATCCGGAAACTTTTAAAAAGAAGTCCTCCTGCACACAGGTAGGTTGTGCAGTGCGATTCCCCGTGGACCTTGTTCTGCCCAGAAGTGACTAACAGAGCCACAAAAGCCGCACCCCTGCGAGCGGATGTCTGTTTTTTTTTTTTACTTAACACTGTCTGCACCCCTAGACACCAAGTGCAAAATCCAATACAGAACACCAGTGTGCCGATCTCTAGTTAGGGACCTTTTTAGATGGAAACATGATCACTCAACAACTGGGAGGGCAGTGAGGAATCTGTGGTTAAATACAGTAGCCATCAGAAACAGCATTATCTAAAGGAAGTAACCTGTTCTTCTGATGGGTACTTTAAACAGCTGATACCTCACCTTTATAATAGGCACAAAGCAGTACCTCTGAAGGTCTGTGTAATGCACTCAGACTAAAAAGTCCCACACACTGTCAGTTGCTTTCTGGGCTGTCCGTGCCCAGAGATGCAGAGCCCCCAACAGCAAACCGGCTTTGATCAGTGTCCAGATTCCTAGACTTAGAATATTATTAAAGGATAGAGTTCAATTCACGGAACTGGGAAATTAGGAGGGTCGGTGAAGAACCTGCAGTTAGACAGGGTCTCTGCCAGAAAGAGCATTACAGAAGGTGACTTATTTTTCTGACAGAGACTTAACAGCAGATTCCTCACCTTTTGAATAGATACCAAAGTAGTACCTATTTGGAGGTGGGTCTGTGAAAATGACTTAAATCAAAAAGTCCAGTCCTGTAGGAGCGAGAGGTCAAAATGCCCCTCTTAGTGAACCTGGCTATCGAGGCAGTAGGGCCTTGTGAACATATAGCATAACGATAACGCACATTTGGTGGTCTGACAGATGTCCAGGACAAGACCTGCACAAGCCAAAGCAGTGGTACCAGTTTTGGCTCTGATGGGATAAGCTTGCAGTCCTTCTGAAGGCAGCTTGGTGGCCAATGCATAGTAGATCTTAATGCAGAGTGGGATACATCAGGAGAGGGTCCTTTTCAGCACAGTTTTGCCTTTTTTCTATCCAGCGAACTCCACAAAGAGCTGATCGGCATAAAAGCTCTGTGCTTCTTTGGGGTCCAAGCGGGGAAATCTCTCTTCATCCTCAGAGAGGTGAGAAGGAGAAAAGAAAGCAGGTGAAGTGATGTTCTGGCTGCCATGGAACGGCGTAACAGCTTTCGGCATGAAGGATCCTCAAGTCTGCAGAACCAGTTTGTCTGTAAAGAACGTGGTGTACGGCAGGCTGACAGAGAGCCTGAAGCTCCATTACATGCCGCACTAATAGTAAAGTAAAGAACATAGTCTTGAGAGTAGGAGGCCACAAAGGACAGTAGTGAATGTGCTCAAAGGGAGTTGGTATAATCAATAAGTGAGGACCAAGTTAAGGTTGCACAGTGGCATGACGAAGGGAAAGGGAGGAAACATATGTAGACCTTCTAAAACCCATCTCCGGTAATCTAAACAATGAGGGCTGCTCTAGCAATTGAAAGAAATGCAGAAGGAGTGCAAAGGCACCCCTTTAGCTTGGCCCAGAATAAAGCATTGCCATTCAAGAGTCAAAACAAATAACAGAATGTCAGAAAATGTTGCCTGGTAGGGGGTCAATCTGCTGTGTGCCACACCAAGCTACAAATCTGTCCCAATGACTGGTGTATACTGTCTTCATCGAGGGATGCCTGTCTGCTACGATGACGTCAACCACCTCTGGAAGACGTTAGAAGGTGTTCAGATGACACTGCTCAATCTTCAAGCATGAGGGATACTACGAAGGCCAGGGTGCAGTACCCTGTCCCATTGCAGTGACAGCAGTTCTTCTCGGAGGGCCTCATAGGAGGACAGATGCTCATGTCCTGAAGCTCTGGATACTATACTCTTCGTGTCCAATCAGGGGGTCAAGGGAACGACTTGAGCTCAGTTCGCCTTGATTTTCAGAACTTGGGGTAGAAGTGAAAGAAGTGACGCATCAGTCCCCACTGTCAACTCTGGGTCAAGTACGGAGAGGATTATGACAGTGACTCAATTGCAGTCCAATAACTACCACTGCAGATCTTTTGCAGTCTCATCTGAAATATGGATATGGTCATAGAGGTCCCCTTGATACTGGAGCAAATGAGAATTCATATCACAATTCATAACCTGCAAATGCCACCTGGCATTCTTGACCCGCAGGATGCAGGAGGCCAGCAGCCTCAGAGTCCAACTCCGACAGAGGCTGAAAGATCCAGATCCTAGCCTGAACATCCTAGATTCTCTTTCCTGGAAGGGAAAAAAAAGGCACAAAACCAAACAGTGTTTAGAATGGCTCCTAGGAAGGTGAGCTTCTGAAGAGTCAGTGTGATCTCAGCATGTTGATAGTGGGACTCCAAAGATGACAGGAGGTTTGTTGTAGTCTGGAAGTGTCTGACGACTGCCTTGGGTGAGCCCACCTTCAACAGCAAGTTGTCGAGTGAGGGAAAGACTGGAACTCCTGATCTCCAAAGATGTGATGCTACCACCGCCATTACTTTTGTGAACACCTGAGAGGCACTGGTGAGACCAAAGGGGAGCAAGTTGTCAATTTACATGAGAGCCAGAGAAAGCTTTGGCCCAGGCCATTAGGAGGGTATCAGTTTACCTCACTAAAAGGTAGTAAGGGATCAGTCGTGGTTTGCCCCAGTTGGAGTACTTTGGTCAGGCCACTGGTATTGACCTCTAAGGTGGGGAGATGAAAGTTTGCCAATTTCGGTTGCCCTTCCCAAGACCATTGTAAAGGAAGCACATTCTTCAGTGGCAGGACCTGAGGGTGAGACATACCTGGAATCAGGAGAGGTTTCAAGACTACTAGCAACTCAAATGGCATGCCAGCTTTCTTTGTGGTATGGTTGGCCAATTTCATTGCCTGTATCAGTCATTATCTGAATCCGTACCAAACAAGGAATGTAGTATATGAGATGTACCTTGGAGAGGTAGGATGCTGAGATGGTCAGATACAGAGGGTTGTGATTTGACAGAAACCAAGTGCGACCTAAAGATGAGGTTAGGGTGACAAACACTGTCAGAGAGCACAATGGACACTTTGTCCTCCTGTGCCAGTGGAGTCTGCATTTGTGTAGACACTCTTGGAACCGGTGTGGATCATGGAGCTGGAGTCAGTACAGGAGTCGGGTGGGGCCCAGGGATGGTTTTGGAGGGTGCAACTGGAACCAAGCGCCAACCCACCTGCAATGCACTAGATGTAGGGGGCTCTTGGCTCTTTGGGACCCATAGGTGTGCCTGAGGAAGCCTGAAGGATCTGAAGAGCCAGAGCATGACCTTGATAAACCCTAGGATCTGCCTTAGTGTTGCAGATGGCCCTCGGGTTGCGCCAGAACAAGCTGTGGGATGGGCTCAGACGTTGATTGACTTTGGAAGTGAGATCGAGGAGCAATGACACCCTCACACCTTTGCAGGGGTAAGAGAATGGTGAGAAGGGTCTGAGTCCACTTGGATTTTCTCTGTTTTTTCTTTGACTTAACCAAAGATTTGCAGTGTGACAACCTCAGGTTCGAGTCCAGCCCTGAAATCGGACTGAGACTGGCCCTTGGACTTGGAGTCTTCTGGTGCTTGGTGATGAGGGGTTTGCCTTGCGGTCCTGTATGTCCCTGGGTTGATCAACGCACAGTCACTGCAGGCCTTGGAGTCATTATTTAACCCAAGGCACCACAGGCAAACCTAAAGAAAATCTGTTTGACATTTGCTTGTGACGATCCTTACAAGGTTAAAACATTTCATTTTGGGAGCCCACGCACATTGTATATTTTGAGGTAAATAGGTCTCAAATCAACAAGTAGTAGCTTTGGATCCATGGTGGCACAGAAAGTAAGGAACTGACATCAGCACACAGTAGCTGCGCCTATATTGGCCTGCACGTCATTCTCAGAGTGGAATGGTGTGTGGGGCTGCATGTTATCACATACTGGGGTGCAGAGGTACTGCTCAAAGCTTTCCAGATCCAGTCAGCCACCTAGGGAATATTCAAATGCTGAGGAATCTGTGGTTAGAGGTCCCCATCATAGTGGTGCCCTAACACTTAAGAACCACAACTCACTTTTTCAAACAACAAATTTTCATGACCCTACCCTAGATCGACATGAGGGGGGATTTTTGAATGTAACTAATGCATCATCATGTGGTAGCACGCCGTCATTCACAGACAGCACATTTTACATTGAAAAGGCCACTAACTTTGCACAGATATACAGTTTTACTGCTAAAGCTATAGAGCACTCAAATGATAATTGGTGGAAATTAGGTTTCTGTGAATATTTATCAGTTGTGCATCACCAAAGTGGCTTTGTTTTGATCCTATTAAAATGTTTTCAGCACACTTCAGAATTACAAAAAATTGCGCTTAATATTTGCTTTATTAACTGCTGAATGCATACAGTTCATTTTCATATATTTCCTTTGCAAAAAACTACACTCTAAGATTGTCATATAATTCACTTCTTTAAAAAGTCCTCTCACTTCTCAGAGAAAAAAAGTAAAAACAATCCAATGTTATAAGAATAAACAACAACTTGTCAGAACACACCTTGAATTTTTTTGTATAAGCACTGCAAATGTGACAAAATAAACACAGAATCTAAATGCATCTTTATTTATTGCTTGGACTTTCCAGACCGACCAAAATAGGCTTGTGAAACACAGTTTGGGAAACACTGCTCTATCAGAAGCAAAGAATGTTGGGAGGGTGATGCTTTGCACAACTTGAAAAGGAGTCACAACGTTTGGCAAAAAAGGCCTCCTTTGTCCTCAAAAGCAGTTGGTTTGGAAAAAAGGTGGTGTAGGGCATCTGCACAAAGAGCCTGAAGTTCACTCAATGCGACAAGTTGGAAGTAATCCTGACAAGGAACATCGTTTTCAGAGTCGGAAGCCACAATGAGCAGCTATGTAGTGGCTCAAATGAAGTATTCATAAGGAAAGTCAGGTCCAAGCTGAGATGCCTCTGCAGCATCATAAAGGGCTTAGTGGGAAAATGTGTATCAAACATTTTATTGATGTTTTTCAGGAAAGGGGATAGACTCAAATATACTTGGTCACAGACACAAACAAAAAATGCCATGATTACGCATCCAGATTTGTACACCAAGGGGGGAATGCCCTTTTGATAAGTTGGTCAGGGACATTTCTCCAAGCTTTTTCCCCAATTTCTCTCATACTAACAGTGATTGTCAAACTGTAAAAGTGCTAATCCAAGACGATAATAATAGTACCAGATTGACCCGGCAGTGGTGGTTCACGGACCTTCTACAGCTGTCCAAAAGGCCACAAAAGAGACTGACATGCAGACAGAATTGACTGTACAAGTTCAGAGGACAGATACTGCGCAACCCAACCTTTCATCACTGAACTTGGAAGCATGGGCCCCGAATTCCTCCAATATAGGCATTATGGCCTTTCTTAGGACAACAAGGACATTTTAAGAGAGGCTAAAAGACCTTCCACTAGAAAATGATATGCCTGTAAGTGGAAGAGGTTTTATTTATGGCATATCTAAAACAAACACAACCCACTTTTGTGCCAAGAGGATGTGGCCATACCTTATCTTCTTTATTAAGCTAAAATTGACCTCCGATTTTCTTCCTTAAAGGTGCATCTTGCCTCTATTAAAGCCTATAAAAAATAATCTCCATCACAGACATATTTCTGTAAAATTCCAGGGATCAAAGTTTTTTTTTTTTTTAATTTTTTTTTAAGGAGGGCTTAAATGAAAATGTCACTTACCCAGTGTACATCTGTTCGTGGCATCAGTCGCAGTAGATTCGCATGTTTTGCAATAGCTCGCCATCTGGTGTTGGGCCGGAGTGTTACAAGTTGTTTTTCTTCGAAGAAGTCTTTCGAGTCACGGGACCGAGTGACTCCTTCTTTTGTCTCCATTGCGCATGGGCGTCGACTCCATCTTCGATTGTTTTTCCCCGCAGAGGGTGAGGTAGGAGTTGAATTGTAGTAATAGTGCCCATGCAATGGAGTGACTAAGTATGCACCTATTTAAGGTTGAGATGATACATATATAAATAGTTGAAGGTAACTTCCAAACTGCTACAGGCTCCCGGGGAGGCGGGTGGGCACATGCGAATCTACTGCGACTGATGCCACGAACAGATGTACACTGGGTAAGTGACATTTTCAGTTCGATGGCATCTGTCGCTGTAGATACGCATGTTTTGCATAGACTAGTAAGCAGTTATCTCCCCAAAAGCGGTGGATCAGCCTGTAGGAGTGGAAGTAGTCTGAAATAATGTTCTTAATACGGCTTGACCTACTGTGGCTTGTTGTGCGGATAACACGTCTACACAGTAGTGCTTGGTGAATGTGTGAGGCGTAGACCATGTGGCTGCCTTACATATTTCTTGCATTGGGATGTTTCCTAGAAAGGCCATGGTAGCACCATTCTTTCTGGTTGAGTGTGCCCTTGGTGTAATGGGCAGCTGTCGTTTAGCTTTAAGGTAGCAGATTTGGATGCATTTAACTATCCATCTGGCTATACCTTGTTTTGATATTGGGTTTCCTGCATGAGGTTTTTGAAATGCAATAAATAGTTGTTTAGTCTTTCTGATGTTTTTTGTTCTGTCAATGTAATACATCAATGCTCTTTTGACATCTAATGTATGTAGTGCCCTTTCAGCTACGGTATCTGGCTGTGGAAAGAACACTGGAAGTTCCACTGTTTGATTTAGAAGGAACGGTGAAATAACCTTTGGCAAAAATTTAGGATTGGTCCTTAGGACGACCTTATTCTTGTGTAGTTGTATAAAAGGTTCCTGTATTGTAAACGCCTGAATCTCGCTTACTCTTCTTAGGGAAGTAATGGCGATGAGAAATGCCACCTTCCAGGTTAGGAACTGTATTTCGCAGGAGTGCATGGGTTCAAAAGGTGGACCCATAAGTCTAGTTAGGACAACATTTAGGTTCCATGAAGGAACAGGTGGTGTTCTTGGTGGTATAATTCTCCTAAGGCCCTCCATGAATGCTTTAATGACTGGTATCTTATATAGGGAAGTTGAATAGGTAGTCTGCAGGTATGCAGATATTGCTGCAAGGTGTATTTTAATGGAAGAGAAAGCCAGGTTAGATTTTTGTAAGTGAAGCAAGTAACCCACTACATGTTCTGGAGTTGTGTGTAATGGTTGTATTTGATTAATATGGCAGTAGCAAACAAACCTCTTCCATTTACTTGCATAGCAGTGCCTGGTGGATGGCCTTCTGGCTTGTTTTATGACTTCCATACATTCTTGGGTAAGTTGTAAGTGCCCGAATTCTAGGATTTCAGGAGCAAGATTGCTAGATTCAGCGATGCTGGATCTGGGTGTCTGATCTTTTGGTTGTGCTGTGTCAACAGATCTGGCCTGTTGGGCAATTTGATGCAGGGTACTACTGATAGGTCTAGCAGCGTTGTGTACCAGGGTTGCCTTGCCCAAGTTGGTGCTATTAATATGAGTTTGTTTTGACTGAGTTTGTTTACCAGGTAAGGGAGGAGAGGGAGAGGAGGAAAAGCGTAAGCAAATATCCCTGACCAGTTCATCCATAGGGCATTGCCTTGGGACTGTTTGTGTGGGTATCTGGATGCGAAGTTTTGGCATTTTGCGTTCTCCTTTGTCGCAAACAAGTCTATCTGAGGTGTTCCCCAGAGTTTGAAATAAGTGTTCAGAATTTGGGGGTGAATTTCCCATTCGTGGACCTGTTGGTGATCTCGAGAGAGATTGTCTGCGAGTTGATTTTGGATCCCTGGTATAAATTGTGCTATTAGGCGAATTTGGTTGTGAATTGCCCAACGCCAAATCTTTTGTGCTAGCAGGCTTAACTGCGTGGAGTGCGTCCCCCCTTGCTTGTTTAGATAATACATTGTTGTCATGTTGTCTGTTTTGACGAGAATGTATTTGTGAACTATTATTGGTTGGAAAGCTTTTAGTGCTTGAAAAACTGCTAGAAGTTCTAGGTGATTTATATGCAGTTTTGTTTGATGTACGTTCCATTGTCCTTGTATGCTGTGTTGATCGAGGTGTGCTCCCCACCCTGTCATGGAAGCATCTGTTGTTATTACGTATTGTGGCACTGGGTCTTGGAAAGGCCGCCCTTTGTTTAAATTTATGTTGTTCCACCACAGAAGCGAGAGGTAAGTTTGGCGGTCTATTAACACCAGATCTAGAAGGTGACCCTGTGCTTGTGACCATTGTGATGCTAGGCACTGTTGTAAGGGCCTCATATGCAGTCTTGCGTTTGGGACAATGGCTATGCATGAAGACATCATGCCTAGGAGTTGTAGTACCATCTTTGCTTGTATCCTTTGTGTTGGATACATGCGTTGTATGATGGTGTTGAAATTTTTAATTCTTTGGGGACTTGGAGTGGCTACTCCTTTTGATGTGTCTATTATGGCTCCCAGGTATTGTTGTACCTTGCGCGGCAGAATTTTGGATTTTGTGAAATTGACGGTGAACCCTAGTTTGAAGAGGGTTTGTATGATATGATTTGTGTGATATGAGCACTCTATTAACGAATGGGCCTTGATTAGCCAGTCGTCTAGATATGGGAACACATGTATTTGCTGCCTTCTTATGTGTGCAGCGACTACCGCTAGACATTTGGTAAAGACTCTTGGTGCGGTTGTTAATCCGAAAGGCAGTACCTTGAATTGGTAATGTATTCCCTTGAATACAAACCTTAGGTATTTCCTGTGCGATGGGTGTATTGGTATATGGAAATAAGCATCCTTGAGGTCTAAAGTTGCCATGTAGTCGTGTAGTTTTAGCAATGGCAATACTTCTTGTAGTGTGACCATGTGAAAGTGGTCTGATTTGATGAAAGTGTTCACTACTCTGAGGTCTAGGATTGGTCTCAGCGTTTTGTCCTTCTTTGGTATCAGAAAGTACAGTGAGTAAACTCCTGTGTTTATTTGTGTGTTTGGCACTAATTCGATTCCTTTCTTTTGCAATAGTGCCTGCACTTCTATCTCCAGGAGATTGGAATGGTGTGTTGTCAAATTTTGTGCTTTTGGTGGTATGTTTGGAGGGAATTGTAGAAATTCTATGCAATAACCATGTTGGATAATTGCTAGAACCCAAGTGTCTGTAGTGATTTCCTCCCATGCTTTGTAATAATGACTTATTCTTCCCCCCACTGGTGTTGTGTGGAGGGGGTGAGTGACATGTGAGTCACTGTTTAGTAGTAGGGGTTTTGGGGCTCTGAAATCTTCCTCTATTTCTAGGGAATTGCCCTCCTCTATATTGTCCCCAAAAACCTCCTCTATACTGTCCCTGGTAACTGGACGGTGTTGCTTGTGAGGTGCTGGCTTGTGTGCTCTGACCCCGAAACCCCCCTCGAAAGGGTGTTTTACGGAATGTGCTGTAATTGCCTCTGCTCTGCGGGGAGTAGTGTGCGCCCATGGCTTTGGCAGTGTCCGTATCTTTTTTGAGTTTCTCAATCGCTGTGTCCACTTCTGGACCGAACAGTTCTTTTTCGTTAAAAGGCATATTGAGAACTGCTTGTTGAATCTCTGGTTTAAATCCAGACGTTCGGAGCCATGCATGCCTTCTGATAGTTACAGATGTATTAATTGTCCTTGCAGCTGTATCTGCAGCGTCCATGGAGGAGCGGATCTGGTTGTTGGAAATGGTCTGTCCCTCCTCAACCACTTGTTTTGCCCTATTTTGTAAGTCCTTGGGCAGATGTTCAATGAGATGTTGCATCTCGTCCCAGTGGGCTCTGTCATAGCGCGCAAGTAGTGCCTGGGAGTTCGCGATGCGCCACTGGTTTGCAGCTTGTGCTGCGACTCTCTTACCAGCTGCATCGAACTTGCGGCTTTCTTTATCTGGGGGTGGTGCATCTCCAGATGTGTGGGAGTTGGCCCTTTTCCTAGCTGCTCCTACAACGACAGAGTCTAGTGGCAGCTGTGTAGTGATGAAAACCGGGTCTGTAGGAGGCGCCTTATACTTTTTTTCCACCCTTGGTGTGATAGCCCTACTTTTGACCGGCTCCTTAAAGATGTCTTTTGCGTGCCGGAGCATAGGCAGGCTTTGGTATGAGCTGTGGGTGGAGGAGAGTGTGTTGAATAAAAAATCATCCTCGACCTGTTCTGAGTGGAGGCTTACGTTGTGAAATTGTGCTGCTCTAGCCACCACTTGAGAATATGCGGTGCTGTCCTCTGGTGGAGATGGCTTCGTAGGGTATGCCTCCGGACTGTTATCTGACACTGGGGCGTCGTATAGGTCCCATGCGTCTTGATCTTGGTCACCCTGGCTTATGGTGGTGTGAGCTGGGGAGTGTGATGGAGTTTGTGCTGGTGAGACGTTAATCACGGGCGGAGGAGAGGGTGGTGGGGTAACTCTTTTCACCACTTTTGGTTGTGGTGTCTGTTCAGTTTGGAACTCCAACCTTCTCTTTCTTCTAATGGGGGGAAGGGTGCTTATTTTTCCTGTCCCCTGCTGTATGAAAATACGCTTTTGCGTATGGTCTACATCAGTTGATTGTAGCTCTTCCTCAAACCTATGCTTTTGCATTTGGGAGGTTAGCGAGTGCTCTTCTGTATAAGAGCCTGAAGCTGGGTCGCTTGCAGTTTGTTTCGGCACCGAAACCCTGTCTGCGTGTTTTTTCGGCTCCGAGGTGACTTTTTTCTTTTTCGGGGCCGAAACCTCTCGGCGTCGATCTTCTTCGGTGCCGCTGTCTCGGCGTCGAGCCGTGTCCACACCGGCATCTCGGTGTCGAGGCTTGTCTCCAGCACTTTCTCGGTCCCGAGAAGGCTGCGTGCCGGTGTCTCGACCGGAGTCGGACGATCTCGGCGCTGTTTGGGCCTTTTTCGGTGCCGACGGTCGGTCACCGAATTTATGGGTGGAGCCATGGCCTGATGGCAGTGGCGTCCCCTGGGCCTTGTAAATCTTCTTCTGTGTGGTTTTCGACGTCTTACTCACGGTTTGTGTATCGTCGAATCCTTCGGAGTCCGATTCTTGGATCGAGAAGGTACCTTCCTCTTCTTGTTCCTCGAACTCTCGGTGGGCTGTCGGCGCGGACGCCATCTGAAGTCTTCTGGCTCGACGGTCTCGGAGTGTTTTTCGGGACCGGAACGCACGACAGGCCTCGCAGGTGTCTTCACTGTGCTCAGGTGACAGGCACAGGTTACAGACCAAGTGTTGGTCTGTATAGGGGTATTTATTGTGGCATTTGGGGCAGAAACGGAACGGGGTCCGTTCCATCGGCGTTCTTCAGCACGCGGTCGGGCCGACCAGGCCCCGACGGGGGATCGAAAAACTACCCCGAAGGGCACCGGAGCTCTTCGATCTTCGATGCGGTGTTGAATCTAACTACGCCGATCCCGAACGCAACAATACCGACGAAAATCTTCCGAAATTAGCTATCTTTCCGTTCCGAAACTCGGAGCGACAGGAACACGTCCGAACCCGATGGCGGAAAAAAAACAATCGAAGATGGAGTCGACGCCCATGCGCAATGGAGACAAAAGGAGGAGTCACTCGGTCCCGTGACTCGAAAGACTTCTTCGAAGAAAAACAACTTGTAACACTCCGGCCCAACACCAGATGGCGAGCTATTGCAAAACATGCGTATCTACAGCGACAGATGCCATCGAACACTGTGTTTCTGCCAATTAGGTCACCCTTCTCATCCATGGGAACTTAATATTGTTCTCTCCAAACTGATAGGTTTTCCGTTTGAACTGACACATAAAGCCTCTTTGTAACATTTCTCATGGGAAGCAGCTTTTTTCTTGAGGCCATCACTTCAGAACACAGGGTTAGTGAAATTCAGACATTATGTTCTGAAGAACCATACATAGATTTTCATATCAGAGTGGTGAAGAGAAATCATCCCAGCTTCCTTCCAAAGGTAGTTTCAGCCTTCTACATTAATCAAAACATCTCTTTATCTACTTTTTCTCCTAATCCAGCTAAAAGGTCTTTACACTCTCTTGATGTAAAAAGAGCTTTGAAGTTCTACCTAGATAAACCAAACACATTAGTAGGTCAGATTGCCTCTTTATTAATTATGGGCCAGTGAGAAAAGGTCTGGATTCATCTCAACATACTATCTGTAGGTGAATAGCTTCTTGTATACTCCTCTCATATCAACTAGCCAACAAATCCTTGCACACTAGGCTTGAAGCTCCTTCTACTAGAGGGAATTCTGCAACTGAAATATGCAAAAAGGCTACATGGAGGTCTATTAATACTTTCACTAGATATTATTGTCTAGATTCAGACTCCACAACATAAATTAAACTAGGACAGAATTCTTTAAGGAATCTTTTTCGGGTAGTTGTTGGAACTGCTTTTTATTTCAGGTTTGCGTCTTGTGGGATGGACTTGCTAGTCTATTCTGTGCTTACGACTAAGTAATCCTAGTTCGCTTTTCTGGGGGAATCCTCACTGAAGTCATAAGCAACCCTCTCACCTAAAAATAAATTGTTACATCTCTCAACAAATACTTCACCCAGAATACCTAATCTTTGTAAAAATCACCTGATCTGTCACCTGTGAGGCATGATGGGATACAGGGGGTACTGTGAGATTCATAAAGGCACAATGCCAGTTAGCATTTGAATGGTAGCCTACTGGCTAACAATGTCTCATATTCCTGTTCCTTCTGAAAAGTGGTTTGTGAAAGAATTTCTATAGTCATGTTTGTATTAATGACTTGATTTTCTGTGATTGGGTAGATTTTTAAAATGGAAACAACGCAATCTGGCCACTTTTAGCTTCTCTAACGGCTGCAGAGAAATATATATACACACATACATATGTGGAAAATGTTACTTACTCAGTAGACATCTGTTCGTGGCAAGAAGGGCTGTAGATTCACATGCTCTGTATGCGCCTGCCATCTAGTGTTGGGTTTGGAGTGTTACCAGTTGTTTTTTTCTTCGAAGAAGCATTTTCGATTCACAGGATCGAGTGACTCCTTCTCAGTGATATTGCGCATGGGCATTGACTCCTTTGTTAGACTGTTTTCCCGCAGGTGGATGAGAAAAGGAGTGTAGAGGAAGTATAGAGAAAGATGTCCATGCAAATGTAACTATACAAGTACAACTATAAACAAATATAAGGTAAGTGAAATGGCCATAGGCATCTGGGGAGGAGGGAGGGCGCAGGTGAATCTACAGTACTACATGCCACAAACAGATCTCTACTGGGTAAGTAACATTTTCCATTCAATGGCATTTCTGGCTGTCAAAACACATGCTATTTGCACAGACTGTAAAGCAGTCCCCCTCCATGACAGCTGTGGCTAGCATGTGGGAGATGCAGTTGACTGGAAAAATGTTCTTAGTACTGCTTGGCCTAAATTAGCTTTCTGGCATTTAAGTAAATCTACACAATATAGTATTTTGTAAATTTATGTAGTGTAGACCATGTAGCTGCCTTACAAATGTCAGCTATGGGTATATTTCCAATGAGAGCCATAGCCACCTTCCTGGTAAAGTGTGCTCTGGGAGTAACAAGAAGTTGTCCTTTTGCTTTAGTATAACAAGTTTGAATACATTTTACTATCCACCTAGCTATGCCGTTCTTGAATATTGGATTGCCTTTACAAGGTAGTGAAAAGGATACAAGGAGCTGTTTAGTCTTCCTAAAGTTTTTAGTTCTGTCAATGTAGAACATTAATCCACGTTTAAAGTCTAAACTGTGAAGGGCTCTTTCGGCAACCGAGTCAGGTTGCAGAAAGAAGACTGGTAACTGAATGGATTGACTAATATGGAATTGAGAGACTTCTTTAGGGAGGAACTTCAGATTAGTGTGAAGAACCACCTTGTCCTTATGAATATGGAGGAATGGTTCTCCAATGTTAATGCCTAGAGCTCACCAACACGTCTGAAATGTGATAGCAACTAAAAACGCCACTTTTCATGAGAGGTACTGAAGAGGACATGAGTGAAGTGGTTCAAAAGGAGAACACAGGAGCCTGGTCAGCACAATATTGAGGCTCCACGACTGTGTAGGGTGCACTCTTGGTGGAATGACCCATTTAATGGCTTCCATGAATGCTTTTATCACTGGAATACTAAAGAGGGATGTACGTTGTTTGTTTTGAAAGTATACCGCTATGGCTGCAAGATGTAAATGAATGGAGGTGTAAGCTAACTTAGCTTTTTGTAGATGAAGCAAGCAGCAGACAATGTCTTGGACAGTAGCATTAATGGGATTAATGTGTTTGGGTTAACAGTAGCAAACAAAGCATTTAAATTTTGCAGCATAACATGCTCTAGTAGGGGATTGACGAGCTTCTCTGGGGATGTCCATGCATTCTGCAAGCAACTCTAATTAACCAAACTCTTATGACCTCAGGAGCCATATCCGAAGGCTGAGAGATTTGGGGCCTGGGTGCCTGATCTGCCCTTGGTTTTGAGTGAGAAGTTCTGGCCTCTTGGAAAGTTTCTCATGGGGACTACTGAGAGGTCCAGTAGTGTGGTGAACCAAGGCGGGAGTGCTCACGTGGGAGCTACAAAGGTCATGTTGAGAGATGTTTGTCTGATTCGTCGAACTAGAAATGGAATGAGAGGGAGAGATGGAAAAAGAGAAGCAAATATCCCTGACCAGTTCATCCACAGAGTGCTGCTCTTGGATAGAGGATGTGGGCACCTGAGGGGAAGTTTTGGCTGGCATTTTGCATTTCCTGCTGTGGTGAAAGGATATATTTGAGGAGTGCCCAAATTCCAGAAGTATTTTTGAAGGACTTATGGGTGGAGTTCACATTGTGGACTTGTTGCTGCATCCTGCTGAGCAAGTCTGCAAAGTCATTGTCCGTTTATGGGAGATTCTCTGCAGCTAGGTGAATGTGATGGTGGAGAGCCCATTTCCATATTGTAGGAGAGAGTTGTGACAATTGGAGTGACCATGTCCCCCTCCCCCCTTGTTTCTGAAGATAGTACATTGTTGTCATATTGTCTGTGCGGACTAGGACAATTTTGGGAGAGAGGTGATGATGAAATGTTTTCAGAGCTAGAAATACTGTCTGAAGCCCTAGGAGGTTTATGTGTAAGGATTGATGATGAGGATCCTAATACCCCTATAGTGAGAGGTCTTGAAGGTGAGCACCCCAGCCTGTGTTGAGGTGTCTTGTCAGAATGATCTGAGGCACAGGGTCTAGAAAAGGCTGCCCTTTCAACAGGTTGGTGTTGCTCCACCATTGCAGAAAGCAGTGAGTATGGCGGTCTAACACCACTAGATCTTCCCAGTGACCCTGTGATTGACCCCACTGACGAGACAGACACTGCTTTAGGGGACGCACATGGAGTCTGGCATGGGGAACAAGGGCAAAGCAGGAGGCCATCTTTCCTAACTGGCCCATCACAGTCATGAATGTGTATAATGAGTTCTCTAACCGAGGGAGAAGAGACTGAAAGCTGTGAACACCAGCCAGAATGTGGTATGAAATCCCCAATTGTGCACTGAGTACAGTTCCTAGACAGGGCTGTATCTGGAGAGGTTGAAGGTGGGATTTGGGAAAGTTTAGTGTGAAACCCAAGTTGTGCAGAAGGTCCACTGTCAGAGTGTGGCGTTGGCATTGCGACAATGTGCTGGCTTTGATGAGCCAGTCGTCTAGGTAATGGAATACGTATACTTATTATCTCTTGAGATGCGCTGCTACTACTGCTAAGCACTTTGTGAACACCCTGGGAGCTGTGGTGACTCCGAAAGGAAGGACGTTAAAATAGGTAGTGTTCTCCCGCAATCAAGAATCTACAATATATGCGGTGTGCAGGGTGGATGGGGATATGGAGGTAGGCGTCCTTGAGATCTAGCGCGTCCATGAAGCCACCCTTTTGTAAAAGGTGGGAAACGTCTTGAAGAGTGACCATGTGAAAGTGTTCTGAAAGAATATAGCGGTTTAAGGGCCTTAGGTCCAGATAGGGCCTGAGAGAGGCGCCTTTTTTAGGAATGAGGACGTATAGAGGGCATACTACTGTCCCTTTGTATTGCAGCAGAACTGGCTCGATGGCTCCTTTGAGAAGAAGGGACTGAACTTGTTTGAGAAGTGTGAGATGCTTTTGGGATAGTCTGAGTGTGAGGGAGAATGTTTGGAGGAGTGGCAATGAGCTCCAGACAGTACCCATGTTGCATAATGGAGAGTACCCACTGGTCCAAATTGATGTTGACCCATTGTGTATGAACATTTTGAAGATGTCCCTCGACAGGTGCAGAGTGGGAACACGTAGGTAGTCACTGTTTAGATGTTGATGTAGAGGTGCCGGTGGTGCTGTTCTTACCTCTACCTCTTGTGTTGTTACCTCTATAGGTAATTCTATAGATGCCTCGTGAGAAGGAACTGGAAGGTTGTCTGATCTAAGATGTGGAGGCCTCTGAGGTTGTTGGTTTGTAACCACCTCTGAATGTGGGGCGACGAAAGTACCTCTTTGGGAGGGGGACTGTAAAGCACCCATGGAGTTTGCGGTATTGGTGTCTTTTTTCAATTTCTCAAGAGAGTAGGGCTGAAAAGATGCTCCTTATCGAAGGGCATGTTTAGAACTGATTGTTGTACCTCTGGTTTAAAAGCTGAGCATCTAAGCCAGACATGTCTCCTTACTAGGACGCTAGAATTGATACCACATGCAGCAGTGCCCGCAGCATGCAGGGCACATCGGATGGAAATATTACTGACTGTCTGCTCTTTTATGACAAACTGTTTTCCCCTTTTGAGGGGAAAACATCTAATCTGGGAGATATTGGAGGTGCTCCTTCATCGCATCTCAGTGAGTCCAATTATATCTCGTAAGTCAGGCTTGTGAGGTGGTGATGTGCCAGTGATTGGCTGCTCGCGCAGCCATCCTCTTACCTGTGGCATTAATCTTTTTGCTCATTTTATCTGGGAGAAGAGAGTCCCCTGTGGCCTGAATATTGGTCTGTTTACTTGTGGTAGTAGCCACAACAGAATCTGGCGGGACCTTTGGTCTTATGTATGGCGGATCAGAGGGGGCAGCTTGGTATTTTCTGTCAACTCTAGGGGTGATAACCCTAGAACGAACTGGTTCCTTAAAAATGACTGCATGATGAAGCATGCCAGGGAGTATGGGGGGAGGAACTGGATATCCCTATGTGTGGACGATAGGGTATCAAAAAGAAAGTCCTATTCAATGGGGTCTCTGTGAAACTCGACATTGTGGAAGGAGACTACCCGAGCAATCACTTATTGGTAGGATATTCAGTCCTCTGGCTGTGAGGGTCGTGCAGGGTATGTAGGAAGCTGGCTCTCTATATAGTGCACTGAAATGAAGTACACCATGCAGAGTCCAGTGGATCTCCAAAGATTTGCAGAGGCAGAAATAGATAGGTCTATTGCTCTTTTTGTGGTAGTGTGGGGACGAGCAGTTAGACTTATCAAGGAGTCATGTTAAGCATTTGTTGTACTCCCAGAGGCAATAAATGAGACCAAAATAAATCAGAGACCAATTTAGAAAAATAACAATCACTTTTATATATGCTTCGAACCAAAGAACTTCACAATATGGTAATCAGTTTTTAAATTATAAGTACTTTGCTGTTTCAAAAATCGACTTCAGATTCTTCAATGTTAACAAGAATGCAGTTTCACAGGTAAGTACACTACGTACAATCCCAATCTTGTGGGTTTTAGACTAGCACTGGGCAAGTTTCAGATTGGTACCAAGAGGTGCACACACAGCAGCACGGGGTCAAAGTCTGAGTTGGTGCCTAACGTTAGTCAATGGAGATGGGGGAGGTAGGGGTCGGGGAATCAAGCCGCGCTGGTCCCAGGTAAGTACAAGCAGTGTCAGAGGTTGGTCTCTGGGGGGTGAGGCAAGCAAGGGGGTGGGGGGTGAAAACAAGGCAGCAGCAAACCTACACCATCAGAAACAATGGTGGCTGGGTGCAGAGTGCTAACACAGCGTCGGGCTCCCAATGCTATCTAATGGAGACACAGGATATCCGCCTAAGTGCTGCTTACAAGTGAGTAAAGGGGAGTCAAGGGTCCATCTCCTGGAGTTGAGGTAAGTACCAGGGGGCCACAAGGCAGCACCAAACTCACACCCTCATTGACACAGGAGAAGCTGGGTGAAGAGTGCTAACACAGCGTTGGGCGCCCAATGTTATTCAATGGAGGAGATGACTTTCAGAAACGGACTGCAGGTTCTAGTGAGGAAAGGTCAACCCACAGCTGCCCAGGCAAATTGAGATGCGTAGGGACACAGACTGTCCAGCTGCCCAAGGCTCAGGGGCTCAGAGTGCAGGGGTGTCTTCATGTCAGAAACAGCTTACCAGAAGGTCAGCCCACGGTGGACTCTTGGTAAGAAGTGCAGGGGAACCTTCACTGAACTGATGGGCCAATTGGAATCGGGCCCAGACGTCAAGTACAGAGGTGGTTCCAGGCGGCGGTTTCGCAGTTCCTCAGGCAGACTACTTCTTTAGAGATGGTTTCTTTTGGACAGGTCCGCGGTCCACAGGATTTCTTGTTCTTTAATGAAGGAAGACAGTCCTACTAAGGCTTTGGAGGTAGCTGAGCTGCAGGACAAATCGTCTTCTTTGTGCAGGTTACTTGAAGGCTGCAGACAGGTCGGTAGGGCTGGGGCTAAGTCAGTGGATGTCTTCTTTGCTGGTGCGACACCGGGGAATCTGGTTATTCTTAGGTCAACAGGAATCTGATTCTAAGTTTCAGGGGTGCCGACTAAATACTGAATTTAGAGGCATTACAGGGAGTGCGAGGTGGTAGCCAATGGGCTACTCAACTTTAGGGTGACTACACCCTCCCTATGACCACTCCCTTTGGGAAGTGTGCATAGCCCTAATCCTATTGGCCTAATTCCTTCCACCCAAGATGGAGGAATTTGAAAACTTGTGTCCACTTCAGCTTATTCACCCTTGGGCTGGGACTGGCATGAAGTGGGCACTCCTAATTTACCCAATTTTCCTGCCAATCCTGCCGCCAAAAGTGATGTCAGAAACTGTGGGTCGCCCTCCTACACCGACTGGAGAGGCCTGGGTCACATTTGAAAGGCGGCAAGGCCTTTGAATGTCCAACCTGCCTGGAAGAGGAGGTCACACCTCTGCCCAGAGCAGGCCTTTGCTCTGAGCCCTTGAGAGCTTTGGCTCTCACCTCAGTGGGGCAGAACTCTGTCTAAGGTTGCTGCACTGGTTCTGACCAGTCAGTGCCCACTCTAGGACTTGGTAGGTTTCAGGGGGCACCTCTAAGATGCCCTCTGAGTTCATGTATAAATAAATGCATCACTGGATTTAGTGAGGGTTTATTAATATGAGATATTTGCCAATTGTGCAAAACAACTGTGCAGTTTTGGGGAAAGAGATCTGCCACTGGGGTCCTGGTTAGCAGGGGCCCAGTGCACTCACAGTCGAAGCCACATCAGAAACCAAGAAAAATGTGGAAGCTAACCATGTCAAAAAGGGTACTTTTCTACATGGAGTGTCAGCTATATTAGTGTGGGTCCTCAGTACACTACTTAGTCATTAAAATTCAGAGAGGAAAATGATAATCTCTGAAAACCATGCCTATTACTGTAAGATGACAGATATTAATACTATTCCAATGATTTTATCTAAAACCTTTTTCACTTTGTTCCATTCCTTACTGCTTAGGCTGACCAGGGCTTTCATAAAACCCTGTTTCAGCTGGAAGCCCCTGATAATTCCATACGATAAGGGAGGCTTTGCTGCTCCAGACCCTGAGAGTTACATTTATGCTACATAAGCTCACTTCAAAGACCACATCTCTAGCATATGGTTGGGGACAGGCATCTGATGGCCTCTGTCTCTCTACAAGCTATTATGATTACAAACCCATACCACTCGGATACTGACATAAAGACAGTATTATCCAACTTTTCATGCCTGATGAGATTTGCATGAAATACTGTATTTGTGATCTTCCCCAGTAATATCATCTCAAATAATCCCTTGAGGGCAAGGGAGTCAAAAGGTTAACAACCGCTGGGGTAGTTAATATAGACTGCTGGGACTTCTGTTGTAAATAGATTGAGGTGGTTTTGCCGATCAGTAGATACCAGTTATTGCAGTTTAAAATTCTCCATAGGACATAAAACACACCAGCTCTTTTTAACATGATTGGTCTACCATGCACCTACTTTATTAATTTTTGTGTATGAAGAAGTGGGGTGCATAATATGATGTGGTTGTGCAACCTCATTGTGCAATAAACTTACCCACCCATTTAGGACCGCTACTCTTCAGTCCACACGCTCAGTGAGTTGGCCCTGGCCACAGTGAATATACGTTCCTCAAAGTTTTTCCAAGCCTTGCTGAAGTCCAGTGGCCACTGGGCTACCAGCCATAGTGCAATGCTTCCTTAGGAGATAACCTGCCTTCTGGGTGGCCAAGTTGCATTCTGACGAGACTCCTGGGTCTAGCAGACTTTAAGGCAACATTTGAACATCAGCTTCTGGTCCCTGGTGTGGCACAATGGTGAGGAGTGGCAATTTGAAGATCTGGGCTACCAACTCATCCCAGTAGGCTTCAATTGTTGAGGTCAGCCAATTGGCCCTTGAAGTCTCTTGCTTCGGCTGGGGTTGGGAAACTACTTCTTCACGAGCAGGACACAGACGGCACCCCTCCTTCTCCTTTGCTAGCCATCAGGTTCAGCAGGTGCAGTCTCTCTTGGCTCGATTCTTAATGCAGCAGGGTGTCCTTCAGGCCTCTTCATCAGTCCAAGATCTGGGTACTTGATGCCAGGGTACCTTTTTTGCCCAGAAAAAGCTCCCAGGAAAGCTTGCGCTCCCTAGCCAACAGGCTACCAGGTTCCGCCCACTTCCAACATGGCAGAACCCCTCTCTTAGCGTGCAGTGCTCCCCAGCCCAAGCCTGCCTTCTGGGTGGCTAAGCTGCACTCTGACGACTCTCCTGGGTCTAGCAGACTTTAGGACAACATTTGAATGTCAGGTCCTGGCCCATGGTGCTGCACAATGGCGTGGAGTGGCAACTTGAAGATCTGGGCTACTAACTCATCCCAGTAGGCTTCCTCAACTGCTGAGGTCAGCCAACTGGCCCTTGGATTCTCTTGCTTCGGCTGGGCTTGGGAAACTACTCTCCACAAGCAGGACACAGCAGACAGTTACTTCCCTTTTGCTAGCCATCATGTTCGGCAGGTGCAGTCTTCGTTGGAGTACTCTCTCTTTTCTGGGTCCTTAGAGCAGCAGGGCAGTCCTTCATTCCTCTTAATCAGTCCAACGAGATCTGGATACTAGGTGCCAGGGCGCCTTTTTTATGCCCTGTAAATGCCACCAGGAAAGGCCACGATCCCTAGCCAACGGGCTACCAGGTTCCCTTCCGCCTACTGACAACTTCCTGTGAAGTGTGGCATCTATCTATCCCAGAAGACTCTATTCTGCCCACTTCCAACATGGCAGTACCTCTCTTAGCTTGCAGAGCTCCTTAACCCAAGCCAGAGGTGTGGTTACCAAGAGGGCTACATGCCCCTACAAAACCGGTTTAACAACTGGTTTCCACACTCCTTCCCTAATGCCAGCATGTTTCCCTATACAGCCCCTCTCCCAAGTGTTTCCTGTTTCTATGGCGGCTTCTGATCTAAGGGCTCGCTTTTTGAGCTAACACCTGTGTGGCGTCCTGCAACTGGAGTAAACACCTCTCCACCACGCAAACTTCTATTGTGACCTTTCCTAAGAGTGTAGAAGACTGTTTGGGAGGATAGTCCTTGTGTGTAACCCTAAACAGGCACTAGATACCCTGGGCAACTAAAGTGGCAACTTCTAAAGTTGCACTTTGCCCACCAGTGACATTAAATTCGATTTAATCATTGATTTGATTTAATGCTCTGATTTTGTAATACCTTACAGTATTAACTTTAGTAGTCCCAATCAGAACTTGGTAAGGCTAAGGTGTCAGCCTCTAACTCTGCACTCACCAATAAGGCTACAACTTTGTTCACAGTAAAAATTACAATCTAGGGTTTTTACTGCTGGAATATGTAAAAGTAGACAGTTTACCTTTGAATATGCAGGACCCTGCCTTACGTCTCGATAGGCCCATCTTAGAAGTGACAGTGGCAGACTGGAAGTCACGTTTATCCTTTGTTACAATCAGGGTGGCACAACCAGTCATGCAATTCTTGAGGTGACACTAACCTACAGGCTCTGGGTACCCCTGGTACCATATACTTGGGACTTGCAAGTTTGAAGCTACTCCAATTGGGTATAAGCCAATCAATCAATCACCTTAATAAGGTTACGAGTACATGCACAGAGTCCTGGATAGCAGGGCTGATGGCATTTCAGAAACATTGCACCACTTACTAGTAGTCAAAATGGAGAAAACTTTTGGGGTGAATCCTGCAAAAAGCCTGTTTTCTTACACAGTGTTTATGCCTTGGATGGCAGTCTTACTGGAAAGAGAGCTAGAGGGTCTTCTTTTCCAATCTTGATCATACCATACAGCTATTCTTACTGCATTCACTGCTGGGTTAGGTTGTGGATATTAAACGTGGCGGCACTCGTGTGGTTTCTGGCCAAGAGACTTGCTGCCATTATTGGATTTGTGGCACACTGCCCTGAAAAGAGGACTGAGATTGGGATTTGACTTTTGCAGAGACTTCTGCATCACAACAGATAAGACCATCACCTTGTAGGGATATAAAAGGGACACCTCAAAATGATTTTGCCAGTATTGACAATGATATGCCAACTGATTGATAATGCCCAATCCCTCTAGCACAGTATGGTCTGACATCTATATTTAGGGAAGGATGACTTATTTTGCTCAATTGACATTCATCTTTATTGACAGAACTAATCTTATGTGTACGTTTTAGTGTAAGTGGGGGCTATAGGTGGCTGGTATCCTGTATGGCGCTACGTGATTTTGGGGACACCTTTTGCTTCTATGTGTAAGTAAAGCGATGTACCAAAATAAGATTAACGGATAACTAATCTATTACTAAATTGTGGTATGTACTACTGTAGTGATTGTTTTTCTATCGCAATAAAACATACCATAAAAAAATAAAGATTAATCCTCTTAATTTCTGCATCATGCATTAGATCATCTCTGTGCTGGAGTAAAATTGCAGCAAACCTTAAGGGGCCGTATTACTAAAATATATCCCTAGTGTAAAAAAGGGCAAATTAATTTGCACCATATTTGTTGCATGTGTAACAGTTAACAGGCAACAATGAAATATTGAACAGGCAGATTTTACACTACTGTTGCTGTGTTTACATCTTAAACGATTATTATAAAAAATAAAAATAAAAAATAAAACACTTTCTCCAACTTTTTAAATGTAACAAGATGAGTAAGCTTCAGCAAAAATCTGTTAGTTTTGTTCTTAGAACAAATAGGAAACATACTGCACAATGGACATGTACAAAATCATAACAAAAAAGTGTGTATAAGGATTTATTTGCTAGAATCCCTAAATCACATAAAATCAATCTAAGACGAATGAGAGTGTATACACCACAATTTATTTCCTTCCAATTTATCACTGTTCACGGGGTGTGCTTGTGTGTGTAGGGCTTGCAGAAACACTAAATATGGTGGAAAATATGGATTTTAACTTTTATAAAGTGAAGTTTTTACTTTATTTTCCCAGATTTTATCCAACTACCTGGTCAAGGTCTGAAAAGCATCTCACCACTACACTGTTAGGCGTGTGTCCCGCTAGAAAAAAAAATATTGAGAGTAAGTCATGGATGCACAACCTCTTTGTCAACCAACCCTACAATACCTACCTCTGTCAGTCAAGATGTGCAGACAGCGAGTCACCAAAGTCTCTGCCCCTTTTGGACAGTTCTCCACAAGCAGCAACAGCTCAGGGGAGTTCATTCCCATCCCACGAATCTGTAAATGAAAAAGAAGCAATAGTGAGCAATGCATCAAAGCTATCAGTGACGAACGGCAAGATAAATGGGAGAAACAAATAATGGCATAAAGTAAATGCAACAACATTTTATATTAAGTTGATAAAAGAGTAACGCAGAGAACTTAAATCCTAAATCTACACATCTAAATGTGCGTAAGTCTCTATTCTTGGATATAGCTAATTTAGAGTAGACAGAAGTGGGAAAAATCTTTAGATGACTTAGACTTGATTTTGATGGGGTTATGCGTGATGTGAGCTTTAGAGAGTGCTATAGGGAGTTATGAAGGTGCATACACCAGAACACCACATCTTCATCAAATCCCTTCAGAAAAAGTGCCTTACTACTTCTTACTGAAGCAATAGTCAGGATGCAAGAGCTAAAAGATTACTGCGTACTCATTTTCTACAGATGCAGTTCTCAATGACTGCTGTGATGAACGTCCTCAGTATGGGTTGTGTAGTCTCAAAGTAAGAGATAGTGTGCACAGAGTCCAAGGGTTCCCCTTAGAGGCAAGATAGTGGCAAAATTAGATAATTCTAATGCTCTATTTTGTGGTAGTGTGGTCGAGCAGTAGGCTTATCAGAGGGTAGTGTTAAGCATTTGTTGTACACACACAGGCAATAAATGAGGAACACACACTCAAAGACTTAACTCCAGGCCAATAGGTTTTATACAGAAAAAAATAATTTCTTAATTTATTTTTAGAACCACAAGTTCAAGATTTGAAGTAAATACAGGGAGTGCAGAATTATTAGGCAAATGAGTATTTTGACCACATCATCCTCTTTATGCATGTTGTCTTACTCCAAGCTGTATAGGCTCGAAAGCCTACTACCAATTAAGCATATTAGGTGATGTGCATCTCTGTAATGAGAAGGGGTGTGGTCTAATGACATCAACACCCTATATCAGGTGTGCATAATTATTAGGCAACTTCCTTTCCTTTGGCAAAATGGGTCAAAAGAAGGACTTGACAGGCTCAGAAAAGTCAAAAATAGTGAGATATCTTGCAGAGGGATGCAGCACTCTTAAAATTGCAAAGCTTCTGAAGCGTGATCATCGAACAATCAAGCGTTTCATTCAAAATAGTCAACAGGGTCGCAAGAAGCGTGTGGAAAAACCAAGGCGCAAAATAACTGCCCATGAACTGAGAAAAGTCAAGCGTGCAGCTGCCACGATGCCACTTGCCACCAGTTTGGCCATATTTCAGAGCTGCAACATCACTGGAGTGCCCAAAAGCACAAGGTGTGCAATACTCAGAGACATGGCCAAGGTAAGAAAGGCTGAAAGACGACCACCACTGAACAAGACACACAAGCTGAAACGTCAAGACTGGGCCAAGAAATATCTCAAGACTGATTTTTCTAAGGTTTTATGGACTGATGAAATGAGAGTGAGTCTTGATGGGCCAGATGGATGGGCCCGTGGCTGGATTGGTAAAGGGCAGAGAGCTCCAGTCCGACTCAGACGCCAGCAAGGTGGAGGTGGAGTACTGGTTTGGGCTGGTATCATCAAAGATGAGCTTGTGGGGCCTTTTCGGGTTGAGGATGGAGTCAAGCTCAACTCCCAGTCCTACTGCCAGTTCCTGGAAGACACCTTCTTCAAGCAGTGGTACAGGAAGAAGTCTGCATCCTTCAAGAAAAACATGATTTTCATGCAGGACAATGCTCCATCACACGCGTCCAAGTACTCCACAGCGTGGCTGGCAAGAAAGGGTATAAAAAAAGGAAATCTAATGACATGGCCTCCTTGTTCACCTGATCTGAACCCCATTGAGAACCTGTGGTCCATCATCAAATGTGAGATTTACAAGGAGGGAAAACAGTACACCTCTCTGAACAGTGTCTGGGAGGCTGTGGTTGCTGCTGCACGCAATGTTGATGGTGAACAGATCAAAACACTGACAGAATCCATGGATGGCAGGCTTTTGAGTGTCCTTGCAAAGAAAGGTGGCTATATTGGTCACTGATTTGTTTTTGTTTTGTTTTTGAATGTCGAAATGTATATTTGTGAATGTTGAGATGTTATATTGGTTTCACTGGTAATGATAAATAATTGAAATGGGTATATATTTTTTTTTGTTAAGTTGCCTAATAATTATGCACAGTGATAGTCACCTGCACACACAGATATCCCCCTAACATAGCTAAAACTAAAAACGAACTAAAAACTACTTCCAAAAATATTCAGTTTTGATATTAATTAGTTTTTTGGGTTCATTGAGAACATGGTTGTTGTTCAATAATAAAATGAATCCTCAAAAATACAACTTGCCTAATAATTCTGCACTCCCTGTACATAAAATGCAAGGTACTCCACACAGGTAAGTTAGGAACTTTGAAGTACAAGTTACTTACCTTCGGTAGCAAAATATCTGGTAGAGACATATTCTAGTTGCAGATTCCTTACCTTAGAATTCCCCCCAGGCGTCAGACTGCATCTGGAGATTTTTCTTCGAGCAATACCCTTGTGCGTTGGTAGGTGGCGTCGACTCCGCAGGCGTCGTAGTCGCAGTGATGACGTCTGGAGTAGTACATAGATGCTGCTCTTGCGCAGTGACGTCAGTTTCTTTTAACGACTTTCCACGCCAGAGCGCAGAGCCGCTAAGAATACTGAGATTGGTGCGCCAGAGCTAAGGACCTGAAAGGGGGGGAATCCCTGTCCCTAGAAATCAGTTTGCAAGCGGGGAGGATGGGTGGGCGGTAAGGAATCTGCAACTAGAATATGTCTCTACCAGATATTTTGTTACCCAAGGTAAGTAACTTGTACATCTGATAGACACTTCTAGTTGCAGATTCCTTACCTTAGAATAGATACCCAAGCAATGCCATCCTCGGTGGTGGGCTGCGAACTAAGATCATACTAGAAAGTCCTGCAGGACCGAACGACCAAAGTAGACGTCCCGACGGACCTGTCTATCCAGGCAGTAATGCTTAACAAACGTGTGCAGGGATGCCCACGTAGCTGCCTGACATATATCCAGGACAGGAACTCTGTGTGCTAACGCAGTGGATGCAGCAATTGCTCTGGTAGAATGAGGCCGCAAGCCATCCGGAGATTGCTTTTTTGCCAAAGCGTAGCACATTTTGATGCAAAGAAGCACCAATCGAGAGATGGTACGCTTTTGCACCGCCTTCCCTTTTTTCACACCCACATAGCCAACAAAGAGTTGATCGTCCACCCGGAAGTCTTTAGTACGATTGAGGTAGAACGCCAACGCTTTTTTGGGGTCCAGATGGTGGAGTCTCTCCTCCTCATGGGAAGGATGTGGGGGTGCGTAGAAGGTAGGCAAAGTGATGGACTGGCCTACATGAAATGGTGTAACCACCTTAGGAAGGAAGGAAGTCCTAGTGCGTAACACCACTTTGTCAGGGTGCACAGACAAGTATGGAGGCATTGAAGAAAGGGCCTGAAGCTCACTCACCCTGCGAGCAGAGACGATAGCGATGAGAAAGACAGTTTTGAATGTGAGGAGCCGCAAGGGACAATTATGCATTGGCTCAAAGGGGGTACACATCAAGTAAGTACAAGATTAAGATCCCACTGAGGCATGATAAAGGGAGTGGGAGGAAATAAGTGGGTGAGCCTACTCACAAGAGGATATTTATAGAGTGAGGGCTGATCAGGAAGCCTAAGAAAGGTGGAAATGGCAAACAGATACCCTTTAAGGGTGCCCAATGCAGAGCCCTGCTGGGCTAAAGAAAGAATGAACAGAAGAACCTGTGAAAGAGGGGCAGAAAGGGGGTCAACAGATTTGTTGGGGCACCATGCCACAAATTTATTCCAACAACAGGCGTATACTGTACAGTTTTAGTCGATGGACGCCTTGCTGCCAAGATAACATTACAGACTTCGGGTGGAAGGGAAAATGCTGTCAACTGTTGCCGCTCAATCTCCACGCAAGAAGGCAGAGGTTGGACAGGTTCGGGTGGAGGACCGTCTCCTGCTGCTGCGACAGAAGATCCGCCCGAAGAGGCAGTCTGAATGGAGGATCGATGGACATGCTCAATAGCTCTGGATACCACACTCTTCGAGCCCAGTCCGGAGCCACCAAGATAACTTGGGGCTATGGACGTACTTGATTTTCTTGAGAACTCTGGGCAGAAGAGGGATAGGCAGGAAGGCGTAAAGGAGGCCGGAGAGTTCCACTCGAGACGAAAAGCGTCTCCGAGCGAGTGCCGCCTTGGAAACTCGAACGCACAAAATAGCTGACATTATGCGTTCTCTGCGTAGGCGAACAGATCTAACCAAGGCTCTCCCCACTTGAGAAAGAGACCTTGTGCCACCTCCAGAAGGAGACGCCATTCGTGATCGACAGTGCGTCGGCGGCTGAGTTCGTCTGCTCTGGTGTTGAGAGCTCGCCAGATGTTGAACCATCAGGGTAAGGCCCTGATGTTCCAGCCATGTCCAGAGGCGTAGTGCCTCCTGACAAAGGGTCCAGGACCCTACCCCGCCTTGTTTGTTGAAGTACCACATGGCGGCAGTGTTGCCCGTAAACACCTGCACACTTTCCCATTGAGAGAGGGAAGGAATGCTTTCAATGCAAGTCTGATTGCCCGGAGCTCCAGCATATTTATGTGGAGTCCCGACACCTCTGATCTCCGCCTCTCCCATGTGGCCGCCCCAACCCAGAAGTGACGCATGTGTCACTATAGAGAGATCTGGGTGGGGAAGGGAGAGGGCTCTGCCATTGACCCAATTGGGATTCGACAGCCACCACTGCAGGTCTTCTGCAGTCCCCTCCGAGATCTGGACCATGTCGGAGAGATTTCCCTGATGCTGTGCCCACTGGAACTTCAAGTCCCACTGCAGAGCCTGCATATGCCACTTGGTATGTGTTACTAGCGGGATGCAGAAGGTCAAGATGCCCAGCAGCCTCAGAGTCTGTCTCACCGAAACCCAAGACCAAGGGTGAAAGATCAGAATCATAGCCTGAATGTCTTGGACTCTCTTTTTGGGAGGATAAGCCCGAAACAGCACTGTGTCCAGAACAGCTCCGATGAAAGGGAGCGTCTGAGAGGGAGTCAGGTGTGACTTCAGCACGTTGATAGTGAACCCCAGCTGGTGCAGGAGGTTTCCTGTAGTCTGAAGGTGGGAGACAACGGTCAGGGGCGAATGCGCCTTCAACAGCCAGTCATATAGGTAGGGGGAGACTGAGACCCGTAACCTGCGCAGATGAGCTGCAACCACCTCCATCACTTTCGTGAACACCCGAGGGGCACTGGTAAGGCCGAAAGGGAGTACGGTAAACTGAAAGTGCTTGTGACCTACCACGAATCGTAGGTAACGTCTGTAGGCAGGCAGGATGGGGATGTGGAAAAAAACGTCATGCACGTCCAACGCTACCATCCAGTCTCCTGGGTCCAAGGCAGACAGAAACTGAGCCAGGGTGACCATTTTGAACTTCTCCTTCTTGGCCAAGAGAGCCGCGACTTCCTGACGGAGAAGCACCAAATGATCCTCCGGAAGATGATGAAGGATGGGGGCATGTGTGGTGGTGCAGATTCGAAAGGGAGGGAGTAGCCCTTCTGAATTATCTGCAAAACCCACCTGTCCATGGTGATATGTTCCCATTGGGGCAGGTGATGGTGGAACATGCCACCAACTGGGTGGGAGTGAGGGGACAGACTAGGAAGGTTTGGAGGCTGCAGTGAGGGCAGAGGTGGACTGGACAGACCTCTGGTTCCCTGTCCCACAGCCATGTGGGATTCTGCATCCACGCATAGGCTGTCCAGCGTGCACGGCACAGTGGCTGGGTTGAGGACGCGACAAGGAGCCCCTTCCGTGGCCACAAAAGGGACGAAAAGCGGACTGTCGGGGGCGTGTGACAGAGGAAAGGCCAGGGACCGAGCCGTAGCCAAGGAATCCTTGAATCTCTCCAAGGCCGAGTCCGCTTTGTCTCCGAAGAGATGGGTGCCATCAAAGGGCATGTCCATGAGTGACTGTTGGACATCCCCCAAGAAGCCAGAAGTACGTAACCAGGCATGGCGCCGTAAGGCCTTTGTCGTCACAACCGATCTGCCAAGAGAGTCGGTCGTATCCAGCCCACAACAGATAGTGATTTTCACCGCATCTCTCCCATCTTTCACTGCTTGGGAGACGGTAGCACGGGCCTCCTCCAGTATTTGCGAAAGGACTTGCGCAACCGTATCCCACAGGGAGTGGAAATAACGGCCCAAAAGACATGCGGTGTTCACAGACCGCAGTGCGAGTTTGGAGGAAGGAAATAACTTATTACCAAATTGTTACAGCCTTGTGGATTCCCGATCCGGGGGTGCGGAAGGGAACGCACCAGAAGAAGAGGAAGCCTGGATTACAAGACTCTCAGGCGTAGGATGTTGGGTTAGGAACTTTGGGTCGTTCGGCGCAGGCCGATGGTGGCGAGCGGTAGTCCTGTTCACAGGAGCCCCTGTGTTGGGTTTGGATCATGTACCCAAAAGGACATCAGTGAGGGCCTCATTAAATGGGAGAAGGGGTTCTGACGTAGAAGCCCCAGGCTGAAGCACCTCCGTCAGGAGATTAGACCTGACTTCAACAGTAGGTAGCTCAAGGCCAAGGACCTCAGCCGCCCTACTAACCACCATACTATAGGTAGCTCCCTCTGCCGTAGCCACAGTAGGAGGGGACAGCATGCCAGCGTCAGGAGAAGTATCCAGACCACTGGCTTCGCGCAAGTCCTGTGCCCAGTCCATAGTAGGGTATTCCTGGTATTCATAAGGGTCCAGGGACCCCTCCAATTCCTCCCCGTATTCATACCCATAGGAAAATGGGTCTGAATCCCACATCGGGCGAATAGGGCCCAGCGAAGCCGATGCTCAGAGTTGTCAGGTATGAGAATTGGGTTGACGTCGATAGTGGGCACTACAGATGTCGGGAGCGTAGACAATCGGCCCGGCGCCGGGGGAAGGTCTCGATTGTGCGATTGGCGCCGCTGCGGATCCGCGCACGGATCCGGAGGTGACCTCGGTGGCCAGGGCCGAAGCCGGCGGTGCGGAACCCGAAGGCCCCTCAGCCAAACCCCTTGGGCCCGAAGGCGCCGTATCGGGATCTGCACGCCCAAAGATGAGGCGCATGGCCTCGTAAAACTCTAAGTTGGGCAGGGGTCACTCCGGCTCCGGGAAACTCAGGGAAGCGCGGAGTCGACCCAGACGTAGGCTCCGAGGACGGAGACCTAGTGTGTGGATGCTCGTCCTGCGCTGGCTGAGCGACGGGGTGAAGTCAGAGAGAGATGGGACTTCTTCGACTACTTCTTCTTCGTCTTCTTACCTTGACCCGAGGACTTCGAAGAAGACGAGTGGTGTTGGCTCCGCGACCGATCGAGACCTTCCTCTCGAGCAAGACCGGGACCTACGCGGAGTCGAGTGCCGGGCGGCCATCACCTTTAGGGACTGCTCCCTCAAAGCCTTTGGATGCATTGCCCAACACTCAGAGCACGACTTCGGGTCGTGGTCGCGCTAGAGGCACCACAGACAAACACGATGAGGATCTGTCACTGACATCATCCAATGGCAGTCCTCACAAGGCTTGAAACTGGTCTCCGGGAACATCCTCGATGCACCAAGAGTCGCACCAAAAAAGTTTGACAAAACTGTCGAATTCGGCCCAAACAATCACCGAGGGTAGCTCTCTCCGGATCAGCGCATGCGCGGAAAGAAAAGAACTGACGTCACTGCGCGTGGGCGGCGTCTATGTACTACTCCCAACATCATCACGGCGACCACGATGCCTACGGAGTCGACCGACGTCACCTACCGACACGCAAGGGTATTGGTCGAAGAAAAATCTCCGGATCCAGTCTGACACTTGGGGGAAATTCGAAGGTAAGGAATCTGCAACTAGAAGTCTCTATCAGATTTAGAGCAATAACATACATAGTTTGAGTAAAAATGGCAATAAGCTATTTTAAAAGGGGACAGGGCAAAAATCAACAGTTCCTGGGGGAGGTAAGTAATGGTTAGTTTGTCAGGTAGGTAAGGCACTTACAAGTCTAAGTTCCTGGGCATAGGCAGCCCACTGCTCGGGGTTCAAGTCACCCCAAAATTACCACACCAGCAGCACAGGGCCGGTCAGGAGCAGAGGTCAAAGAGGAGCCCAAAACGCATAGGCGCTTATGAAGAACAGGGGTGCTCCAGGTTCCAGTCTGCCAGCAGGTAACTACCCGCATCCTCGGAGTGCAGACCCGGGCGGTTTTGTAGAGCACTTGGGGGGACGCAAGTAGGCACACAAAACACACAGTCAGCGGCACAGGGGCGGTTGGGTGCAGTGTGCAAAGCAGGCGTCGGGTTTTGTATAGGATTCAATGGAGGGACCCAGGGGTCACTCTAGAGGTGCAGGCAGGGCACAGGGGGGCTTCTCGGGCCAGCCACCGACTAGGCTAGGCAGAGGGTGGCCTGGGGGTCACTCTTGCAGAGGTTCAGTTCCTTCTGGTCCTGGGGGCTGCGGTGCAGTGCTTGGTCCAGGTGTTGGTTCCCTGTTACAGGCAGTCACAGTCAGGGGGAGCCTCTGGATTCTCTCTGCATTTGTCGCTGTAGGAGTCCAGGGGGGTCGTCTCAGGTTACTCACGAGGTCGCAGTCGCCTGGGAGTCCTCCCTGTGGTGTTGGTTCTCTGGAGCTCGAGCCAGGGGCGTCGGGTGCAGAGGGTGAAGTCTCACGCTTCCAGTGTTGAAGAGTGAAGTCTATAAAAGTTGCAAGAAAGTTGTAAAGTTGTTGCTGTTGTTGAACAGTGCCACTGTTCACAGGAGTTTCTTGGTCCTTCGGTTCAGGGCAGTCCTCTGAGGCTTCATAGGTCGCTGGTCCCTGTCGGATGTGTCGCTGTTGCAGTTTTCTTCGAGTCAGGAGACAGGCTGGTAGGGCTGGGGCCAAAGCAGTTGTCGTATTCAGGGGGCATCTCTAAGATGCCCTCTGGGTGCATTTTACAATAAATTCCATAGCGGCATCAGTGTGCATTTATTGTGCTGAGAAGTTTGATACCAAACTTCCCAGTATTCAGTGTAACCATTATGGAACTGTGGTGTTCGTGTCTGACAAACTCCCAGAACATATACTCTTTATGGCTACCCTGCACTTACAATGTCCAAGGTTTTGCTTAGACACTGAATGGACATAGTGCTCGTGCACATATGCCCTCACATGTGGTATAGTGCACCCTGCCTTAGGCCTGTAAGGCCTGCTAGAGGGGTGACTTACCTATGCCACAGGCAGTGTGAGGTTGGCATGGCACTCTGATGGGAGTGCCATGTTGACTTAGTCATTTTCTCTCCACCAGCGCACACAAGCTGTGAGGCAGTGTGCATGTGCTGAGTGAGGGGTCCCCAGGGTGACATAAGACATGCTGCAGCCCTTAGAGATCTTCCCTGGCATCAGGGCCATTGGTACCAGGGGTACCATTTACAAGGGACTTACCTGAGTGCCAGGGCTGTGCCAATTGTGGAAGCAAAGGTACAGTTTTAGGGAAAGAACACTGGTTCTGGGGCCTGGTTAGCAGGGTCCCAGCACACTTTCAATCACAACTTGGCATCAGCAAAAGGCAAAAAGTCAGGGTGTAACCATGCCAAGGAGACATTTACTTACAAATAGTGTATATGCCCACCAGTAAAGAAATGACACATCCTGAGACGTACAAGAAGTAGCAAACACCCAAATTCACACTAAGCGAGACTGTAGAGGACCGAGTTCGCAAGCGGAGCAGATGGGTGGGTCGACAAGGACTCTCTGGTCAGTCTGCGTCTCTACTAGATAAGGCGTTTCCCAAGGTAAGTAACTTGTTCATCTGATAGAGACAACTAACCGCAGATTCCTTATCTTAGAATTAGATACCCAAGCAATGTCCCACCCCCGAAGGAGGGGAGCTTACGGAACGCACCAGTCTCGCAATGAACAACCTGGTGAAACCAAAAAAGAACCAGGCTCAAGACATAGAAGCAAATAACAAGAAAAGTGATTCATACGAAAAACTGACCGGCATATGCGCAGGAGACATGCCAAGTCAGGACTGGGAAGGTTGAGTCACCAGAGGAACTAGGGAGCGACCACACCCATAGGGGAGTGAAGACTGCAAAGGAACCCCCAGCAGGATGACGGAAAGGAGATACGACTATGGCCATCCAGAGACAGAAAAACAAACAAGTAACATAAAACATGTGCGAGTGAAAGTAGAATGACCAGCGTAAGAATGCCATATGAACAATCACACCGGCAGGCAATAGTACCCCAGGAGAGGTAATATGTGTGAACCACGGCCCATATAGAACTGAGTAAGAAAGCACAAATGAAAAAACTAAAAGAGTACCATAAGACTGGTATGGTTGTATTAGAAGGAGTTGAGAAACCAATCCTAGGCCGCAAATTAAAATGAAAGTGGAAAAGTACAGCAAGGACCTGCGTAAAGTGCAAAGTGTAAAGCTGTACACAGGGCAGAACATTATAGAAAAGGAATAAGAAAGAAGCTTGTAAAGCATGCCGGGAACAACAAGGGAAAAGAAAATGACTTTCCTGTGTGAACCCAAGCAGAAAAATAATGTATGAAAGGGAATAAGGGAAACAAAAGAGTCCCTGACAAGGAACAACATGCGTGAAAAACAAGAAAACAGCCTGCCATGGGAACCGAAGGCAGAAAAGTATCCGCACACAAGGAACCAATCAAACTGTGCAGTCGAAAAGCACAGAGCATATCGAAGGGAACATGACAGAAAAGCACCCCAAACACGGAATGCCGAAGGAGGGCAAGGTCAGGAAAAAGAACCTGAAATTGGAGACATGTCTAGAGACAAGAGTCTGAAAAGCCCCACTCCACGAAAAGGCAAAAGACCATGCCCGTATTCACTAGGACTTGGCTTAAGCATGGAAAGACAATAGTTGGCCATGGCCAAGGAAGAAAAAATGAGAAATATGAAAGGAAAAACACAGAACCATCACTTAACCAAAGGGATGGAACCTACAGAGATAAAGTGAAAGTATCAGTGCGTATGATCAGCGACAGGTAGACAAGAGACACTTGAAAGAACAATCCCCGCAGACATGCGCAGAGGGGGACCAACGATCTGTCGTCAGCAAGCGACCAAGAAAATTGGAAAGAATACTGACAACATGGAGGAAAATATAGTATTCATCACAATCCCTCCTAAAGAACAAAGAAGGCAAGAAAATGTCACTAAGCAAGAAGTAAAAAGCCTGCTCAAGCCAGGGTTTGAAAGAGCACCATACCCCTCAGTTTGAAGTGGTGGGAAAATATAGAATATGACGCAAAGCTGAATCCCAAAGAACCTGGGCTACCCCTGTATGGCAGCAGGAGGAACGACATTGCTGCAAGAAGAGGGAGTACGGAAAAGTAATCACAATATTATGTGGGAAAGAAAAACCCCTGTGAACACAGTCCTGGGAGAGCACAAGCTCAAGAATGACCCAATACAAGCAGGCAAGAGGTCAAAGAAATAGAGAAGGGAACCCTCCAGTGAGGAGTACAGGATCAGTACTGTACCTATTATTTCTTTTAACCAGAGATATTGTTGTATTGGCCAGCTGGGAAACAATGGTAGGTGGAAGCTGGTGCGACTAAAGAGAAGAAACACAAGCAATGAGCCAAAACATAATGGTGGTGGAAGAATTGGAATGTCGCAGTAACTATAAACGCAACCCAGAACACCCTGAAAAACAGGGACGGAACCAATAACAAGCACCAAAATGAGCCTGCAGGAGAGGAAAAAGGACAAAATAGTACCCACTGAAAAAATGGGAAAAACCAGATTTCCCCGAAGACATAATAAGAGGAAGACACACCAGAGTAAGTGTCAATACAAAAAGTAGCAAGAAATGGCTCCCTGAGGAGTACAACACTACCTTCCCACATGGAGGAAAAGTAAGGTCAATGCATAAAGTAGTTTACTACCACAAGTTTAGAAAGAGTGAATGTCAAACCCACCTCTGTGCCAACAGAGACAATAGGCAAAATACCTAGGGTGAACTATGGAGAGGCAATGTGTTCAGAATGCACAACAAAATGAGAACCACAATCTGTGGGATGAAAAGACCAAGGTGAGGCGGAGAAAAACGCCAGGAGAAAAGGACAAATAATAAAAAGGCACCCAGTCCGCCTCCAAAGTAGAGTCACTACTTGATATGGCAAGAAGTCGCCAAATGTCAACAAAACAGAGTGACAACTATCACAGAAAACATACCAGGGAATCACTGCTCCCCTGAAGGAGCATCAATCAGAAATTAACGAAGAGCACCACCAAAGGTAGTGCAACAATATTAAATATGGATAATCAAACTCTATGGATACAGTGAGAAGAGTGTGATGCGTACATAGTAGGTAAACAACCGCATAAAGATGCGAGTATATGTATCAGAAAAAGGTAAGTGCGTAACAGGACCCAGAATTGACAGGAACTTGGGTAGTTCAAATATAGTAGCAGCAGAGTAATGCGAGGGCATGACAAGAGGACGGACATCAGTCCCCACCATGGGAATCAAGGAACTGGCGCAAAGCAGAACCTGCGTGCGACCCAAAAGAGATTTGTCATCAAATAGCATGTCAAGAAGAGTGTCCTGCACTGAAGAATAAAAAGCTAAACCTGACAACCGAGCCCTGCGAAGCATGGCAACAGAGGAGGCCTTGATACGACCAATAGAATCAGTAGAATCCATGCCTGAGTGGACCATAAGTCCTGTTGACCATCTCCGATTAAAGGCATCAGGGTCGTGCGAACAAACTCGGAGAGCGATGGTAGTAAATGTTCCACAGAGTCCCAGAGTGCATAGAAAAAATGGGCTAACACACAGGAGGTGTTGGTGGAATGAAGAGCGGCACTAGAAAAGGCGTAAATACGCCTCCTGGCAGCATCCAACTGACTGTAATCTATGTGAGGCAGATGAGAAGGAATCTGCCCCAAAGCAGGAATGTCCAAAGCAGTCTGGACAACAAACCCCCTAGGAGTAGGGTGGTGAAGACACAAGGGATCTTCCTGTGCCGGCCGATGTCTGTGTGAAATAGAACGGTTTACCAAAGGACCAGAGACTGGCTGAATCCAGTCACCTAGAAGGATGTTGTACAGAGCCTTGCAAAAAGGCAGAACCGGTTCGGTATTGACTTGATCCGGATTAAAATTTAACAAGGGATCAATAGATAATTGCACCACAGGGAGATTCAAGTTCAAAACATCTGCCACCCACCTTGAGACATCTGCAAAAGCAGTGGTGGGCTCCATCGCCAATCCAGGTGACGAGATTAGGCTACACGCCAGAGAGGAATCTATGCCATTAGCCGTAGCCAAATCTAGCACCCAATCAGAAGATGAGTCCGGAGGGGGGACTACGTGAAGGGATCTTGAGGATGTCCAGAAAGTCTATGAAAATTTATCAAGCACAGGCACAGCATCCAAATTAACCAGCGCCACTCCCGGCTTCGGTGTCGATGTTGGCAGACCTCAGGTGGGGGAAGCTGCTTTGAAAGCAGCATTGGCCGACTGCGGCGAAATGAGTGTAAGCGTTGTAGGAAGTTGGCTCTGTATGCACTATTTCAAAGTAAGGAATAGTATGCACAGAGTCCAAGGGTTTCCCTTAGAGGTAAGATAGTGGCAAAAAGAGATAATACTAATGCTCTATTTTGTGGTAGTGTGGTCGAGCAGAAGGCTTATCAAAGGAGTAGTGTTAAGCATTTGTTGTACATACACACAGGCAATAAATGAGGAACACACACTCAGAGACAAATCCAGTCAATAGGTTTTGTTATAGAAAAATATCTTTTCTTAGTTTATTTTAAGAACCACAGGTTCAAATTCTACATGTAATATCTCATTTGAAAGGTATTGCAGGTAAGTACTTTAGGAACTTTGAATAATTACAGTAGCATATATACTTTTCACATAAAACACAAATAGCTGTTTTAAAAGTGGACACACTGCAATTTTCACAGTTCCTGGGGGAGGTAAAGTATTGTTAGTTTTAGCAGGTAAGTAAACCACCTACGGGGTTAAGATTGGGGTCCAAGGTAGCCCACCGTTGGGGGTTCAGAGCAACCCCAAAGTTACCACACCAGCAGCTCAGGGCCGGTCAGGTGCAGAGTTCAAAGTGGTGCCCAAAACGCATAGGCTTCAATGGAGAGAAGGGGGTGCCCCGGTTCCAGTCTGCCAGCAGGTAAGTACCCGCGTCTTCGGAGGGCAGACCAGGGGGGTTTTGTAGGGCACCGGGGGGGACACAAGTCCACAGAGAAAGTACACCCTCAGCAGCGCGGGGGCGGCCGGGTGCAGTGTGCCAACACACGTCGGGTTTTCAATGGTTTTCAATGAGAGACCAAGGGATCTCTTCAGCGGTGCAGGCAGGCAAGGGGGGGCTCCTCGGGGTAGCCACCACCTGGGCAAGGGAGAGGGCCTCCTGGGGGTCACTCCTGCACTGAAGTTCCGTTCCTTCAGGTGCTGGGGGCTGCGGGTGCAGGGTCTTTTCCAGCCGTCAGGATTTCATAGTCAGGCAGTCACGGTCAGGGGGAGCCTGGGGATTCCCTCTGCAGGCGTCGCTGTGGGGGCTCAGGGGGGACAACTTTGGTTACTCACGGTCTTGGAGTCGCCGGAGGGTCCTCCCTGAGGTGTTGGTTCTCCACCAGTCGAGTCGGGGTCGCCGGGTGCAGTGTTGCAAGTCTCACGCTTCTTGCGGGGAGTTGCAGGGGTCTTTAAATCTGCTCCTTTGAAACAAAGTTGCAGTCTTTTTGGAGCAGGGCCGCTGTCCTCGGAGTTTCTTGTCCTTTGGAAAGCGTCGCTGGAGCAGGTTTCTTTGGAAGGCAGGAGACAGGCCGGTAGGACTGGGGCCAAAGCAGTTGGTGTCCTCTGTTCTTCTTCTGCAGGGGTTTTTCAGCTCAGCAGTCCTCTTCTTCTTGTAGTTTCAGGAATCTAAATTCTTAGGTTCAGGGAAGCCCTTAAATACTAAATTTAAGGGCGTGTTTAGGTCTGTGGGGTTAGTAGCCAATGGCTACTAGCCCTGAGGGTGGGTACACCCTATTTGTGCCTCATCCCAAGGGGAGGGGGTCACATTCCTATCCCTATGGGGGGAATCCTCCATCTGCAAGATGGAGGATTTCTAAAAGTTAGAGTCACTTCAGCTCAGGACACCTTAGGGGCTTGTCCTGAATGGCCAGTGACGACTCCTTGTTATTCTCATTATTTCCTCTGGCCTTGCCGCCAAAAATGGGGGCCGTGGCCGGAGGGGGCGGGCAACTCCACTAGCTGGAGTGTCCTGCGGTGCTGGAACTAAGGGGTGAGCCCTTGAGGGTCACCGCCAGGTGTTACAGCTCCTGCCTGGGGGAGGTGTTAGCATCTCCACCCAGTGCAGGCTTTGTTACTGGCCTCAGAGTGACAAAGGCACTCTCCCCATGGGGCCAGCAACATGTCTCGGTTGTGGCAGGCTGCTGGAACCAGTCAGCCTACACAGATAGTCGGTTAAGGTTTCAGGGGGCACCTCTAAGGTGCCCTCTGGGGGGTATTTCACAATAAAATGTACACTGGCATCAGTGTGCATTTATTGTGCTGAGAAGTTTGATACCAAACTTCCCAGTTTTCAGTGTAGCCATTATGGTGCTGTGGAGTCCGTGTTTGACAGACTCCCAGACCATATACTCTTATGGCTACCCTGCACTTACAATGTCTAAGGGTTGGCTTAGACACTGTAGGGGCACAGTGCTCATGCACTGGTGCCCTCACCTATGGTATAGTGCACCCCGCCTTAGGGCTGTAAGGCCTACTAGAGGGGTGACTTATCTATACTGCATAGGCAGTGTGAGGTTGGCATGGCACCCTGAGGGGAGTGCCATGTCGACTTACTCGTTTTGTTCTCACCAGCACACACAAGCTGGCAAGCAGTGTGTCTGTGCTGAGTGAGGGGTCCCCAGGGTGGCATAAGATATGCTGCAGCCCTTAGAGACCTTCCCTGGCATCAGGGCCCTCGGTACCAGGGGTACCAGTTACAAGGGACTTACCTGGATGCCAGGGTGTGCCAATTGTGGAATCAAAAGTACAGGTTAGGGAAAGAACACTGGTGCTGGGGCCTGGTTAGCAGGCCTCAGCACACTTTCAATTCAAAACATAGCATCAGCAAAGGCAAAAAGTCAGGGGGTAACCATGCCAAGGAGGCATTTCCTTACAGGCGTGTTAAGCGGAGTCGACTGGCCTAAGTGCTGGGAGGGGCGTCGAAACAACAGGATCAGGCGGAGGAGACAGAGGTCGTATGAGGCTGTACACCAACCCGACTCCAGTGTCGGAGTCCAGAGTGTGAACAGGCATTGAGGTGGAAACCGCCGGTGAAGATCCCGTCACAGATCTCACTACCTCCATAGGGCCCGAAGGTGCTCCAGAGGGAGGGGAAGGACCAAACATGGAATGAAGGGACGCATAGTAACGTCACATTTGGTCCATAGTGGCCCAGTGCCAGAATACAGCGGAAAGGAAGGGGTCGACTCAGGTGCGGACTCCACAGGAGGAGAACGCAAGGGCAGAGTCGCCGAAGGGCGTGATGGCGTCCAGAAGGACTTACTTGGAGATGCCGAAGGTCCCCCTGAGGTTGATTGAACCAGCCAAGAATGACTTCTGGAGCGCTCCCAGGACCGTGAGGATGCAGATACCGACGAGAAGAGAACTTGTCTGCTCGCACCGCGAGGAGCTTCACAAGATGCTCCCTCAAAGATTTCGGCTTCAGATGATGGCAGGCGTCGCAGTTGCAGGTGTCATGATGAGACCCCAGACACCACAAACACACGTAATGGGGATCCATGATCGACATCTGCTGGGAACAGGATCTGAAGGGTTTAAACCCAGAAGGCATATACACTATTAGATTTGAAAAGGTGGTGAAATTACACCCGAAGTTGGGTAGAAAAGGCTAAAAGAGCCAGAGGTACTCGCTACACCAGATCTGCGATGCTACGTGGAAAAGATTAAACTGACGTCAGCGTGGAGGAGGGAATATATGGACTCCGCTGATGTCATATTCGGAGATGATGTCGCTCCGGAGTCGATCAACGCCCTTTACCGACACACAGAGGTACTACTGAGGAAAAATGTTCGGATCCAGTCTGACACCTGGGGGAGAATTCTAAGATAAGGTATGTATGGCCAGTTGTCGCTATCAGATTGTTTTATTAAGTTAGCATAACCAAAGGCCTGAAACGTCTGGTTTCTCGTGTTTAACCTTCAACATGAAGTTTGCTCTTACTGCAATATTCTTTCTTTGTAAGTATGTTTGTGTGAGTCTACAGTTAATGTAGGGCATATTGTTTATTGATGATAGCGGGGTACGGGAAGATACTTTGGCAAGGACGAGGAGCGCTAAAGAACTAAGAAGAAAAGATTCCTGTTTGTGTACCAGACACCGGGAAACATTCAAGGTCGTCCTGATGTTCGATTCGTGGGATAAGAATTTCAGGTGAGTCGCCAATATCAACTATATAAGGAAAGTGGAAAACTACTGGCATGGATGATGAAGCTTTAGGTTTAATTGGTATTTACCAGTTAGACAAGGGCAGATTCCCTTGAGACTAGGAAGGGTCAGGACTCTCTACTCTTTATTCCTTTGTGTACCTTTATGCTGTACAACACCTATCAGAACTTCTGTTATGCTGACACTTTCAGATATACCCAGAGACTTCATTAGGATTTCCCTTTAGTTTAAGGATATTTAGATGAACTTAGATTCTCCAATGATTAGGCAGGAGGACCTCTACATACATAGATCATCAGATTGTTTATCTTCAATACTGCCTCAACTGAAATTCATGTATGCCTTACACTCACACAATTTAACTTCAGTCAATGCTTCACTTCAACATTGGTGATTTTGTACTTATATAGAATGTCTGTAAGATTCATTTACATCAGCTTAGCACTTAATTGGTAATAAACGTTTGAGCTTTATCCTCTGACTCCTGGATTTAATGTGTGACCCAATTGGTTACACCTTCAATTTCATTTGAAAGGTTGATTTTAACTTTCTTACCTTTCAAGCATCCTAAAAAGGTTTGTCGGAAGAAAAAAAAAAATATATATATATGGACCCAGAGCATCATCAGATGGTAGCAGAGTGAGGATGGTTAGGTCTTGAAGTAAGGAGCGCTACAACCCTCTATTCTAAATGAGTTAGTTCCCAGAGTCCAGTCCCTAGTGCCCATGTCCAGAATTTGGACATCAGTCGAGTTCCGGAGATTGAGAGAGAAATGTACTAGTGGAGGAGTGAATATCAATAACGGTGGTAAGCAGCTGTAGTTCATGCTTAGCTTGCGGTGCTTTGTGAACTTTGGATGATATTTTGCAGTGATGTTTTGAATGTCATGTGATTGTGGTGTTTAGTATGAAGAAGTTGAAGTTATCGGGTCTTACGTGACCCAAGATCCTGGTATCTTATTAAAGTGTAGAAGACACTGTATTGTAATTGTCTGCTAAGTTTGGTGGTGCTTGTTGTGAGACGTCGTTGATGGCACAATTGACATAGGGATATTTATCTTTGCGTGAATGCAAGGTTTGCGAAACTGCACCAATCTGAATGATACCCCGCAGGTTCAGGGTTCGTTCGAAGTGCTCGACTCCTGTGTGACTGACTACTGCCAACTCTTTAGTGGACCAGACAAATGTTTTGGACTGTATTTGTTTGATGCTGAGAAGAGTGTGTTCATGCCGATTGTAAAGGAGGAAAAAATAGCAGCAAGGAGCAAGATATGGTAATGGTTGTTTACATCACCCAGGGTCGTGCTGTGATTGGTTGTTACTGGTGAACGAGAACTGTGGATAAAGAGTTATTTCTTGGTCCAGAACAAAATTCTATCCGTGATTGATATTTGATTGGAAATTAATTGTTTTGAAGTCATACAAGACTTGTTTAGAGGAGATGTAGCTGTACCAGTTAGGAAAGGAGAAAAAGCACCACCTGAAGATACCCCAGGTAATTTTATGGCAATAAATATAGGGAACCACACATTTGAGTTGGTCAATGGCACAAGATCCCAGAAAATGAGGGTGCATTGAGGTTTCCAACTTACGACACATTTAATCTGAGAGTTATCGAATACCTGAGGAGGGTATTATATGAGATGAAACCGCCTCCTTTACCTGCACAGCATGTGGTGCTAAACACTACCCCAAACATTGTTGATGCTCTCACTGCCCCAGTTACAATTGGTTCTGTGGTCCCCAATCATAAGCCTGATTTCCCAGCAGACAACTTACAATTTGACTGTTCCCAGCACAGGAAGCACTTCAGGATTTGTTCCTTTAATCCCAACAAAAACAAGTTCTCCATGTATGTTGAGTGTTTATTCGACTTTGAATCATACAGGGTGTGGTTGAATAGGTACATTTCAGAGAATGCCAACTTCTACTACACTCCTGTTGAAACCGCCTTTAAATTCCAGTATAGGCTCACATGGAGATGTGAATACATCTAATGTCCCTGTGGTGTGTCAGAGTCTTAGTACTAAGGAGATAGACAACTGGATGAAGGCTTTTAATACTCCTTCGAGTGATAGCAACATCTCCGAGGTGAGTCAGGGAACAATTCAATCACCTGTGAGAGAGAACTTGGTGAATTTGGCTAACGTGAAGTTAGACTTGGACCAGATGATTAGTGAATCTTGAAATGGCTTGTTTAGACTCTTACCAAGAAAATGAGCTTTTATTCACGTGTAAGGATGTTACCAGACGTGCAGGCCAAGTTTATGACAAATTATCTGAGTTGGCTCAAAAATATAAGATAGACTTTGTATGAAGCTGGCTCACTTTACGGTGTACACCTATGGTGTGGCACCCTATAGTGATTCCAGGCAACCCTTAGTGATAGTGAATAGGTGTCCAGATAGCAAAAGCTCCCTAGGGGTAGCTGAGGAGAGCAGCTAAAGCTTATCCAGGAGGAATGTAAAGCACTTGCAATACCACAGTAGTCAGACATTAACTCACTCACAAGTGAGAACCTCACAAGTGTTGCAAAAATAAAGGGTTCTTTATTACAGCACTACTACCAGACCAGAATTGGTATCTCTCTCTTTGGAGATATCTACACACAATATATATACAAAATAACCAGCAGTAATAGCATAATATATAGAGCGATGTATTTGGGAGGGGGATTATATGGGGGAGGGGAACCACAGATAAGTAGGTGGAATGCGAAATAGTGAACCCAACCATGGTAAGTATGGTAGTTAGCTAGGAGCTGGGGAAAGATGAAAACACCAGAGTTAAGTGCAGCAAGTGTCCCCAGCGACCAGATGCAAAGTGGTTATCTACCCAGTCATCCCATAGACTAACACAAGGAAGTAGTGGTTGGAGTTTGTGTGTTTCAGGACCCTTCCCAGTGGACCCAGAGGACACCAGCAGTTAAGTGGAAGGTTGGAGAGTGCCCGTACCCCAGGATACTCAGAAGACTGGAGTACCTACACCAGGGACCCAGATGCAGAGGGGAGAAGAGACTCTCCCTGAAGTCAATGGAACCCTCAGATTGTCCAGCTGCTGTTGAGGTGCCCAGAAGGTGCAGATGGCAATGCCCACCCTCCTAAAGGTGATGCTCTTGCAAATCGGTGGAAGATGTCCTGCTGTGGGGTCCAGGAGCTGCAGATGATAGTAGATCCCAGGAGTTGCCGATGAGCTGTCCCTAGACGGTTGCCAGATTGCAGGAGGATCAGTGACCAGCCACTTCACCAACAAGCACTGGCAAATCCAGGCAGGATCTGAAGAAATATTTGCAAAGTTGTGGGAACCAGCAAGGTCCAGGAGAATCTATCCAGGAGGGGGAGTCAGTGCTGGCCCTCAGCACACAGGAAGGCCAACAGAAGTCAATGAAGCCCCCACGAGTGACCCACAGGCGATGAACGCAAAGTCACAAGGAGGCCTCAGCAGCACAACAGAACAGAAGTTCCACGTCACAGGACTTGTAGAATAGGGGTTGACAGTCAAAATGCAGAGTGGTGGAGGCCAGGGCTTCTTGGCGCCTGAAGTTCTCCTGGAGAAACAGTCAACAAGCCTTAGCAAGAGCAACAGTTGTGGGGCATAGGGGTTCCAGTCCAGTGGCAGGAGCAGGACTCGAAGGAGGCCACAGACCCACCACCTGTGAAGCAGAAACTTTCAATGTACGTGGGACAGCAGACCCCACCAGCCGGTCGACATTGTCGTAAGGTACCCTCGGATGCAGGGGAGTGACTCCGTCACTCCAAGGGAGATTTCTTCTTGCTTCCAGGTGCAAACAAAGTCCTTGTGACCCTGGAGGATGTGCAGCCTTGGATGTTGCAGAATTCTTGCAGGATCTCGAGAAACAATGTTGCAATGTAAGCCTTTTCACCAGAAGCAGATGTTTCGGTTCCAAAGCAGATTAGCAGTAGTTCCAGAGGCCAGGAGCAGAAGTTGTCTTGCAAAGAGTTACTTGTAGAGTCTTGCTCGAAGAAGCTGAGGACCCACCCTTATTAAGTAATCCTAAAAGGGGTTGCTCACTCTCTGAAGTGACCCACTTATCAGAGGGGATCAGGGACGTCATGTACCTGGCCTAACCAGTAAGATGAACCCAGGGACTTTTGCCCATCTTGTTTTCAAGATGGCCGAATCAAGAGGCCACCTGGCAGAGCTCTGGGGTGGTCACTCCCCTGTCCTTTGTGTAGTGTCGTGCCAGAGCGGGAACCGGGGGTTCCTGAACTGGTGCATACCAGCTTATGCAAGGAGGGCACCAAATGTGCCCTTCAAAGCAGTCTGGTGGCTCTAAGAGGCCACCTCAGCCCAGATGTTGGACACCTAGTGTACAGGAGTGGTAACACCTCTCCCTTGCAGGAGATCCTTTGTTCTGCCTTCCTCTGCTTGAGCCAGGCTCACCAGCAGGAGGGCAGAACAGTGTCTGGGGTCGGCAGCAGTGTGGGCTGGCAGCCAGACCCCGTAAGGCTGCACAGGCAGAACTGGGGGATCCTCCAAAGAACAACCCAGAGTACAGGGGATCATGCAACTAGCACTGGAATCAGTGTTGTTGCATGATTCCAAAACGGTTGGTACCAAATATGCCTAGGTTCAGAGAAGCCATTATGTAGTTGGATCACTTGTGTTGACCAGTGTCCACTACATACCTTATGATGGGTTCACCACACTTACAAAGCCCAGGGAATGGAGTCTGGGGTTTGCGGGGGTATCATGCACAGGTACCCTCACACTTAGGAACATGCACCCTGCTCTTAGGCTGAAGGGCCTACCAGAGGGGTGGATTACAGTGTATGTGTAGTGACCAGGGTATAAGGCAAGCCTTATACCTGTGGTGAAAGGGTGCATACACCATTTCACGAAGGCTGAAATGGCACGCCTGCAGACAGTTTACATGGGCTCCTATGGGTGCCACAATACATGCTGCAGCCCATGGGGGATCCCTGGTGTACCAATGCCGTGGGTATCTAAGTACTATATAATAGAGACTTATATGGGTGCACAAGTATGCCAATTGTGGGTGTAAAAAGTTTACCAGCAACCAAATTTAGAGGAGAGCGCACAGACACTGGTGTCCTGGTTAGCAGTTTCCCAGTGTCTACAGCCTTAACATTTCACAACAGGCAAAAAGTGGAGGTAATTATGCTAGAAAGATGGGACTTTCGTACACACTTGAACAAGACTTAAGCCTTGCAGAGGAGTTATTGTAAATGCTTTAATGAAGACGGCACAGTCTGTAGCTGTAGAACTCCAGGGTTGAAAATACATCTCAAGCTATTTCAAACATTTGGAAAAGGAATGAGAGAGACAAATGGGAAAGTCGATGAGCGAGAATGAACCGAAAAGACACAGGAGAATTACCAGGGTAGTTCCAGCAGCCGTCCCAGGTGTTCGATTATATTGAGATGTTCTTGGATAGTCAGCATTTGACTTCACTGTGATTCAAACGGGTTCCAGACCTTTGATCAAACTGATGTACTTAAGTGAAAAATACCAAACCTCAGACCTGACTGTGTCTTTAAGGTCTGGGGGCAGCTGACATTGTGCATTGTCTTCAGGAGGTGAACAGATCTAACCATGGTTCTCCCCACCGCTAAACTTGCGCCACCTCTGGATAGAGACGCCATTTGTGATCAACCAAACATTGATGGCTGAGTTTGTCTGTTCTGACATTCAGAGAGCCCGCAAGATGTTGAACCACCCGGGATATGCGCTGGTGGTTCCAGCCATGTCCAAAGGCGCAGAGCCTACTGACAAAGGGTCCACGATTCCACCACACAATACCACATGGCGGTGGCCTTGTCCATGAGCACCTGCACCACTTTCCCTTTGAGAGAAAGACTCCACAAGAGCCTCTGATCTCCGCCTCTCCCATGTGGCTGCCCCATCCCTGGAGTGACTCATTTGTCACTACCGTCCGATCTGGCTGCGGAAGGGAGAAGGATCTGCCTTTGACCCAATCGCGGTTCAAAAGCCACCACTGCAGATTTTGTGCAGTCCCCTCTGAGATCTAGACAATGTTGGAGAGATTCCCCTGACGCTGAGCCCACTGGAACTTCAGGTCCACTGCAGAGCCCAAATATGTCATCTGGCATGCGTCACCAGCAGGATACAGGAGACCATGAGGCCCAGCAGCCTCAGTCATTCTCACAGAAAACCAGGATATAAACTAAGCCAACGGTATCATAGCGTGAATATCCTGGACTCGCCGCTCGAGAAGATAGGCCCTAAACTGCACTGTGTCCAGAACAGCTCGGATGAAAGAGAGCATTTGAGAGGGAGTCAGGTAGCACTTCAGCACGTTTATAGTGAACCCCAGCGAATGCAGGAAGTCTGCTGTAGTTTGGAGTTGAGAGACCATTACCCAGGGCGATCCCACCTTTAACAACCAGACAACGAGGTAGGGGGAAGATTGAAACCCTGACATGCACAGATGAGCTGTGACCACCGCCATCACCTTGGTGAACACCAGAGGAGCGACAGTAAGGACAAAGGAGAGCACAATAAACTGAAAACTCTTGTGGCCTACCATGAATTGCAAGTAACCTCTGGGGGCAGACAGGACGGGTAAATTAAAATATGTGTCCTGCTAGTCCAACGCTACCATCCAGTCTCCTGTGTCCAGAGCAGACAGGACCTGAGCCAGAGTGAGCATTTTGAACTTCTTTTTGAGGAAGATATTTAGGGGCCAGAGATCTAGGACAGGACCTAGATCTCTGTCCTTCCTGGGCACTAGAAAGTAGCAGGAATAACAACCACAACCTACTTCTGGCACAGGGAGCCTCCCTATGGTTCTCTTGGCCAAGAAAGCTGTAACCTCCTTACGGGGAAGTGCCAGGTGATCCTCTGTAATCCTTACTCAGGATGGTGGCATGGATGGAGGTGAAGTCTTGAAGAGGAAGTAGCCCCTCCTGACTGTCTGCAAAAGCCACCCATCTGACACAATGGCTTCCCAGCTGGGCAGGTGATGGCGAATGCTGCCTCCGACTGCACCCCTAGGAAAGTGTTGGACCTGGAAGGTTTGGAGGCTGGAGGGGAAGGGGTTGGAGACTGGGCAGATGCCTTCCCCTGACACATGAGGACTTTGGATCCCACGTCCCCAGTCACACAGAGACTGGGCAGCATGTGAAGCATGGTGGAAGGAAGGAAAGTGGGATGATTTGGCACCTTTTCTGTAGCCACCAAAAAGGCAAAAAACAGACTGAGGGGGTGAAGGGCAGCTTTGAGGCCCAAGGATCGAGCCGTAGTCCGGAACCCCTTAAAGCACACGTGCGCCGAGTCTGCTTTGTCTCCGAAGACACGGATGCCTTCAAAGGGCATGTCCAGAAACACAGCTTGGACATTCCTCCAAAATCCAGATGTCCTCAACCAAGTGTGGCGCCTTAAGGCCACTATCGATGCAACCAACCTACCTAGTCAGTCAACCGTATCCAGTCCACATCGTATCGTGAACTTGGCTGTGTCTCTCTCATCAGCAACAGCTTGAGACAGAATGGCCCAGGCCTCCTCTGGGATCTGTGGCAGTACCTGCACAACCATGTCTCAAAGTATGGGTGTAATGGCCCAAAAGCCATGCAGTGTTCACAGGTCACAATGCCAGACTGGAAGAAGAGAACATTTTCTTCCCAATCTGATCCAATTTTCTGCAATCCCAATCTGGGGAGTTGGGAGGGGGGGGGGGGGGGGGGGGGGGGGGGGGGGGGGGATGCAGTTTCAGGAAAATCGGGTCATTAGGCACAGGCCTATGGTGGCGGGAGCCCCTGTGCTGGGTTTGGACCAAATCCCCAGCAAGACATCAGTGAGGACTTCATTAAAGGTCAAGAGGTGCGCTACAAACACCAAAGACACGAGGTGCAGATCCATCACTGACATCATCCGATGACAGGAGTCGCAGGGCTTGAAGCCGGCCTTTGGTGACATTTCTATGCACCAAAAGTAAAAAAACCTTCGACAATAGTCGAAAAGGCCACTCAAAAAGTGACTCTAGGGGTATCTTCTTCAGATCTGCGAGTAGACTTGCTCGGAAAGAAAAGAACTGATGTTGGCACGACCATGACGCCTACGATGGATGCGAAGTCGACCAACGCCACCTACTGGCGCGCAGGAATACCGCTCGAAGAAAAATTTCCTGCTCCAGACTGACGCTTGGGAGAAATTATAAGGTGAGGAATCTGCAACTAGAAGTCTCTCAAAAAAAAAATTAAAAAAAATAAACACACACACACAGAGGACACCTCAGAATAAAATCTCTCTGACCTACACTGATGGATTTATTAATAAATGCACAAAGGTCCCCCTTGAGCCCTAGAACTCAGATTTTGACAACCTAAGAAGACTTGGACCAAGAAGAGTTGAACTCGCAGAGGAGGAAAAGAAGAAGCTGATGATCTTGAACAAGCAACTCTGGCCTGCCTGCTGACCTTGAAACGTCCTACGTAAGAAGTCAACTTTTCCAGCCTTAAAAAAAGACTCTGGTCTCCTGTGGGCAGCAGACTTGCACTGCAAGAAGAAATTCCTAAGAAAAGACTCTGCAGCTGCTGGACCCCGGAAACCAGACACCAGAAGTGACCACTGCACCCAGCGTCAACGACCCGAGGTAAAGCCAACCAACGGTACCAACGGGGGTCCCCAGTTGCCCAAAGACCGAGTCCAGTGTGGTCTCACTCATCTCAGAATCTCCAGAGATGACTGCAGCCTCTGCACACAGGCCCCCTGTCCCACAGGCTTGGGCAGAGAGAAAATCTGACTGCTACAGCAACCACTGCAACCGTGACCCCTAACACCAGCTGAAGTGCGTCAGCGGTGCCAACATCCCCTGGCTTCTAAGAGCTCAAGTCCACCCTGGGTCCACCACTGCCACACTTCCCCACAGTGCCTACAGCCTCAACACACAGGATCCCACTCACCGCAAGTGCTTCAGGACGTGAAAATTCAATGCTTAAGGATAACCCTGCATCCTTGTGCCAGGGCACAGGAGAAGAGGACCACACGTGCTTCAACGTCCCCAAGCACCCAAATTCTACTACCTGACAATTACACTGTCTATTTTTGAAACTGCAAAGTATTTATGCTTAAAAGTTTACTTACCTGATTACGAAGTTCTTGGGTTTGAAACATGTATAAAAATAATTGTTACTTTTCTAAATTGGTCTCGGATTTATTGGAGTGTCTTATTTATTGCCTCTGTGAGTACAACAAATGCCTAGCACTACCCTATGATAAGCCTAACTGCTCGCCCACACTACCACAAATAGAGCATTAGTCCTATCTACTTTTGCCGCTGCAATACCAATTAGGAATCCACTGGACTCTGCACAGAGTGCTTCATTTTAGTGCACTATATAGAGAGCCAGCTTCCTACATTGGTGGAACAACGGTGGGGTGTGAGCTTGCATTTGCTGATACCACTTGGTCAGTAAGTGACTACATGAGTAAATCCCCCAAAAATCACATTAAACCGCATTCTTTGAATTGGGTATTTTCCCAAATTCTTAAAAGTACAGTTAGGGCCCTGGTTAGTTCCCTGTAGCTTAACAGAATTTTATATTAGGACTGCAAAAGCTTGTGTCAAGATTTTTTGTCTCAAACTCAAAAAGGTCCCCACTTTAGTAAAATAATGAGTACCTCAGAGTACATGGTTGTGGAGCTTGACCCCAGCCCTTACCTTAAGTTATCTCACAAACAGTTAAGGACCCACTGTAAAGGGTACACAATAATAACCCTACCACTGCAGGCTCCAGGAGCTACTGGCACAGCATGAGCAGGCCCATCCTGCAGATGAGGCCAATGACCCTGTAGATAAGGGCAGTGCAAGTGAGGGAGAACTGGACCCTCCACCATTTAAGAGTGGACCCTGTATCACAAGTGTCTAGGACACATCCCCCTAGTGAGGAGGACTCAGGTTCCTCAAGGCCTAGAGAAACACTCTTTGAACAGGAGATGCTTCTAGAGATTAGCTAGGAGACTTGCCCTGGAAGAGAGAATCCTAGCAATAGAAAAAGATAAAAGAGATATGGGTTTAGCACCCATTGATGGTGGCAGCAATTTCATAACTAGGGACAGAGTACAGCACTGTGACCCTACAATCCAAAGGGATTGTTCCCAAACATGAGGAAGGTGATGATATCACTAAATGGTTCACAGCATATGAGAGGGCCTGTGTAGTCTGAAAACTTGATAAACAGCATTGGGGCTCTCCTGTGTGGGAACTATTCCCAGGAAAGTGCAGGGACAGACTCCTGACACTGAATGAGGCAGATGCAAGGTCTGTTGATCTCATAAAGGCTCCCCTGACTGAGGGCTTTGGGCTTACTCCTGAGGAGGACATGATCAAATTCAGGGAGACTCTAAATACCCAGAGTGAGCCCTAGGTGGCTGGTTAAAAAGGTAACAATGTGCATGATTATGAAGGTCTTTGCAATTTAGTAATCAAAGAGCATCGGTTGAGTAATATGGTGCAGGAAAAGCTACATCAGTACTTGGGTAGATCTAGGTCCACTTTCACCTCAAGAATTGGGGAAGAAGGCAGACCAGTGGGTCAAAACAAGGGTAACCAAAACTTCCACCTGGGAGGAGACCACAATAGGGAGGTCAAAAAGCACCCTCAAGGGAAAGAGGGTAACCCAAATAAAAGCAAAACAAGGATTCTACTAGAGGTCCCCAAAACCAGCAGACCAGTGGGTCATAAACAAGGGTAACCAAAACTTCCACCTGGGAGGAGACCACAATGGGGAGGGAGGCCAAAAAGCACCCTCAAGGGAAAGAGGGTAACCCAAATAACAGCAAAACAAGGAGTCTACTAGAGGTCCCCAAAACCTGCAAAGGAGGGTAGGCCCCAAGCCTCTTCTCAGCCTAAGGAAGGGTACAAGGAAAAAAAATTAGGATTCCAGAAAGGCTTGGTGCCATACCTGCAAAACCAATGGACACCAAACTGGAGATTCTAACTTTCCTAACAAAAATGCCTCCAGTGCACCTGTAGTAATTGCAGTGGTAAGTCTCGAGAAGGGACTCCAAGTAGGTCCTCACCATGTTAGTGAGCCTACCAAGGCCACTTTAGTCTCAGAGGGTGGGGTGGATGTAGCTGCCCTGGTTGTCTGGCCCAGTAATCTGGAGAGATCCAGACAACAGCTCAATAAATTGGATTCAAGCTGAAGCACTGAAAGACACTGGTGCCACTGTCAACATAGTGACTGAGCAACTGGTGTCCTCAGAACATACGCAGCCCTCAACGCTGATAAGTAGGCAAAGGTGCATCCCATGGCAATGGTATCCTTAGAATGGGGAGGGGTTACTGGCTAAAAGAAGGTGGTGGTATCTCCTTCTATACTTGTGCAATGTCTGCTAGGAAAAGATCTGGAGTCCTCAGCCTGGGTAGAGGTAGAAATAAAGGCCCATGCAGCTATGCTGGGTGTCCCTGAATGAGTCTGTGTGAAACCCAGAGTACAAAGCAAGGCCCAGGGTGAAAAAGTAGAGTTGGAGCCTGAAATAATGGCCCAACCTACCAAAAAGTAAGGCAAAAAGTCTGGGAAGACAATTTCCAATCAGACACTCGATCAGGTCCCCTGTCCTCAGGAAGAAGACCCGACAGTCCAGAGAGGGACCTGAGCCTCAGGAGCTAGGGCCTTACCCAGCAGAGTACTTAGGATCAGGAGAGATACTCTAGGGAGGATCTGTGCCAGGGGTGGAGGACCTGTCCCACTCAAAGGCCTGAAACATCAAGCAGCTCATCAGAAAAAAAGGAGATTTGGCTGCCACTCGCACAGAACCTAATAGGAGGAGTGACTCCTTTCTTTACACTGAGGCTAGAGACTCCAAACCCGGTGGATAGTGCCTTGGCTGTTAAGAGAATTTCTCCTCACTTTGTCCAATGATATCACCCTAGCTAGGCATCATGGCCAGGTCAAAACATGGAGTCGGTTGGCAAACCACTTCTACTGGTCATACATGTCCTAAAAGGTGAAAGAGTTTTGTAGCTCCTGTGCCACCTGTCAAGCCAGTGGCAGGACAGGTAGCCGCCCAAAGGCCTCCTTTATTCCACTTCCAGTGGTTGGGGTTCCTTTGAAATGGCAGGGATTTACATTGTTGGTCACCTTGACCCTCCAACAGCACCAGGGAACAGACTTCTACTGGTTGTAGTAGATCATGCTACCAGGAACCCAGAAGGAATTCCACTGAGGACCACTACTGCCCTTGCAGTAGCTAGGGACCTCATTGGTGCATTCACCAAAGCAGGATTTCCAAAGGAGGTGATGTCAGACAGAGGTACCAACTTCATGTCTGGATAACTAAAACACATGTGGGCTGAGTGTGGTGTGACTATAAGTTCATTACCCACTATAGCCCACAAACCAATGGCCTTATTGAGAGATTCAACGAGACATTGAAAGGCATGATTGGTGGAGTCCTTAAAAAACGATGGGATGTCTTACTGTTAATGCCTGCTTTTTGCTTACAGAGAAATACCCACAGAAGGGAGTGGGGTTTTCCCCCCTTTGAGCTTCTGTTTGGGCAACCTTAAAGGGGACCACCGTCTTGTGAAGAAGGGATGGGAGAGGCCTCCCAGAGAGCCTAAGCAAGACATTGTGGATTATGTGCATATCTTGGGACGGTATGTCTTCTGCATGTCTCTGGAAAGCATGCTTCCCCTGCCTTATGGTGATCTACAGGGAAGTCACTTAAAAATTACTGTATGATTTATGTATCCCTACCTCAGTGAACATGACAAACATGTATGCCCACTAAGGATCTCCTTGTTTATATAGACTGAGACCCTAGAGTTTAGCTTTGAGGTTGAAGGGGGGCATACATAGTGCACCTCTATTTCACAGAAAATTGCTACTTCCCTCTCTATCAAGGCAGTGGTAGACTGACAGTGGTAGTCAGGGATACCTGTATCCTTGTACCCACTGGGTGGGGGAGTCTACAAACCACCCTCCTGATCATGTCTGTGCAGTCTTCTTTGCTTGTGGTCCTGTTGCCTTTGTCTACCTGGGATGTATGTTTGAAAGCCAGTAGGTTCCCTAGGGGAGAATGGTGGGCTGAGCTGTTCTACTTGATATTGCAGCTCCCCCATACCCCTCACTATTCCTTGGAGAAGCTTGGTGGGTTGGGGTAGACACCTGCTCTTATCTGTGTTTAGCTGCCCTAACTCTGCTGGGAGGGATGATGGTCAGTGCCTCCTGGTGCTGATTTAATTAAAATTCCTCTGGAGAATAGCCTTGGCTGCTACAAGAGCCTGTCCTGAAGCCCAGTAACTCATCCTATACATACACGCAGTGAGCATGACACAGATAGGCCTTATGACTGGAGGGGCACCCAGGATTCAAAAGTAGCAGACCCTTTGATTGGATCAGCCTATTAGAGGTGATAAAAGTCTGGCCTTAGTGGTCAGTGGTTGTTCAAGACTGGTCTTTGGTTCTAACAAGCATCTACAGAGGTCAGCCGTGGGCCCGCTGTGTAAAGGCAAAGAAGCTTGCTCACTGCGTCTGACATTGAGACTTTTCTCTGTGATGGATGGATTCTGCTGTGCAGGAATTTGTCAGCTGTGAAAGAGCAAAAGGATCAATCAGCAATCTGACTGCAGATGACCATCTGTTTGTGGGGCTTGTCGAGCAGCATCAGCTTGGAAGACGAGGAAATTGCAAACAGCTGCTTTAGATAAGGAAGCTTGCAGCATATCAACAGAGCGAGACAGGGAAGCATGATCCCACCATGCCTTTAAAAGTGAGGTCACTTCTGCTCAGACCAATCCCCTGTGCTGTTGCAGCCTGGGATACTTAAAGTTACAAACTGTAGCTGGGGAAGTGTGTCCTGTGGTACAGGCCCCCTACCTTTCCCTTTGTGACACATGGAGGTATCAGAGTGTACTGTGACTCTGGCCAGCTAATACTCTCCGACAGCTAGCCAGTGGCTACTGGTCTAGTGGGACTCCAGTAAACTGCCAAGACATGAGGCACCTGTGATCAGATCCCCGGCGCAACCAGAGCGGTATCCTTGCTAAGGACAGGAAGGCACTTCTGTTCTTTGGGTGGTGGGTTCTGGGGCTGATCTTGAAAGTTTGAATTCACAACATATGCTGAAACTACACCATTAACATACAAGGATTTGTATCCTGGCTCTAGCAAATGAGCAACCCTGTGCAACATGGTCTAAAATGTGCAATGCTAATGGGTGTCTACATACTGTGTTTGCATAGTGCTTAGTGTCTAGTGGCTATAATACTGTTTGGGATCAGAATTCTGGCCTAGAGGGTTGTGGAGGTGTCTGGTTTTCCCTGTTTATCCTAGTATCATGGGTATTATCTTCTATGTGTACTAAAGTACTTTTCTATTTAAAGAGTAAAGTAGTGACTGGACATTGATCTTATTAGCTGGTAGTACAGTGTACCTTGTATTCTGAATGTCTCAGCCCACCTCACTTCTTTGAGTAAGCCTTGGACTGCTCTGCCTCGCTAACCTGAGAGAGTCAAGTGCTTGACAGGAGTACTTGGTTATCCAGTTTTGGGTCCACTAGTACTGAGGCCCCAGTACACCAGAGGGGGACACACTAGTTGATGCAATTGGAGCGGGGTAGCCCGAGTGCTCAGGAAACTGTGTCTAACAGCCTTTGTTCCAGGATGGGGAAGTATATGGAAAACGCTTCAAAAAACCTTGAGGCCAGCCAAGAGCTCTAGAATCTCTGGTATGGCCAAAAAGCTGCAATGGTGGAGTTCCAACCAGGGCAGAAGGTAGGGGTGTTGAAGCCTGTGGCTTCTAGGGTCCTCCAGGACAAATGGAGTGGACCCTACCCCATACTGGAAATAAAAGGGGAAGTCACCTACCTGGAAGACTGACTCTTGGAGGAGCCCAAAAGGATTATCCATGTAAACTACCTGAAACCCTATCATAACAGAGCTGAGATAATCATGCTCATGATCACAGATGAGGGACAGGAAGCAGAGAATAAATGTCTCCCTGACCTCCTTCCCAAGAATCCAAAAGATGGCTTTGTAGAGGCAGTGGTCTTTTCAGACACCCTTACTGATCAACAGCAGGCTGACTGTAAGCAAGTCTTGCAGCAGTATGCCTAGCCTTTCACCTTGACCTCTGGTCAGACTACCTGGGGCACACATGATGTGGACACTGGGGACAGCTTACCTGTCAAAAACAAAATTTACAGACAGTCTGACCATGTCAAAGAGAGTATCAGATCTGAGGTCAGCAAGATGCTGGAATTGGGAGTCATTGAATACTCTGAAAGTCATTGGGCCAGCCCTGTGGTTTTAGTATCCCCACTGCCCCCCAGAGCTCAGCTCAACCCTTCGAGACCAACCTCCGACACTGCTTGCACTTACCTGGTAGCAGCATGTCTTCATTCACCCCCAGTCTCCATTGATTAACACTGGGCACCCAACTCTGACTTTGACCTCTGCACCCAGCCACCCTTGTGCCGCTGTGGGTGCACTCTTGGTACCAACCTGAACCTTGCCCGGTGCTAGTCAAAAGACCTGAAGACTGGGATTGTAAGTTGTGTACTAACCTACAAAACTGCATTCTTGTTTTTCTCCCATAGGTTAACACTGAAGCCTCAAAATTGCACCGTGTCGAACAGCAGAGTATTTTTAATTTAAAAACTGCTTACCTTATAACGCAGTTCTTTGGTTTTAAGTATACATAAAAGCAACTGTTGTTTTTCTAAATTGGTCTTGGACTTATTCTTTGAGTGTGTCTCTCATTTATTGCATTTGTGAGTACAAGAAATGCTTAACACAACTCCTTGATAAACCTAACTGCTCGCCTCCCCACACTACCACAAAAAGAGCAATAGACTTATCTATTTGTGCCACTGCAAGCCTTTGGGGATCCATTGGACTCTCCGGACAGTGTACTTAATTTTAGTGCACTACATCGAGAGCCAGCTTCCTACACGGATGTTAAAGCAAACGGGAGTCCTGCAAACTGGTAATGTATGCAAAACATGCCTGTAAGGTCCTAATGCCATGAATCCCATAGGGATGATGCCAGCATCGCGGGGGTGGGGTGGGGTTGTGGCTGACTGTTGGGGTTGGTGGATTCTGCTCATAGGTCATGTCCTTCAGGGGTGGAGGCTCACAGCCTCCTGGAGAGGGGTAAGATGGCTCTACCATTACCAACTCCAGCTCCAAAGAATGACATCCTGTGAGAGTTTGGAGGTCATTTGGGAGACTTCTTTCAGATAGGTTCTTGTATTTCCAACACTTTCTTCTTCAAGTTCTTGAAGAATGGACAGAGGGAGTCTTGAAATAAGGTCTTGAGAGTAGGCTAATCTGTCTGTCCTCATGCATTGGGCCACAAAAAGTTTGGCATTTCATTCCTTTATCAACTTAAGATGTATACTAAAGCATGATTCACAGGAATGGGAATCATAGTCCGATCCAAGTTGCCATAAACATATGGCATGAGGGTCCGTTATAGACATCTGTCCCTCGCAGTTCCTGAAAGGCTTAAAGTCTGAATGTTTTGGAGGCAAAATAACTCTACAACTGAACACATTACTGTAATGAAAACTCACAACTCTCAGGAGAGAGCAGGCTCTGGGTCAGTGTCAAAGGTGCGAAGTAAGGGAACTGACACCGCTGCATCGTGGTGGGTGCTATATGATGCCACTTCTGGCATCAATACGAAGCCCTCATACCGGTGACGTGAGAGCTTTGATGTTTACAGATCCAGTCTGAAGCTTAGGATTATTCCGCAGTCTTATATATGTGTATATATGTAAATATATGTAAAATGTCACTTACCCAGTGTACATTTGTTTGCGGCATGTAGTGCTGCAGATTCACATGCTATGCATAGCTCTTCCGACATCTAGTGTTGGGCTCGGAGTGTTACAAGTTGCTTTTTTTTTTTTTTAAGAAGTCTTTTCGGAGTCACAGGATCAAGTGACTCCTCCTCTTGGTTACAGTGCGCGTGGGCATCTACTCCATTGTTAGATTGTTTTCCCGCAAAGGGTGAAGGAAGGAGTGATAGAGTATAACAATGTAAAGAGATGTCCATGCAAGTGCAAATGTATCTACATATGTACAAATGATAAACGTAAACAACTACATGCTTCCAGGGAGGAGGGAGGGTGTACGTGAATCAGCAGAACTACATGCCACATACAGATGTACACTGGGTAAGTGACATTTTCCGTTCGATGGCATGTGTAGCTGCAGATACACATGCTATACACAGACTACAAAGCAGTTAGTCCTCCCAAAAAAATAGCGGTGGCTAACCTGTAGGAGTTGAAGTTGTTTGAAATAGTGTTCTTAAGACAGCCTGACCTGCAGTGGCCTGTTGCTGTGAGAAAACATCAACACAATAGTGTTTTGTAAATGTGTCAGGAGTAGACCAAGTGGCAGCTTTACATATATCAGCCATTGGTATGTTTCCTAAAAATGCCATTGACACACCTTTCTTCCTTGTAGAATGTGCTCTAGGAGTGATCAAAAGTTGTCTTTTTGCTTTGATGTAGTATGTTTGTATGCATCTTAAAATCCATCTTGCAAAGCCTTGTTTAGATATAGGACTACCTTTATGTGGCTGTTAAAAAGCAATGAAAAGTTGTTTCGTTTTCCCAAAATCTTTAGTTCTGTCCATATAGTACATAAGAGCTCTTTTGAGATCTAGAGTATGAAGGGCTCTTTCTTCAACTGAGTCTGGCTGTGGAAAGAAGACTGGCAATTCCACTGTTTGGTTGATGTGAAAAGAAAATACTGCTTTTGGTAGAAAGGTTGGATTTGTCCTAAGTACAACTTTATGTTTGTGTACTTGGAAAAAAATGTCCTCAAGAGTGAACACTTGTATTTCGCTCACTCTTCGTAATGAAGTAATAGCTAAAAGGAAGGCAACCTTCCATGTTAAAAATTGAATTTGACAAGAGTGCATGGGTTCAAAAGGTTGGCCCATGAGTCTGGTAAGGTCGATATTTAGGTTCCAAGAAGGAACAGGTAGTGTTCTAGGTGGAATAATGCATCTTAATCGTTCCATGAAAGCTCTAATAACAGGAACTCTGAATAGAGAAGTGTGTTGAATAGTTTGTAAGTATGCAGATATTGCAGTAAGGTGGATTTTGATGGATGAGAAAGCTAAATTTGATTTTTGCAAATGAAGTAGGTAGCATACAATATCTTGTATAGATGCTGTAAGTGGACCAGTGATTTCAGTGACAGCAGCAAACAAATTGTTTCCAGGAGCGACCTCTGACCTGATTTTGGTCAGGAGCTCGCTCCCCCACGTCCGCAGCACCACCTTGCTGTGCCCGTGTCCCTGACCCCTGCCCACGCTGCTGCTAGCGTGTTCGAGGCCCTCCTCCACCCGCAGGCATCCACCTGCGCCTCATCCCTGGTGTCTAGTGGGCTTCTGGTAAGCGTCACTAGACTCGTGTGCATTGTGCCGTTTTCACCGTATTTGTGACTGTATTCTGTGCCTTGCTTTATTGTGCCTTTTGCTCCATCTGCTTCCATTTGTGCTTTTTTTACCGTATTCTGTGCCTTGCTTTATTGTGCCTTTCTACTCTATCTGCTTCCATTTGTGCTTTTTTGACCGTATTCTGTGCCTTGCTTTATTGTGCCTTTTTGCTCTATCTGCTTCCATTTGTGCTTTTTTGACCGCTTTTCGCCCCTTGTGCGCTCCCCTTGCGTTTCCCCGCCGCTGCCTCCCTGCGGCCCGCCCCCCTCGCGCCCCCATTCGCCGCTCCCTCCCGCCTCCCAGCTGCTCCTCCCTCCCCCTCTCTTCTTAATGGCTGGCACTGCGCGTCGAGGGTGAGCGACCTCTGACCTGATTTTGGTCAGGAGCTCGCTCCCCCACGTCTGCAGCACCACCTTGCTGTGCCCGTGTCCCTGACCCCAGCCCACGCTGCTGCTAGCGTGCTCGAGGCCCTCCTCCACCCACAGGCATCCACCTGCGCCTCATCCCTGGTGTCTAGTGGGCTTCTGGTAAGTGTCGCTAGACCCGTGTGCATTGTGCCGTTTTCACCGTATTTGTGACTGTATTCTGTGCCTTGTTTTATTGTGCCTTTTGCTCCATCTGCTTCCATTTGTGCTTTTTTGACCGTATTCTGTGCCTTGCTTTATTGTGCCTTTTTGCTCTATCTGCTTCCATTTGTGCTTTTTTGACCGCTTTTCGCCCCTTGTGCGCTCCCCTTGCATTTCCCCGCCGCTGGCTCCCTGCGGACCCGCCCCCTCGCACCCCCATTCGCCGCTCCTTCCCGCCTCCCAGCTGCTCCTCCCTCCCCCCCTCCCTTCTTAATGGCTGGCGCTGCGCATCCGTGCATGGACCGCGCCCAGCGCCACCCCCCCCTGGTCCGCACGACCCCTGCACCACCAGACACCGCTACTCGGCCACCAAGCTCATCGCCCTCAACCCGGCCGCTCCACAACATGCTTCCAGTCCTCACCGAAGAACACCATTGGACCCTTCTCCTGCCGCGCCTGCAACTTCACCTGCGACAGAACAAGGAAACCTGCTACCACTGGCACCAACCACCTCCATTGTATTCACCTCAACACACGCTCCGCACGCAAGCACGCCATCGAGCTCTGGGACCTGCTCGACACCATCGCCCCAGACGTGGCCTTCCTGACCGAAACATGGTGGAACAACGCTTCAGCACCTGACATCGCCATAGCCATCCCAGACGGCTACAAGATCACCAGAAGAGATCGCACCAACGGCATCGGAGGAGGAATAGCCATCGCCCACAAATTCACCCTCCAAATCCACACCCACACGGATGACACCCTCAAGACCGCCGAACACCTTCACTTCCGAATCAACACTGACCCCAACACCACTCTCAGAGGAACGCTCATCTACAGACCCCCAGGACCAAGAGCACCCTTCAGTGACTCCATCGCCGACCTCACCAGGACCCACGCGCTCCCCTCTACGGACTACATCCTCCTGGGAGACCTTAATTTCCACTTGGAGAACAACAACGACGCCAACACCACATCCCTGATCGACAACCTCGGCCTCAGACAACTCGTCAACACACCCACCCACATCGCCGGCCACACGCTTGACCCGATCTTCTCCGCCAGCACCCATGTCACCTTCAACCACACCACGAACTCCACTGGACCGACCACCACTGTATCCACTTCACATTAAAAAAACATGTCGAGCACCACCGCACCCAACAACCACCTCGCCGCTGGAGCAAAATTGCCGAAGACCAACTGACCAGCACCCTCGACCAGAACCCACCCCCGACTCCACCGACCCAGACTCCGCCGCACTCCACCTACGACGATGGATCAACGACTGCGCAGACACCCTCGCACCACTCAAGAGACCCACCAACAACCAAAAAAGGAAAAAAGCCACCTGGTTCACTGACGAACTCCTCACCTCCAAACGCGTCTGCCAGAAACTAAAGAAGAAATGGCTCCTCAAACACACACCCGACAGCCTCACAGCCCACAAGGATGCCACCCGCAAGCACCACCAGCTAATCAGACTCGCCAAACGATCCCACTTCACAGAACGCCTGAACAACACACACGACAGCAAAGAACTCTTCAGCATCGTGAAAGAGCTCTCCAACCCCAGCGCCAACGACATCCTACCATCCCAAGAACTCTGCGACGCCTTGTCCACCTTTTTCTACCAGAAGATCGGCGACATCCACGACAGCCTCAACACCACGCCCACGCCGGACTCCACCCCGAAAACTCCACCTGCTCCAACCGCTTGATCGCCTGGACACACGTAGACGACACGGAAACACGCAAGATCATGAATTCCGTCCACTCAGGATCTTCATCAGACCCATGCCCCCACCACATTTACAACAAAGCCGACTCTACCATCGCCCCCCCAACTCAGAAAGGTCATAAACCTCTCCTTCGAAACCGCGACATTTCCGGAAAGCTGGAAGTACGCCGACATCCACGCCCTCCTTAAGAAGCCCAAAGCAGACCCCAACGACCTCAAAAACTTCCGACCGATCTCCCTGCTCCCCTTCCCGGCAAAGGTCACCAAGAAGATCGTAAACGCTCAGCTTACCCACCACCTCGAGGACAACTCCATCTTGTGCCCCCTCCCAGTCCGGTTTCAGACGTAACCACAGCACCGAGACTGCCCTTCTCGCCGCCACAGACGACATCAGACAGCAAATGGACAACGGCGAAACATCAGCCCTCATCCTCCTGGACCTTTCCGCTGCCTTTGACACGGTCTGCCATCGCACCCTGAAAACACGCCTCCACGCAGCCGGAATACAAGAAAAAGCCCACAACTGGATCTCCTCATTTCTCTCCGGCGTAACCCAGAGAGTCCGCCTCCCACCCTTCCGCTCCGAAGCCACCAACATAATTTGCGGCGTCCCCCAAGGCTCCTCACTGAGCCCGACGCTGTTCAACATCTACATGGCCGCCCTCGCACAACTGGCCCGTTGGCACAACCTCAACATTCTCTCCTACGCCAACGACACCCAGCTCATCCTCTCCCTCACTAAAGACCCGAGCACCGCCAAAGCCAACCTCCACGAGGGAATGAAGTACATCGCCAAGTGGATGAGAAGCAGCCGCCTGAAGCTGAACTCTGACAAAACGGAGGTCCTCATCCTTGGACGCACCCCCTCTGCCTGGGACGACTCCTGGTTGCCCACCTCACTGGGTCTCCCGCCAACACCTGCCAGCCACGCACGCAATCTGGGCTTCATCCTCGACTCCTCCCTCTCCATGTCCAAACAGGTCAACGCAGTTTCCTCCTCCTGCCACAACACCCTCTGCATGCTCCGCAGAATCTACAAATGGATCCCGACGGAAACCAGAAGAACGGTGACCCAGGCCCTCGTCAGCAGCAGGCTAGACTACGACAACGCACTCTACACAGGCATCCCAGCTAAAGACATAACGCCTCCAACGCATCCAAAACGCCTCCGCCTGACTGGTCCTCGACGTACCCCGCCGCTGCCACATCTCCCTCCACCTGAGAGACCTCCACTGGCTCCCCGTGGCAAGAGGATCACCTTCAAACTCCTCACCCACGCTCACAAAGCTCTCTACAACGCCGGACCAGCCTACCTGAACAACAGACTCAACTTCTACACCCCCACCCGCCAACTCCGCTCCGCCAACCTCGCCATCGTCCCCCGCGTTCATTGTAAGACATCCAGCGGCAGATCCTTCTCCTACCTCGCCGCCAAGACCTGGAACACCTTCCCGACCGTCCTACGACAGACCCAGGACCTACTCACCTTCAGGAGACTACTCAAGACCTGGCTCTTCGACCAGTAGCAGCACCGCCCCCCCCCCCCCCCCTCCCTCAGCGCCTTGAAACCCTAACGGGTACGTAGTGCGCTTTACAAATAGCTTGATTGATTGATTGATTTGTTAGCATAACACTGTCTGGTAGTAGGTTTATGTGCCTGCCTAGGCACTTCCATACATTCTGATGGAAGTTTTAAGTAACCAAATTCTAGGACTTCAGGAGCCAAATCGCTAAATTGAAAGCATTGGGGGTTTGGGTGCCTGATTTGACCTTTGCTTTGTGTTAACAAATCTGGTCTGTTTGGAATGAGGTACTACAGACAGGTCTAGGAGTGTTGTGTACCAATGTTGACGTGCCCATGTTGGGGCTATGAGTATCATGGCCAGAGATGTCATACGTAGTTTGCTGACCAGAAAGGGAAGGAGTGGGAGAGGGGGAAAAGCGTAAGCAAATATCCCTGACCAATTGATCCATAGAGCATTGCCCTTGGATAGGGGATGAGGGTGTCTGGATGAGAAGTGTTGGCATTTTGCGTTTTTGTTTGTTGCGAATAGGTCTATTGCTGGTGTTCTTTTGAAGGTACTTTTGAAGTACTTGGGAGTGAATCTCCCATTCGTAAGTTTGTTGGTGATTCCTGCTTAGGAGATCCGCTAGCTGATTGTGTATTCCTGGAATGTATTCTGTTAACAGTTGAATGTGATTGTTTATTGACCATTTCCATATTGTCTGGGCTAACAGGGACAGTTGAGATGAAATGTGTCCCGCCCGTTTTTGTTTTAGGTAATACATGGTCTGTTTTTTTTTTATCAGAACAGTCTTGTGTTCGAGAAGGGGTTGAAATGCTTTTAGGGCAAAAAAAAAAAAATAGCCAATAATTCTAGGTGGTTTATGTGAAATTGTTTCTGTTTGAGATCCCATTCCCCTTGAATTGTATGATTGTTGAGATGAGCTCCCCAACCTACCATTGATGCGTCTGTTGTTATTATGGTCTGAGGCACAGGGTCTTGAAATGACCGCCCCTTCATTAGATTGCTGAGATTCCACCATTGAAGGGACGTGTGCGTTTGGCAGTCCATCAACAATAGATCTTGAAGTTGACCGTGTGCCTGAGACCATTGCTTTAAGAGGCATTGTTGTAAGGACCTAATGTTTAATCGCGAATGTGGAACTATGGCTATGCAAGATGCCATCATCTCTAGAATTTTCATGATAAATCTTAGTGTTGTTGTTGATTTGGCTGTGTGTGTGGCATGAAATTTTGGAAAGCCTGTATCCTTTGCATATTTGGATATGCTACAGCTTTAAGAGTATTTAGAATAACACCTAGTTAAGGTTGTACCTGTGCTGGTTGAAGGTGAGATTTCTGGTAATTTAGAGTGAACCCTAGAGTATGTAGGGTTTCCAATACATACTGAGTGTGTTGTAGGCATTGTGTAAAATTGCTTGATTTTATTAGGCAATCGTCTAGATATGAAAAGACATGAATGTGCTACTACTGCTAGACATTTTGTGAACACTCTTGGAGCTGCTGTTATGCCGAATGGCAAAACTTTTAACTGGTAATGTTTTCCTGCTATGACGAACCTGAGGTATTTTCTGTGAGCTGGATGGATGGGTATATGGAAATACACATCTTTGAGGTCTAAAGCAGTCATGTAATCTTGTTTCTGTAGTAGTGGAATGACATCCTACAGAGTTACCATGTGACAATGTTCTGACAGGATGTATAGATTGAGAGGCCTGAGGTCTAGGATAGGCCTTAAAGTGCCATCTGTTTTGGGATTAAGGAAGTATAGTGAGTATACTCCTGGCCCTTGCAGAGAACGTGGGACCAATTCTATTGCTTGTCTTACTAGTAGAGATTGTACCTCCGGTTGCAACAGAACATTGTGTGACAATTTGTGGTAATGTGGTGGAATGTGTGGATGGGTGGAGATTAATTCTAGGCAACAGCCATTGTGGATAATTGATACAAACCAATTGTCTGTGGTGATAATTTGCCAATGAGAGTGGAATTGCTGTAACCCCCCCCCCCCCCCCCTCACAGGAGATGCGTCTGGTGGAGGTCACTGTTTGGATGGTGTAGTGGCTTCAGAAGATTGTGGTTTGAATCCTCCCCTAAACTGTGACCTGTGAAAGGAGCCTCCATACGGTGTTGTGTATAACGCTCCCATTGCTTTGGCAGTATCTGAGTCTTTCCCCAGATTTTCTATAGTCTTATCGACCTCAGGCCCAAATAAGTGTTTATCAAAAGGCATGTTAAGTACTGTCTGTTAAATACTGTCTGTCTGGTTTAAAACCAGAAGAGCGTAACCATGCAAGCCTTCTTATTGTAATGGCAGTATTTACACTCCTTGCGGCTCTATCGGCAAAATCGAGGGCAGACCTTATTTGTTTGTTACTTAAGGCCTGTCCCTCTTCTACAACCTATTGTGCTCTCTTTTGATGCTATTTTGGGAGGTGCTGTATGGTGTCTTACATCTCATCCCAGTGGGCTCTATCATATCTGGAAAGAAGTGCCTGCGAATCGCCATTGGTTGGCCGCTTGCGTGGCTACTTTCTTGCCAGCAGCATCAAACTTCCTACTCTCCTTATCAGGTGGCGGAGCATCCCCTAAGGATTGGCTTTTCGTAGCCGCACTCGCCACTACTGAGTCAAGAGGAATTTGGTGTGTGATGTAGTCTGGGTCTGTAGGAGCAGGTTTGTATTTTTTGTCAATTCTGGAAGTAATTAATCTACCTTTGACCGGCTCAATAAAAATGTGGTCTGCATGTTTGACCATTCTAAGCAACATAGGAAGGAACTGGTATCTAGAGTGAGTGGAAGACAGTGTGTTGAACAAGAAATCCTCCTCTAGGGGTTCAGTATGCCTAAGCACCCTATGATAAGCAGCTGCTCTAGAAACAACCTGAGTGTAGGAAGTAGTGTCCTCTGGTGGAGAAGGCTTGGAGGGGTACAGGTCAGGATCATTATCTGAAATAGGATCCGGGTCATACAGATCCCAAGGATCCACTGTATCTCCATGAGAGTATTGTGGCTGTGTTGGAGAAGGCAATGGTGGTGGGCTATTGTGTTGAGGTGAAAAAGAAAGCTGTGGAGAATGAGGAGGAGAAGTAGGGACTGGTGCTGGATTCTCCTTTTGGAATTTTGCTGGTGGTTGAACAGAGTCTAATTCATCTTGAAAAGCAAGATTTCTTTTAGTTTTCAAAGGAGGTGCAGTAATGATTCTGCCAGTCTCTTTTTGCATATGGATCCTGGATTGTCTTTCATCCATAACCGCCAATATAGGCTGAATCTCAATGTCCTCATCAGAAGGCCTGTAAGATTCTTGCATCGGCTTTGAGGTTTGTTTAAGTCGGCTCGAAAGTCCTTGTTCCTCTGTGTAAGAGGCTTTTTTCGGTTCCGAAGTCTGAATCTTTTTTGGGCCCGAAAAGGTAGTCGGCTGTTTCGGCTCCGAAGCAGGGCATCGAATCTCCGACTCCGCGCACGTTTACTGGAGTCCGAGGCAGAACTTTTAACCGACTTACTCGACTCCGAAGTGGACGGAGGAGTGGCCTTTTTCAGCACTGAATCCCAAGAACGGTCGACGACAGTCTTTTTTCGGGCCGAACCATGGCCTTCCAGCAGTGGTGTACCCAAGGCCTTCAGTACTTTTTTATATGTGGGTGTAGGGGCAGACATACTCACGTGCAGGCCAGCAGTGATAGGCCTATCTTTTTCCTGTTCCTGCTCAGAGTCGGTATCTCGGATGGAGACTGCTGTCTGCACCTGTTCTTCTTCCATGACGTTGAGATGCTCTGTACTTTGACGCCATTTATAATCTTTGGGATCTCCAATCTCTCAAGGTCTTCTTTGATCGAAACAATCGACAGGCCTCGCAGTCCTCTTCTCGGTGGTCCGGAGAAAGGCACAAATTACAAACCAGATGTTGGTCTGTATAGGGAAACTTTGCATGGCACCGAGGGCAGAATCGAAATGGAGTCCGATCCATCAGGCTTCCACGCGGTAGGCCCGAACAGGCCAGAGTCAGGGACACACGCCCAGAAGGGCGAAATCTAGATTCCGACGGTACTAACACTTCTGAACCAGACAGCAGGAAGAAAACAATCTTACAATGGAGTTGATGTCCATGCGCACTGTAACCGAGAGGAGTTCACTCGATCCCGTGACTCCGAAAAGACTTCTTAGAAGAAAAACAACTTGTAACACTCCGAGCCCAACACTAGATGTCAGAAGAGCTATGCATAGCATGTGTATCTGCAGCTACACATGCCATCGAACATATATATATATATATTTTTTTTTCACTGAAAAAAAGCAAAGGTTACAGAGACGTAATACTAAGGTTGATGTTTTACCCACACAAAACCACAGAAATTCAGCAGATATAGTTATACTTATGTTAAACTATAACTGATGGCCTCAAGTTACTTAAGAGCACAAGTTATACTTTCTTCAGATAAGTAGAACTATAACTACTGAATGTATATGGTTTTGTGTGTAAAATTTGATTTTAACTATAACGTCCCTGTAACCTTTGTTTTTTTCAGTGAATGTCTATAATATTTTTAATGTATAGTAACTAAATAATTTCTTACCTGTAGAAGTAGTTTTGCAGCTTGAAGAGTTTTCTGGATTCACATGCTGTGCATTATGCCGGCATCTAGTGGTTGGGTCTGGAAAGTTGTGTTCTAGTCCTTTTTTCCCCTCTTAGGGCATCTTCGATCACCACTTGGTGCTTAGTCCGTCCCCTTTGTGACATCAGACGGAGCCCCGAAAGTTTCTAAAGTTCCTAGGTGTGGCTTCCATCTTCAAATTCTTTTTTCTTGTTCCTCCTTTGTTCCTCTTTTCCCTTTTTCCTCCCACCTGTTTGCATCTTATTCCATTTTTTGGGGGAGGTGGGTGGGTTGCATGTGAAGCCAGAAAACTCTTCAGGCTGCAAAACTACTTCTACAGGTAAGAAACCATTTTGTTTTGCAGCATGAATCCTTTTCTGGATTCACATGCTGTGCATTAGACTATACAGCGGTATCCCCTCCTCTGGGTTGGCTGTGGTGAATTGTGGATGAGTTGGCAAATAGGTGTTGTAGTACCTTCTGTCCTATTTGTGCCTCTTTGTTCATTTGAATGTCCACACAGTAGTCTTTTGCCAAGGTGTGTGGCAATGCCCAGTTTGCTGCGGCACAGACGTCCTTGATAGGTACGTTTGCCGGATACGCCAGTGTGACACCTTTCTTTCTGCTTAAGTGCACTCTGGGTTTAGTATCAAGCTATTTCACAGCTTTTGTGTTGCAGATTTAGATGGTGGCAACAATCCATCTGGCGACAGTTGCTTTGGATACAGGCAAACCCTGGTTTGCTTTGGCAAATGACACAAAAAGCTGGTTCCCCTTGCAAAACGCTTTAGTCTCCTGTGTGTACATTAGGGCCCTTCGAACGTCCATAGGCTTGAGGGCTTTCTGCTTGTGTTTTTGGCTCCTGGAAGAAAGCCGGTAGCTGTATGCTTTGATTAATGAGGAACAACACTACCTTACCTTTGGTAAGAACTGAGGGTTAGTTATGAGGATCACTTTGTGCATCTGCAAAGTAGGGTTCCTGTACCGTTAGTGCTTGCAGTTTGCTGACTCTGCGTACCAACGCAATTACCATTAGGAAGGCTGTCTTTAGGGAGAGTGACCTTAGTTCTGATTTGTGCATGGGTCGAATGGCTCTGCCATCAATTACGTTAACACCATGTTCGGGCTCCATAACAGTGTTGGTGCTGACCTTGGTGATGCCACTATTGCTGCCAGATGCACCCTTATTGAAGCATAGGTGAGGCCACTGTTTAGCAGGTGGGTGAGGTATATTAGTATTGTGCTCTGGTGTGTCCTTGAGTCCATCTTATTGTTGGCTGTGCACCAATGGATGCATCCCTTCAATTTAAATGTGTAGCATTTTCGTGAGCTTGGCTTCCTTCCTTCCTTCCCTCAGGATTTCCATCGTCCTTGGAGATAGTTGTATGTGGCAGAGTGCTGCTGGTTCTGGATGATGGACTTCCCCGTGTTGTATTGTCAGTAAATTCTTGTAGGAAAATGCCTCTTAGGCATGGTTACCCCCAACTTTTTTGCCTTTTGCTGATGCTAGTTATGATTGAAAGTGTGGTGGGACCCTGCTAACCAGGCCCCAGCACCAGTGTTCTTTCCCAAAATCTGTACCTTTGTTTCCACAATTGGCACAACCCTGGCACACAGCTAAGTCCCTTGTGAAAGGTACCCATGGCACTAAGGGCCCTGTGGCCAGGGGAGATCTCTTAGGGCTGCAGCAGGAATTATGCCACCCTGGGGGACCCCTCACCCAGCATTTGTACACTACCTTTGCAGCTTGTGTGTGCCGGTAGGGGGAAAAAGAGTCGACATGGGATCCCTCTCACGGTGCCATGCCCACAAACCACTGCCTGTGGCATAGGTAAGTTACCCTTGTAGTAGGCCTTACAGCCCTAAGGCAGGGTGCGTTATAACACAGGTGAGAGCATAGCTGCAAAAGCAATATGCCCCTACAGTGTCTTAGTCCATTCTTAGACATTTTAAGTGCAGTGTAGCTATATTGAGTATATGGTCTGGGAGTTTGTCATTAAGAACTGCACAGCTCCACAATTGCCTCACCCCTAAGGTGTCCAGAGCTGAGGTGACCCCCTGCAGAATCCTCCATCTTGGTTTGGAGGACACGGGCCAATAGGGTTAGGTTTGTGTCCCTCTCCCCAAAGGGAGTGGACACAAGAAAGATGCAGTCACCCTCAGGGACAGTAGCTATTGACTACTGCCCTCTGACCCCTGTAACGCCCAGATTCCTGGCGACCTGACAAGAAAGAAGGAGGACTGCTAAGCTGAACCACCAGCAGAGAAGAAGGAAGATGCAAAACTGACTTGGCCCCAGCCCTACCGGCCTGTCTCCTGCTTCAAAGAACATTCAAACATGAAAGCAAGGCATCCAGCGGGACCAGCGACCTGCCAAGCTCCAGAGGACGGCCCTGCACCCCAGAGGACCAAGAACTCCTGTGGACAGTGAAGAAACTACAACCAAGGGACTCAAGAGCCTCCCAGAATCTGTGAGCCGTGACCACCCTGCACCAAACGCCTGTGGCCGGTGACCCAACCAACTAGGGAGAGTCCCCAGGCAATTGTGAGCAAATGCCCACTCTGGGTTGACCTCTCCATCCCTCCACGACGATGCCTGCAGTGGGAATCCCCAGGACCCCCCTGACTGCAAGAGCTTGGGATTAAGATACCAGACGCCTAAAAGACCACAGCACCCGCAGTCCCCAGGCCTTGGAGAACCCGACCTCCGGTGCAGCTACGTTCAACAGGCTACCTGCCTCCCAATCCAGCCTGTGGTTTCCCCAAGTCGACCCACTGGACCCCACCTGCAGCCTCTGAGTGACCCCCGGGGTCCTCTCACTGACCAGCACTGGAACCCAGACACCTTGTTTGCACCCTGCACCCGGCAACCCAGTGCCGCTTAGGGTGTGTTTGGTGCATAATTGTGCCCCCTCCCCAGCACCCCCAGTGCCTCTCTAAACCCCCCTAGGTCTGCCCTCCAAAGTCGTGGGTATTTACCAGCAGACAGGCTTGATTCCGAGTGCCCTCAGTCTCCATAGGAGCCCATGTTAAATTTTCTTCAGCTTTGACCTCTGCACCCGCCAGGCCCTGTGTTGCTGGTGGTGGGTGTTTGGGGTTAACTTGAACCCCGACCTGTGGACTTCCTAATCCCCGGAGACTCGAACTGTAAGTTGCGTACTTACCTGTAAATTGTTCTAACTTTTCATCCCCCCAGGAACTGTGTCTGAAAATTGGACTGTCAACTTTTAAAGCAGATAATTGCCAATATTTAAAAAACTGTATAACTTATCGATTTCAAACAAACTACTATTGAGATATGTGTGAAATACGAATCTATTGAAGTACTTCCCTGCAACTTGAATCTTGTGGTTCTAGAAATAAATTAAGAAAATATATTTTTTGCTATATAAAAACCATTAGTCGGGAGTTAAGTCATTGAGTGTGTGCTTCTTTTATTGTCTGTGTGTGTACAACAAATGCTTTGCACTATCCTCTGATAAGTCTAACTGCTCGACCACACTACAACAAAAGAGAGCATTAGTATTATCTACTTTAGCCTTTCTTAAGCCTCTGGGGATCCCCTGGACTCTGTGCACACTATATCATATTTTGATATAGTATATACAGAGCCAGCTTCCTACAACGCCAAAGTTATTAGCAAAGCAAAAAATGCTTTATCTAGGGGAAAAGTTGGTTATAACTGTAAATGCCTATTGGCCTTAGCCAGTAGGTAATAAGGAACATGTTAATTACCCAGTAAGCATCTGTTCATGGCATGAACTGCTGTAGATTCACATGCTCTGCATACGCCTGCCATCTAGTGATGGGTTAGGAGTGGTGCAACTTGGTTTTCTTCTAAGAAGCATTTTAAGTAACAGGATTGAGTGACTACTCCTCTCAGTGATATTGCGCATGGGCATTGTAAGGAAATGCCTCCTTGGCATGGTTACCCCCTGACTTTTTGCCTTTGCTGATGCTATGTTTTGAATTGAAAGTGTGCTGAGGCCTGCTAACCAGGCCCCAGCACCAGTGTTCTTTCCCTAACCTGTACTTTTGATGCCACAATTGGCACACCCTGGCATCCAGGTAAGTCCCTTGTAACTGGTACCCCTGGTACCAAGGGCCCTGATGCCAGGGAAGGTCTCTAAGGGCTGCAGCATATCTTATGCCACCCTGGGGACCCCTCACTCAGCACAGGCACACTGCTTGCCAGCTTGTGTGTGCTGGTGAGAACAAAACGAGTAAGTCGACATGGCACTCCCCTCAGGGTGCCATGCCAACCTCACACTGCTTATGCAGTATAGATAAGTCACCCCTCTAGTAGGCCTTACAGCCCTAAGGCAGGGTGCACTATACCATAGGTGAGGGCACCAGTGCATGAGCACTGTGCCCCTACAGTGTCTAAGCCAAACCTTAGACATTGTAAGTGCAGGGTTGCCATAAGAGTATATGGTCTGGGAGTCTGTCAAACACGGACTCCACAGCACCATAATGGCTACACTGAAAACTGGGAAGTTTGGTATCAAACTTCTCAGCACAATAAATGCACACTGATGCCAGTGTACATTTTATTGTAAAATACACCCCAGAGGGCACCTCAGAGGTGCCCCCTGAAACCTAATATAACTACCCGTGTAGGCTGACTGGTTCTAGCAGCCTGCCACACTCGAGACATGTTGCTGGCCACATGGGGAGAGTGCCTTTGTCACTCTGTGGCCTGTAACAAAGCCTGCACTGGGTGGAGATGCTATCACCTCCCCCAGGCAGGAGCTGTAACACCTGGCGGTGAGCCTCAAAGGCTTACCCCCTTTGTTCCAGCACCACAGGGCACTCCAGCTAGTGGAGTTGCCCGCCCCCTCCGGTCACGGCCCCACTTTTGGCGGCAAGGCCGGAGGAGATAATGAGAATAACAAGGAGGAGTCACTGGCCAGTCAGGACAGCCCCTAAGGTGTCCTGAGCTGAAGTGACTCTAACTTTTAGAAATCCTCCATCTTGCAGATGGAGGATTCCCCCAATAGGGATAGGAATGTGACCCCCTCCCCTTGGGAGGAGGCACAAAGAGGGTGTACCCACCCTCAGGGCTAGTAGCCATTGGCTACTAACCCCCCAGACCTAAACACGCCCTTAAATTTAGTATTTAAGGGCTCCCCTGAACCTAAGAATCTAGATTCCTGCAACTTACCGAAGAAGAAGACTGCTGAGCTGAAAACCCCTGCAGAAGAAGAAAGAAGACACCAACTGCTTTGGCCCCAGTCCTACCGGGCTGTCTCCTGCCTTCTAAAGAACCCTACTCCAGCGACGCTTTCTCCAGGACCAGCGACCTCTAAATCCTCAGAGGACTGCCCTGCTTCAAGAGGAACAAGAAACTCCCGAGGACAGCGGCCCTGCTCCAAAAAGACTGCAACTTTGTTTCAGAGGAGCAGATTTAAAGACCCCTGCAATCCCCGCAAGAAGCGTGAGACTGGCAACACTGCACACGGCAACCCCGACTCGACTGGTGGAGAAACAACACCTCAGGGAGGACCCTCCGGCGACTCCGAGACTGTGAGTAACCAAAGTTGTCCCCCCTGAGCCCCCACAGCGACGCCTGCAGAGGGAATCCCGAGGCTCCCCCTGACCGCGACTGCCTGACTCTAAAATCCCGACGGCTGGAAAAGACCCTGCACCCGCAGCCCCCAGCACCTGAAGGATCGGAACTTCAGTGCAGGAGTGACCCCCAGGTGGCCCTCTCCCTTGCCCAGGTGGTGGCTACCCCGAGGAGCCCCCCCCTTGCCTGCCTGCACCGCTGAAGAGACCCCTTGGTCTCCCATTGAATCCTATTGCGAACCCGACGCTTGTTTGCACACTGCACCCGGCCGCCCCCGCGCTGCTGAGGGTGTACTTTCTGTGTGGACTTGTGTCCCCCCTGGTGCCCTACAAAACCTCCCTGGTCTGCCCTCCGAAGACGCGGGTACTTACCTGCTGGCAGACCGGAACCGGGGCACCCCCTTCTCTCCATTGAAGCCTATGCGTTTTGGGCACCACTTTGAACTCTGCACCTGACCGGCCCTGAGCTGCTGGTGTGGTGACTTTGGGGTTGCTCTGAACCCCCAACGGTGGGCTACCTTGGACCCCAATCTTAACCTCGTAGGTGGTTTACTTACCTGCAAAAACTAACATTACTTTACCTCCCCCAGGAACTGTGAAAATTGCAGTGTCCACTTTTAAAACAGCTTATTGTGTTTTATGAAAAAAGTATATATGCTACTGTGATTATTCAAAGTTCCTAAAGTACTTACCTGCAATACCTTTCAAATGAGATATTACATGTAGAATTTGAACCTGTGGTTCTTAAAATAAACTAAGAAAATATATTTTTCTATAACAAAACCTATTGGCCTGGATTTGTCTCTGAGCGTGTGTTCCTCATTTATTGCCTGTGTGTATGTACAACAAATGCTTAACACTACTCCTTTGATAAGCCTACTGCTCGACCACACTACCACAAAATAGAGCATTAGTATTATCTCTTTTTGCCACTATCTTACCTCTAAGGGGAACCCTTGGACTCTGTGCATGCTATTCCTTACTTTGAAATAGCACATACAGAGCCAACTTCCTACAGGCATCAACTCTTGTTAGATTGTTTTCCCGCAGGTGGGTGATAAAAGAGTGTAAGAAAAGAAAGCCTAGAAAGAGATGTTTATGCAAAATGTAAATATATATGAACAAATATATACAAATAAAATGTAACTGCAATGGCCAAAGGCATCCAGGGAGGAGGGAAGGTGCAGGTGAATCTACAGCACTACATGTCACAAACGGATGCTTACTGGGTAAGTAACACTTTCTATTCAATGGCATGTGTGGCTGTAAATACACATTCTCTGCATAGACTGTAAAGCAGTCCCTTCCTTAGAAGCGGTGGCTAAATAGTAAGAGTTGAGGTAGATTGGAAAAGTGTATGTAGCACAGCCTGACCTACATTAGCTTGTTGGTGTGCCAGTAAATCCTCACAGTAGTGTTTTGTGAAAGTGTGTGGTGTGGACCATGTATCTGCCCTACAGATGTCAGTTAAATTAATGTTACCTAGAAAAACCATAGTAGCAAGCTTTTTTTTCTAGTAGAGTGTTCTTTAAGGGAAAAAGGCAATGGCCTCTTAGCCTTAGCATCACAAGTCTGTATACATGTAACTATTCAACTGGCTTTGCCCAATATGGTTTTTGGGTTACCTTTATCAGGTAGTGAAAAAGCTTTAAAAAATTGCTTTGTCTGCTTAAAGCCTTTGGTTCTGTCAATGTAACACACAAGTGCTCTTTTGAAATCTAGGGTGAGAAGAACTCTTTTTGCACAGAGTTAGGTTGCAGAAAGATTACTGGTGATTCAATGGATTGGTAAATGTGAAACTGAGAAACCACTTTAGGGAAGAAGTTGGGGTTAGTGTGAATAACTACTTTATTTGTTAAAATTTGGAAGAAATGTTCTACCAAGGTTAGTGCCTGGAGCTCATGACCATGTCTGAGTGAAGTGATGTCAACTAGTAAAGCAACTTTACATGAAAGAAACTAAAGTGGCCATAAGTGAAGTTGTTCAAACGGTGGAATCATGAGTCGTATGAGGATGGGGCTAGGGGTACCCTAACATGTTTGAGTCCTTCCATAACAGCCTTTATGACAGGAATTCTGAGTAGAGATATGATGTCTGTTTTGGAGATATACAGCTATGGCTGTGAGATGCAGGCAAGTGGAAGTGTAGGCTAGTTTTTTTTTTTCTGCAAGTGAAGCAGATAGCAAACGGTTTCTGGTACTGTGCCTTTCAATGGATTAATTTGTTTAGGTTGACAGAAGCAAAAAGTGTTTCCACTTTGCAGCATAGCAGGCTTTAGTAGTGGGTCTACGAGTCTCTGAGAATGTTCATACATTCTGCAGGCAAGCCCAAGTAGCCAAACTCTAATGCTTCATGAGCCATATTGCAAAGTTCAGTGACTTGTAGTCTGGATGTCTGATCTGGCTGTGGTTCTGTGTGAGAAGATCCAGCCTGTGAGAAGCTTCTAGTGTGGGACCACTAAAAGATCTAGTAGTGTGGTGAACCAAGGCTGCCGTGGCCAGGTGGGAGCCACAAGGATCATGGTGAGAGATGTTTGCCTGATTTTCCGAACCAGAAATGGAATAAGAGGGAGCGGTGGAAAAGCTTAAGAAAATATCCCTGACCAACTCATCCATAAAGCACTGCCCTTGGAAAGCGGGTGTGGATAGCTGAAGGCCAAGTTTGGGCATTTTTCGTTTTCCACTGTGGCAAAAAGGTCTATTTGATGAGTTTCCTACTTTCTGAAGTATGACTGGAGGACTTGCGGGTGCAGTTCACACTCGTAGACTTGTTGCTGCATCCTGCTGAGCAGGTCTGCAAAGTCGTCTGTTCCCAGGATATACTCTGATAACAGGTGAAGAGCCCAAGTCCAAATCGTCCAAGAGAAGTGTGAGTTGTGACGACTCCCACCCCCGTTTTTCTAAGTAATCCATGGCTGTCATGTCCATCCGGATTAAGACAACCTTGTGAGACAGGTGTGGAAGGCAAGCTTTCATGCTAGGAATAGTGCCTAAAGCTCCAAGTTCTTGATGTGTAGGAACTGGTGTTTGGTATCCCGGGGACCTTAAACTGTCAAGTCCTGGAGGCGAGCAGCCAAACGTGTCCATGATGTGTCTGTGGTTAATACGATATGAGGCACAGGGTCTAGAAGCGGTCACCCCTTTAGGAGTTTGTTGGTGTTCCACCATTGCAGAGAACAGTGAGTGTGGCGGTCTAACAAAACTAGATCTTCCAAGTGACCCAGTGACGAGACAGACACTGCTGTAGTGGATGCATCTGCAGCCTGGCATGGTGAACAATGGCAATGCAAAAACCCATCATCCCCAGCGGACGCACGGATGACCTGACTATGTAAAACTGGTTCTCCTGAAACTGTGGGAGAATTGTCGGTAAACTCTGGATGCTGGCTGGACTGGGGTACCGTTGCTGTGTAGCCATTTCAGTTATAATAAAGAAAGGGGAGAATCTCCCCACGGAATAGATATCATCTGATAAATAGAGATGATATTACAACGCCTGACATATCAATATACTGATACACGCCTATCTCGTTCCTTTCAGGACGCATCGGAAAAACGCAGCGAGAGAGGTGGGCAGTCAGAACAAAGAACAGAGTACCTGAAACTGAGACAGGAATCACATCACTCAACAGAGGTTTCTGTTAAAAAGGAAGAGAAACCTCTCTAACAAAAACCCCAATTTAAAAAGAAAAAAGTGGCAGCAGATGCAGTTCGACATGTCACTCAAGAAGAGGGCTCTATTGAAGAGCAAGAAGTGGGCACTAGTGCTGCTAGACAGCGCAGCAGAGGTCACAATAGTTCGCCAGAGTCTTCTAGAGCACCTGGAGGTGAAAGCAACTGATGACTTTCTACAAGTACAAACTGCGGACATGGGTGTCTCCACGCCTGACAGGGTGTACAAAGTAACGCTACAGTTAGAAGGGGACATAGAACGCACAATCAACGCAATCTTTTGGGAACACGTGGTAAATATATATATGATATTTTGTTGGCCAAATAAGACTGGCCACCTGAATTTGTCTGTACTTTTCCATATGGGGAAGATGTTATCAAACCGTTTTTCTCACCTCTTGTTCTCGAAGAGCTCGCAGAATCCTACGCCATCGACTGGGCATTGGCGCAGGCACCAACGTTATATCGCAATCACGTAGGATGGGACAAAAATTCCCCTACTATGTCATTCCTATTAAAAATCAACCCCAACCTCATCCCCAATAAAACATGATGCTAAAGCAACCGTGAGAGAAATTCTCACCCAACTGGAGTAACAGGGCGTAATGGAACCCTGCGTCTCCCCAATTAATAATCCTTTATTCCCAGTAGCTAAACCGGACCATTCATACATAATTGTCGTAGACTACTGAAACTTAAACAGTCACATATGCTATACAGAAATCACATAGCACAGCACTGATGGACAACACAGTGCATAAAAAATACAAAACAACACTGGACATTTCCAATGGTTTCTTCTGCCAAAACATAGCGCCTGAGAGCAGAGACTTAGATTTCAGCACACTAAAATCCCGGAAATAATTATGTTGTTTACCCCAGGGGTACAAAAACAGTCGAGGACTGTTCGCAGCTTGTGTGACTTCAATTTTGCACGACATTGACCCTGAAGCATTGTCCTATGTAGATGATATTTCACGGATGAGGAATTGCTGCAACATTTAAGACAGGTAGCCCGCATTGTTGTGGGGTTTGCTGAATTTGGCTACAAATTCAATAAAAAAAAAAAAAAGAAAAATAGCCTTCCTCAGCGTCCTGTTTCTGGGATATGAGCTATTGAATTAAGGAAAGAGCCTAGCGCCACAATTCTTGGAAAAATGCACACAATTACAACCTCCAAATACCATTAAAAAAACTCTAATCGCTATTGGCTTTCCTAAATTTTGGCAGAACTTACATTCCTGATTATGCAACATGCATAAAACCTTTATATGACTTAATATGTCCATGCTTTTCAAGTAAACTTTGGACAGTCGAACATACACGCATTCTCAGAGACCTGCAAACAGACATGCTTGCAGCACTACATTTACACAAAAGGGACAACAAACACATTTGGTCATCAGAGTAATTGCTGGTGCCACTGGTTTCACCTATGTAACCTATAATGAGGGTGAGACCGTCCTGATTGCATACAAATCACATTTGTACTCAGCAGCAGAAAATTCTCACTGCTGTACAGATGGATGTCATTAAAGAAAGACCTCCAGCCCAATACAAACGCATTATTGTCATCTCTCCAAATCCAACCCTTGAGGCTGTCACTAAAGCCAGCGTTCCAAATGCTAAAGCATTACATCCATGTTGGATACAATGGGCCATATCTTTGACAGCCACTGATGTAGACTATATTTCTGACCCAAAATTACAAACTCAAATTTATTTGCAATATGAACTAGAATACCCAGTTGCAGCAAACACGTTGCCTATTGATCAAAGAGTCATGTACACCGATGGCTCGGCGCAACCTGCACTTGGCACAAAGCATCAATACTCTGCTGCTTGCGCAGTAGTAAGTGGCTACATGGAGGATAATAAATTTTGTCCCCAACATACATACACGCAAACCCTAGGGGATTGCGCAGCACAATAAGCAGAGCTAAAGGCTCTGGTGATGGCGCTGGAACAATACGGATCCTGCACAGTTAACGCTGATTGTTTGTGATTCGAACTACTGTGTCCAGTCCTTCATTGAATACCTGCATAACTGGCGCCAGAATGGGTTCAGAGATTCTAAAAGCAACACCATTAAACACAGACTTCTGTAGGGGAAAGTAGCGGATCTGAAGAAAACGCTACCAAATGTCCATGTTGCACATACAATTGGACACCAGCGCGTTGGATTACACGTGGCTGGGAATACACTGGCTGATAAAGCCGCAAAGTCAGCAGTAGTTACAGCCACTGTTGCTGCAGTAACCCGCTTAGGTGCGAAACCGGCCGAAGAAATATGGGCTGCCGTGAAAGCTACGGTTGAAGGGACGCCCTATCCAAAAGCATTCCTGCTAAATATTCCTACTGAATGGGAGGCTGCCTAAACGCTGAAGTTAAGATACCAGGCGTAGGGGTTCGAGATATTCCCAACAAAGACTTAAGATCAGACTTGATTAAAGCAGCGAATGAGGGGGCAGAATCTGCCCATGCTGGTGTGGCGGCTACAATATCATTGTTACAAGCCCATTATTGGTGGCCAGGCCTGTACAAAGAGGCCAAGCAGTATGTCCTTTGTTGTGACATCTGCCAACAAATTAAAGTTTCAACTGCTAAGCGCCCACCGCAGACACCCCTCCTAATTTCCAACTAACCTTTACAATGTGTGTACACTTGGACCACTGTGGTCCCCTAACACCGGATAGTGCATACAAATAAATCTTAGTCGCTGTTGACTCCTGCTCCAGATTTCTATGGGTGTGGCCACAACGCTCAGCTGACGCTCGGACTGTTATTAAAGATTTGCGATTCTATCGGTACATATGCAGTTGCGGCTTTCCACTCAGACCAGAGCCCTGCTTTTGCCTCAAGGACATTCAGGGATGCCATGGCTTCGTTGGGGGTCCAACTCCAGTACTCGTCTCCATTTCATCCCGTGGAGCGACTAAACCGTGATTTAAAGCAATCCTTAACAGCCAGAGTCTTAGGTACGGGTCGTAGTTGGCTTCAATCAATCAATAGTTTATTCGGTCCAAGTTTGGGCCATTTGAGAAATTAAAAAATAGTCATACATACAGAAGGATAAAAACCATAGACCATCGAATAAAAAAAGGAGACATTTAGCAATTAGTACACTGCTTATATAGAAAAAAGGTTCATAAAACTGCATAAAAAAGTTTCATAAATAATTAAGACAAGACTCTTAAAATAGTGTCTGAATCTTACCCTATACAAGACGCTAAATGCTAAAATAATACGAATCAATTGTTAAAAACGTGTAAACTATTCTAACACAGATTTATACATAAAATAAAACATAAAAAACTACATACAATAGTTCCTATTTGCAAAAGTTCGAAGTCAAACAGTGGAAAATGGAGCCCTAAGTTAGTCAGTTCTCTTAAATAAGTTGATCAGATACATTGCACCTTGCCATTTGTAAAATTATATGTGCTAGGGAGCTATGAATCACTTCAATTGGGGTGCCCCACTAGACAGCATGCTCAGAGATATAGTTTTATATCCTCAATAGATCGCACTAATGATTTTGTTTAAAATCCCAGACTATTGTGACAGGGTGCTAGTTCGCTAACTTCTAGACCGTTCTTCAACCGGTGGATTAAGATCTGTAATGATTCTACTGCGGATTTTCCATGCTGCTGCCAAAATTTTAGAAATAGAACTCACTATCAGCATGGAAGTGTCATATTTACACATTCTATATACACTGTTTCGGTTTTGTATTGGCAGTGTTTTACACAGAGAAATAATCCACTTCCCTCGAGGGCATTTGTACAAAGGACAGAAAAATAGGACATGCTCAGAAGTTTCCTTGCATAGATGGCAGTTTATGCATTTGTCAGATAAAGGACTATTAGTCGACCAGCAAGCCGTAAAGCTGTTAACTGCCAATGTTCCATATCTGAACTGAAGTAGTAAAGAGCGGGCACGGGCTGGTATAGGGAGATCCAGGAAGCTTTCAGGCAGAGGTTCGTGCTTGACCAGCAGAAACTCTGCTGTCAGCCGACCTAACCCAATTGAGCCGAGAGATTCCTCATTAATTTTTTCCCAGTATCGGTCTTTGATCAGGCGTCTAGCGTTACCAGGAATCATCTCGGGATTCTCCCAATAATGGGATAAATTCAGTTTAACCCAAGCCGCTTTCATCTCCCTTAGCCAACGTACTTTTTCCCATCCGTAGCAAGGTGGCAATAGTTCTTTAACTGCTGACCTGAAGGGTTCGTGTTCTTCCGTTTTCCATAGTCTAACCCAGTACAGAAGTGGTCTTAATTATGCTGTATCTTTAATACTATTTAGACCCAGGTCCAGTCTCAGGGGGAGCATCGGCGTGCCCTTCCCTAGTCTGGATATGTGTCTAAGGAAATTATTTTCTTTGCTTTGAAGAGTGTCCAGTTGTCTGTGAGATCCCCAAAGTTCCGCTCCATATAGGGCCGCAGCACGGATTTGGGCTCTATAAATTTCAGAGATAAGGGTCAGAGGGGGGCTTATTGCAGTGCAAGCCTTACGTCCTATCACTCCACATCTTTGGCTGATGGTTAGTGCCCCTTTCCTTATGGCTGCATCCCAGCTGCCCTTATCAGATAGTCTGATGCCCAGGTAATCGTATTCCATTACCCTCTCCAGGTCAATTGAATCCATCTTTATGTTTGCTCTAAGCTTCTTGTTCGGGGCACTGTATATCATGAGTTTGGTTTTCTTAACATTTATATCTAACCCGTAATCTCTGCAGAATACCCCAAACTGGTTAACCAGATTCTGGATTCCCATGGATGATTTAGACAGGAGGATAGTGTCATCTGCATAAAGTAGGCATGGAACTTTGATCCCGGCCAGCTTTGGGGAACCATTAGTGCAATTTACTAAATACTTAATACAATTATTTATGTATAGAAGAAAAAGAGTAGGGGCCAAAACACATCCCTGTCTGACTCCCCTCTCAATAGCCACTGCTTCTGTTAGATCACCATCCTTACCGCTCCTGATTTGTGCATAAGTATTCTCGTGTAGTCGGGCGATAAGTTTCAGGAGACCGTGTGGGATACCCATATTGGCTAGTGTCAGCCATAGCTGGTTTCTGGGGACCAAATCAAACGCGGCACTGAGATCAATAAAAACTACAAAAAGGTTGCCCCCTCCTACTTCCACAGTCTTCCATTTTATTGTTAAAAATCTTAGCACCTGATCTATGGTGCTAACTGCTGGCCTAAACCCTGCTTGTAGATCAGAAATGGCATTGGTTTCCAGAATCCATTCTTCTAGACGGGACAGAATTTGCTTTGCAAAAAGTTTTTGGAAGTTGTCAAGTAAGGAGATTGGGCGGTAGTTGACAGGGTTAGAGGGGTTACCTTTCTTAAAGATGGGAACTATCTCTGCTCCCATCCAGGAACTCGGGACAGGTGCTCCTGCAGTTACCGCATTGGAAATGAGGTTCAGATATGGGGCCCATATATCTGGGTTTGTCTTGTATGGATCACCTGGTATTTTGTCAAGGCCGGGGGCCTTTCCCCATTTCAGTGAAGCGATCGCAGCCTTGGTTTCAGCCAAGGTAAATTCAATTTTGGGGGTCTCGGTAATCATGATATGGCTCATAATATAATCGGGAAAAGTGATCTGTCCACTCTACAGGGAGTATTGAAGCACCAGGTGAACGATTAGGTTCTTCACTGGCACCAGCCACCAATTTCCAAAATTTAGAGGTGTTGTTTATTTTAGCAGACTCCAGGAGGGAAACCCATCTAGATTCATCCCATCTCCTACGGGCTCTACTTTGTTCCCGTTTATAATCTTTCCTGGCTTCCCTTATATGATCTAACTGGCCTCCTCTTAAAGCTTTCAGCAGTTTGTGCTGTGCTTCCCTGCATGCAGCGTTAAACCACCTTGCGTTGCACTTCTTTTTAACTTCTTTTGCAGACTCTTTAGTAAAAAGATTTTTTAGAGAATTAAAGAATTGTGTGTGGGCTGCTATAAGCCCACTGCTATCTTCTAAAGGCTGAGATATGCGATCCATGTGATCAACCAACTGCCTGTACACAGATGCCAAGATGGCTGTGTCGGTGCTCAGGGATTCCCATCTAACATTTCGTCTATTGTTGGTCAGTGCGAGCTGTTGTTCGTGAGTCTTGTGACAGGAGACTTCAAGTAGGGGTAATAAATTCCTAAGAGATAAAATCAATGGCTCATGGTCGCTTTCCTCATGTTCTACAATATTCATGTCCACCATATAGCCCCACAAGCGAATGTCAAGCAAAATATAATCTATCTGGCTCTTCTGTGTTCCGCGCCTGAATGTAGGGTGAAGATTAGGGTCCGAGCGGGAACGACCATTGCAGGTCCACAGGCCATGTGCCAGTGTAATATCCACAACCTGATGTGTTAATCTATTTATTTTGGGTCTTTTGCTTGATACCAGTTGGGGGATACCCCAGTAGGCGTCTTCATCTTTATATAGTTCCTGGGCCAGCAAATAGGGTTCAAAAGTGACATTAAAATCTCCTGCAATAAGAATAAAGTGGGAAGGTGATTTACAAGAGAGAAAGCTGTCCAAAATAGTCAATGTGTCTGACTCATATTTGCTACCCAGGCTCCTATTATAAATATTGATTATTAAAAGTGGCTTCTCACTAAGGGATGGTATTGATAAACCCATCAAATCGGGGCAGCCCAAGTCAATTGTTTCAATCCGACATTTAAGGGAACAGCTAAGCCATATAAGCAGCCCACCTGAGGGTCTCCCTGAATTCACCTTAGTTGCTGGGACCCAGTAACTTTTATAACCAATTCTGTATTTGGGCTCCAGTGCCCACGTTTCTTGAAAAAGACATATTTTATGTTTGTCTATAAATTTGCCCCATTCAGGGTTGTTCATTTTATTCTCCAACCCTGCAATATTCCAACTAAGAATGGTATCTAGGCCATCTGTTTTGTCTTGGGGAGCTTCAGCCACAAGGTTCTCTCTTGCAAATGGAGTGCCGTGGGGAGGTTTTATACCCTTTTCAGACATATATATACCAGTCACGTTTGGATTTCCCGCTACAGTATCGCCCAAGATATTTCTTGCACCATCTAAATCGGGGGTGGCGTGAGCAGTTCGAATATCTGAGATGGTGGTGAATATCCATGCTTACTGGGGTCTATTAAATCCATGGCTAAATTGGTCTCAATCACCTTGCCCTCCTTATTTGCACCCCCAATACAAATTTCAGAACTCTGGACACAGGAGGAAAGCCAGATACTAATTTCCATCTTAGAAAATGGCTGAACAAGTGCGGAAATTGGCGTAGTGTCTCTGGTGTCTGCAGTAGGGGTTTGTTCGACCCCAGAATTACCTTGCCCTATTTCGTGTGTTTCAATGTTTCCAACTATAGGGCACTTCTTATCCCAATTTTTTGAACCTTGAGGCTGAAATGAACTATAGATAGTGCTGGCTTTTAGTCAATCAATTTCAGAGAGCGAGAGCGAAAGGGGGCTGCGTCTCAGCGGGGGTCAGGCTGCATCTGCACCCTAGTGGGACCTCTGAGTGGCATTGTTGCCCCCTTAGTGGCTGGTACAGCTTTATGAGGGTAGAAAGCCTGGAGCCTACATAGAGAGGTTACTCCCCCTAGAGGGTTAGATTGGCACACATTCAAGGAAAGCTGTTGGACAAGGGAAGGCGCATCGAAGTTAATAACAATACAGTCCCCTGTACCAGGGTTTTTGAGGGGACCCACCCAACCCACCCTCCTCACCATTAGTATTGAGGGTAGCATATGAAAAGCAAATCTAGCGTATCTATGTAGCCAGTGGATGACCTTTTTTTTCAGTTCTGTAACTGATTCGGAAATGTTAGGCTTAAGCTTAGGAACATTCGTGATAACAAGCACATAAGGGCAAGCTTCCGGTGGTAGGTGTAAAGTTCTCATATTTGTTCCTAGATCCCTATGCATCCGGTCTGCTGGAGGGTGGGTCTGATCCTTGTGCTGTTTTGTGCCCGTATTCATGGAAGAAGCAATTTCGTCAGTCCACCTTGGGAAGAGGGGATCACTCTTTAAGCGCTTAGTTTTAGGGGAATTGGCCAGTCTAGCAGTTGAAGCCTTCACTGGTTGATGCGAAGAATCAGGGCAAAGTGATTGAAAATTGTGGACCGTGCTTGATGATAGGGGAAGGCTACTAGCACTGTTGACTGGAGGGCATGGGGGAAAATATTGTTGGGAATATTGTGAATCTAGTGAGGAAGAAATGGTCGGCTGATTAAGTTTGATGAGACCGACAAGTTTCTCCTCAATAGCTGATAGGCGAGTTGTTATAGTGTATAGCTTTTTGGCAAGCTCGTCTTTTATAAAATCTATTATAAAGGTTATGTCTGGGCTGCCATTGTTAGTAGCTTGGGCAGGTGTACAGTCCTTGGTCCGAGTAGGCACGGCATGGTTGGGAGAGTTCAAAACACGGGCCCGTTTATTCTTTAAGATTACCTCCCCTCGTTTCCTTTTGCCCTTTGAGCTATGCTCTGGGGAGGGTGCAGGCCTATCTGGCATAGGCTGTGTGGTTTCTAGAGGATGTATAACCTTTTCCAGGGGCTCTGCAACAGACATTCGGGTGGTTTGAGTGGTTGGGGATGGAATTGCCGAGGCAGGCTGAAAAGCGGGTGGGTGAAGAGGTTGTGGTGGAGTTTTCAGTGGAGCCTCCGTCGGTGGGGGGGCCGTCAGACGGCGCTCCACCAGTTCAATTTCTTTTTCTAATGCCCCAACCGCTTTTTGGAGGAAACCATCTAGAGTCTTATTGTTGCCGGCCTTTTCCAAAGGCATCCCCCCCTTCAGTCTACCCATCTTGCTTTAATAAGCTTTAATAAGACACTTAAGTCCAACCCCAAAGTTTAACAGTCTATTCCGTAGGTGCTCTTCCTCTCCTATTCCCACCCTGTTTTCGCTCTACTGGGGCTTTATTAAGAAAAGCTGGGACACCAGGAGGGCCTACAGTACTGCTCACCTATATTGGGAAGGAATCCGGGTAGCTAAAGTATATTCGTCTGCTGGTCACCAACCTCGGAAGTCAGGATGAAAATGGTGTGGCCCAGCCCGGCCTCCTCCGGTCGCTGACGGCGCGAGGCGGGAGCGCTTCCAAGGATTTAAAGGGCTCCTGCCCGAAAGAAACTGCCTCCGCCTCCCCGCCGGTGTCCTGAGCGCGTCCCGCGAGGCGGGAGCGCTTCCAAGGATTTAAAGGGCTCCTGCCCGAAAGAAACTGCCTCCGCCTCCCCGCCAGTGTCCTGAGCGCGTCCCGCGAGGCGGGAGCGCTTCCAAGGATTTAAAGGGCTCCTGCCCAAAAGAAACTGCCTCCGCCTCCCCGCCGGTGTCCTGAGCGCGTCCCGCGAGGCGGGAGCGCTTCCAAGGATTTAAAGGGCTCCTGCCCGAAAGAAACTGCCTCCGCCTCCCCACCGGTGTCCTGAGCGCGTCGTAGTTGGCTTAATCGACTGTAAAGAATCCAGAGAGCACTAAATCTGCCTAGAAGGTCCCTGGGGGGGGGGGGGGGGGGGGGGGGGGGGGTCATACTTCATGTGAGTGCCTGTTCGGAACTCGAATGTATGTTCCAGATCTTGATGGTCCTGGCGTGGAGGCAGCAGAAACACCCTTTGACATAAATGAAGTTATCCATGTCTCACAGGAATTGCAACAGTTCTGTGATAACGCTTCTGCCAGTGCTGCCTCCACAGGAATTAAGGATGTACCTGTAATGCCTAGATTCCTAAAGCCGGGGATCTAGTACGTGAGAAGGTTGCTGTGAAAAAGGAATTTGGTCCTTCCTATCGTGCACCGGTCCCAGTTTTGGGAATACACGGTACCAGAACTGTCATTCTACCACCATTGGCTGATGCTAAAGAAAAACGCTTTTTATATCTATCGACAATGTCAAGTTACACCATGTGGCTGACCCTGCACAGCTGATCAAAAGGAACAGCCAGTAGTTCCCGAATCCCTCTCACTACTGGTCAAGAAGTTCCTCTACAAGTTGTAAGCAGCAACACTGACACCTCTCCGAGCTTGAAGAGGGAGGAAAATGATCTTGCATTGGTTCCACTGATATCAAACAATACAAAAATAACTGATTGATTTGACACAGACGGATGGCGTCATTTATTCTGAGCCACCGCAGGAAACACCAACTCCACCTATAAACACAGCTCCCGTTTTTGCACGAACTGCTTCTGGATACTTTGCCGACATCAACGACAAAGTTTCAGACTCATTCGCCTCTTCGACACCAGAACTGTCAAAAACACATAAGCTGTTAAATTGGCTTAAAGCAACTTACTTTATTCTGCCATGGAACTATCTGTGGCTTTCCTGCTTTGGACTGGGTTTGTTATAACATTCTTCTGGTTAATACATGGTCATTTTGCTCCTGAAAAATCAACTGTAGAATTGGTGGATGAGGTCCTCAAACCACATTTTTCTTCTCACAGCGTCCGCAGAGACATGTCGTTTGTGAACATTTCCGCCATACCAATTCCTGATGGATTGTTTGGGATAAAGCAACATTTGATATATACAGCCCGACAGAGGTCATTCAATACCCGGAGTTGTTTCTGATGATTGGGATGTGAAAACAGGTGATTCTATGATGACTGAATTGCAGTATTACACTGTATTTGAAAACGAAAATCTTTATCAATCTAAAGAGAATTATGGTTATTATGTTTTGCTAGAATTATTATGGCCACCATTTCATCCACAGAGCAAGTACCCCAAAGACTGTTTTTAATTAAACACAATGGAAACATTGTCCAACTCCACTGCAAGGGAGTTCTAAAACATACTCTAAAACGTTTACATATTTTTCTGGGCACGATGTTAAAAATGCTGAGTCATATTATTTTAAATTGCGACTGATAGAAAATGTATGCATGCTATTGACAAATACAAAATTTATGTATTCGGATTCCTTTGTTTCCCGGTTGACTATAGAAGGCTATGAATATTGGCTGAAGTCAAACTGTTCAACAAACATGTTGGTTAGGCTTAGCAAAGATTAAGGAATTTAACACGCCCAGTATTCCTGCAGCTGCAAAATTTCATAAATGGCAAAAATATGTAGATGCAACTGAAGATCAGCTTGATGAATGGGTCCAGAGTGCCACGTTTAATGCTTCACTGTCATGTCCTGGCGGGTGGTTATTGTGGCCAATAGATACCAATGGGTGTCAAACGTTTTATTAACGCCACGGGGTTTTAGAACTAGTAGGCCGGACCCTTGCTATGTATCATCCGAGCATGCAAGTATTGTAACATACAGAGTAGGGAAACTATGCCAGCAATGGTTAAAGAGTTCCTCACTAGATACGGTTAGAGAACACCTCAGTCTTCTATCTAATAATACTGATTTATAGGACTTTCTGTCAGTCCCCAGAAAACAATGCAGAAAGCGCTTCTTATATGAAGTACATAATGAAATTTGGAAGATTTCCCAACAAGAAGCTGCTACCCGGTTAAGGCAAATAGACCAAGAAAACTTACAGAAGGCATTAGCTGTTGTAGATCATGGGATTAATACCCTGACCGACCAGATATACACCTTAAATGACATTGTCCCTTCTGCTATAGGCATCATACAGATATGTCTTCCTTACACCATGGACAGAGTCAACGAAGGTCTATTATGCAGCTGGGTTGGACACTTCAAACACTGAAGGCATGTCACGTCCCCTGGCAACAGGTTAGTGCAAGAGAAATATTTTCTACTTTTAATTTAACGCGACAACAACAACTAATGGCTAAGAAAGAAGTGACTTACATCATGCTAAGCATCGAAAAGTTATTGTGGCTGAAATACCATATGCTGAGTGGCTGATACACGGGGTAATTAATCTGCCTATTTCCACACTACAATTCACGTCCAGTCTAAAACACATCCCGGTAGGCAGAAATGAAAGGCTGGGAGATAGTTACATCCATGAGGTGTGGGAGCTGCCCATCTTGTACAAATGTCTCAATGGCATGAAAGACATTTGACCTGCTGAACCGTGGGAACATTGTATGGTTGTTAGGACAACTCCCCGAAACCGCAAATCTCACATCGGCAGACATAGTCTCAGTGGCATTTATACTTCCCTTGGCACCCCAGAAGAATGAAGTAACCAAAGTTGCCTTGGCAGAAGTAGCAGAACAAGTGCTTGGAGTAGGCACTACATTCTGGAGCTGGGTGATACCTATAACCCCAACACTACACCCTGCTTATCCACAACCTCTTAAATCGACAGGGTGGTCAAGGGTCTCAACCATCACCCAATGCTTGCAAAAAGACCTCAAGGAACTCTCACAGCATGACATGACCAGTTCAGCATCTCTGCCCTGCTCTGGGGCACCATCCTCCTCTAACGACGAGCTGGTTACCCAGCGCACTGTGCACAGGATCAAGGCAACTATGACGGGACGGGCTAAATATCAGCAACAAAGAGGACAAGTCCAACTTTGCAATATGTTCCTGGAATATCAATGGGCTACTGAACAAACTGGAGGACAAGTGCCAGCTCAACTACCTAACATCATTCCAGATAATAACACTGCAAGAGACATGGACAGAATCCTCACCTGCAATTACAGGATTTGTGAGCTATCATGTTCCCGCAACAAGGAGGGCTCGCTTTGGGCGCTTGAGTGGTGGACTCACATATCTCAGTTCAACAATGAAGGGGCTCCATCATACGCCTGCAGCAATGTGTAACAATCTGTTGACAGTTCTTCTTACTGTGACCCAAGGCCCCTCCACCCTTCATCTAGCCCTAATGAACATCTACTTCCTACCGGCAAAACCTCGCAAACTAGAAGCTGTATGTCAACTGAAAGAGAATATTGAAGAACTAGTCAATAATGCTCCATGCCCCCAACTGATCCTAAGCGTGAGTTCAACATGAACCTGTTGGGAGCTGATCCTTCTGATGAAGCCACTATGGCGCAGAACCTTCTTTGGCAGACACCGGACCAAGCTCTACCTGGGTCTTGTAAGGGGGACAAGCCAGTGAAACAACTCATAATGGACCTTGAAGCAAGTGGACTCTGAGCTGCCAACGGCCGCTACTTCACGGATCAACCCCCCTCATTTACATTTTTTAACCAAAAAGCACGATCAATAATAGACTATACAATTTTACCCCTACCCCTGTTCGGCCGAATTTTGAAATTTTAGGTAACAAGCAGAGGGGTGAGTGACCACTTACCGCAAGAGCTGTATTTTAATCACCCAATTGAAAACCATGAACATATATATATATAGGAAATATGGTCCCTTAAATTGAACCTCACAGACCCTGAGCAAGCGCCACAAACTACCTGGGATGAGTTTGTAGTAGAGCTTTTGGCTTCTTACCATCAGCAGCTTCAAGGAAAAATACCCCACAGCTTACAAAGGCCTTCATCAAGGAGGTACACAAAGACACTTAAACTGAACTTATTCTGCCCTCTGCCGTCTTCAGAAAGAACCTAGGAATGAAGCCTTGAGAGCGCTGGTATCTACCTCCAGGCAGGCCTATAGAGGCCACCTTTGGACACATCAAAGAGACAAGGCAGCCGTGCTAGCAGAAAAATTCTTGTACGCATCAAAAACAAATCGGCATGCACAGTTCTGGAGGCTCATAAACAGCCTAAGCTCTGTAACACACTCCCCCACCATGATTAATATCTCTGAGCCCACCTGGTATCAGTATCTCTCATACCATTTTGGCCTTTCGAATAAGCGCCCTGTAGGTGCGGCAAAAGCATCAACCTGTACTTCCACCGTGTAGGAAGTTGGCTCTGTATGTGCTATTTCAAAGTAAGGAATAGCATGCACAGAGTCCAAGGGTTCCCCTTAGAGGTAAAATAGTGGTAAAAAGAGATAATGCTAATGCTCTATTTTGTGGTAGTGTGGTCGAGCAGTAGGCTTATCCAAGGAGTAGTGTTAAGCACTTGTTGTACATACACATAGACAATAAATGAGGTACACACACTCAGAGACAAATCCAGCCAATAGGTTTTGTATAGAAAAATATCTATTCTTAGTTTATTTTAAGAACCACAGGTTCAAATTTAACATGTAATATCTTGTTTGAAAGGTATTGCAGGTAAGTACATTAGGAACTTTGAATCATTTCAATTGCATGTATACTTTTCAAGTTATTGACAAATAGCTACTTTAAAAGTGGACACTTAGTGCAATTTTCACAGTTCCTGGGGGAGGTAAGTTTTTGTTAGTTTTACCAGGTAAGTAAGACACTTACAGGGTTCAGTTCTTGGTCCAAGGTAGCCCACCGTTGGGGGTTCAGAGCAACCCCAAAGTCACCACACCAGCAGCTCAGGGCCGGTCAGGTGCAGAGTTCAAAGCGGTGCCCAAAACGCATAGGCTAGAATGGAGAGAAGGGGGTGCCCCGGTTCCGGTCTGCTTGCAGGTAAGTACCCGCGTCTTCGGAGGGCAGACCAGGGGGGTTTTGTAGGGCACCGGGGGGGACACAAGCCCACACAGAAATTTCACCCTCAGCGGCGCGGGGGCGGCCGGGTGCAGTGTAGAAACAAGCGTCGGGTTCGCAATGTTAGTCAATGAGAGATCACGGGATCTCTTCAGCGCTGCAGGCAGGCAAGGGGGGGGTTCCTCGGGGAAACCTCCACCTGGGCAAGGGAGAGGGACTCCTGGGGGTCACTTCTCCAGTGAAAGTTCAGTCCTTCAGGTCCTGGGGGCTGCGGGTGCAGGGTCTGTTCCAGGCGTCGGGACTTAGGTTTCAGAGAGTCGCGGTCAGGGGAAGCCTCGGGATTCCCTCTGCAGGCGGCGCTGTGGGGGCTCAGGGGGGACAGGTTTTTGTACTCACAGTATCAGAGTAGTCCTGGGGTCCCTCCTGAGGTGTTGGATCTCCACCAGCCGAGTCGGGGTCGCCGGGTGCAGTGTTGCAAGTCTCACGCTTCTTGCGGGGAGCTTGCAGGGTTCTTTCAAGGCTGCTGGAAACAAAGTTGCAGCCTTTCTTGGAGCAGGTCCGCTGTCCTCAGGAGTTTCTTGTCTTTTCGAAGCAGGGGCAGTCCTCAGAGGATGTCGAGGTCGCTGGTCCCTTTGGAAGGCGTCGCTGGAGCAGGATCTTTGGAAGGCAGGAGACAGGCCGGTGAGTTTCTGGAGCCAAGGCAGTTGTCGTCTTCTGGTCTTCCTCTGCAGGGGTTTTCAGCTAGGCAGTCCTTCTTGTAGTTTGCAGGAATCTAATTTTCTAGGGTTCAGGGTAGCCCTTAAATACTAAATTTAAGGGCGTGTTTAGGTCTGGGGGGTTAGTAGCCAATGGCTACTAGCCCTGAGGGTGGGTACACCCTCTTTGTGCCTCCTCCCAAGGGGAGGGGGTCACAATCCTAACCCTATTGGGGGAATCCTCCATCTGCAAGATGGAGGATTTCTAAAAGTTAGAGTCACCTCAGCTCAGGACACCTTAGGGGCTGTCCTGACTGGCCAGTGACTCCTCCTTGTTATTCTCATTATTTTCTCCGGCCTTGCCGCCAAAAGTGGGGGCCGGAGGGGGCGGGCAACTCCACTAGCTGGAGTGTCCTGCGGTGCTGTGACAAAGGGGTGAGCCTTTGAGGCTCACCGCCAGGTGTTACAGCTCCTGCCTGGGGGAGGTGTTAGCATCTCCACCCAGTGCAGGCTTTGTTACTGGCCTCAGAGTGACAAAGGCACTCTCCCCATGGGGCCAGCAACATGTCTCTAGTGTGGCAGGCTGCTGGAACTAGTCAGCCTACACAGATAGTCGGTTAAGTTTCAGGGGGCACCTCTAAGGTGCCCTCTGTGGTGTATTTTACAATAAAATGTACACTGGTATCAGTGTGCATTTATTGTGCTGAGAAGTTTGATACCAAACTTCCCAGTTTTCAGTGTAGCCATTATGGTGCTGTGGAGTTCGTGTTTGACAGACTCCCAGACCATATACTCTTATGGCTACCCTGCACTTACAATGTCTAAGGTTTTGTTTAGACACTGTAGGGGTACCATGCTCATGCACTGGTACCCTCACCTATGGTATAGTGCACCCTGCCTTAGGGCTGTAAGGCCTGCTAGAGGGGTGTCTTACCTATACTGCATAGGCAGTGAGAGGCTGGCATGGCACCCTGAGGGGAGTGCCATGTCGACTTACTCATTTTGTTCTCACTAGCACACACAAGCTGGCAAGCAGTGGGTCTGTGCTGAGTGAGGGGTCTCTAGGGTGGCATAAGACATGCTGCAGCCCTTAGAGACCTTCCCTGGCATCAGGGCCCTTCGTACCAGGGGTACCAGTTACAAGGGACTTATCTGGATGCCAGGGTGTGCCAATTGTGGAATCAATGATACATTTTAGGTGAAAGAACACTGGTGCTGGGGCCTGGTTAGCAGGGTCCCAGCACACTTCTCAGTCAAGTCAGCATCAGTATCAGGCAAAAAGTGGGGGGTAACTGCAACAGGGAGCCATTTCTTTACACACCGGCTCTCCAAAACAACAACGCAGCTGCTTTTCGGTTCCCCCCTGAAACAGTGAGGATGAGAATTACTAAGTGCCGGAACGAGGGAGAACCGGGACTAAATGGTATCCCTGCCGCCCTGTACAAAGAGGACCCAGATTTCTGGGCAAAACATCTCTCGACACTCTATGATTTTATTCTTGTTACCAACATCATCCCGCAAGCATGGAGAGGCTCAACTATCACCCCATCTATAAAGGGGGTGCGACTAACGACCCAGCAAATTACTGATTAATAGCACTCCTAGATGTCGAAACCAAAATCTTTGCAGGAATTCTCTTAGAAGAGCTTGAAACCTGGGCTACTGCCAACAACCTGATTCCGTTTAACCAAACTGGATTCTCCAAAGGGGTGGGCACAACTGCCAAACTCATGGCCGTCGCACTATTATTTGACCAATGCCAACGTGCCAAGAAGCCCCTCTTTCTTTCATTTATAGACTAGAAACCTGCATTTGATCGAATAGAAAGAGGGAAACTCTGGTTTAAGCTCGCAAGTTGGGGCATTCCCATCCCAGTTGTTGAGAGCAATAGTCCTTCTCCACACAGATACCTGGGTGAGGGTCAAACTGGGTGGTGGGACGCACCTTTCCAGGAAAAATCCCACTCTTCAGGGTCTGCGTCAGGGATGTGTGCTTGAACCCCTTCTCTTCAATTTATTTTTGGCTGACCTAACGGCAGAACTGGACAACGTGAACTCACATTCATCAAGGCTGGGGCAAACTGCCATGACAAGCTTGATGTACGCCGACGATCTCATCCTTTTCAGCCACACTAGAATAGGCCTGTAGAAGCAACTTAACGCAACAGCTAAATTCTCTGGAAAAAATCCTCTCCTTTTTAACTGAAGTAAATAAAAAATGATGCCCTTTAAGACGACTAGGTGGACGCAACATCAGTGGTACTTGGGTAACAATAAGGTTGAAATAGTGTGCAAATACAAATACCTAGGGGTTCTTCTTGACAGCAATGGCTCTTTTAAACCTCACCTGGAGTCCCTTTGTCGAAAATCCACCTCGCTTGCATTCGCGTTCAATAGCGTTAAGAAAGCAACTGGTTCTGCCATTATTAAAGGTCATTCAAGCCAAATTAATACCAACAATCATATAAGGCCTCGGCGACGACCACTTGGACAAAATGATCACTAAGCTCTTCAAGAGGTTGTTCAGCTTACCAAATTATGTTTCACCAGCCCAAGTTTGCCTAGAACTTGGCTTGGTAAGGCAGTCTCTACCAAGGAAAGTGGCGTTTATCAACCTAAGCCATAAGCTCAAGGTAGCAAAAGAAGGCTCACTAAGCTCTCTTATTTGGGTGGAAATGACTTTGGATCCAACTTCAGCCTTCCGCCTCTACCTTGAGTCCTCCTTGACAACATTGGGCCTGGAAGATCAACTACGTCAACTCAGCTCACATCAGCTTGTCAAACGTGCAACAAAAGTAAGCGTAAAGTTTCTCTCACATCTTCAGGACATGCTTTATTGAAACAAACCCATGCCTGGTTGAAGCCTTGAGAAAAGCACAGATTGAAAGAAATCTCGTTTAAGAACACAGTGCTGGCACAGGCAAAGAAAATAAAACAAGACCGCAAATGTAGCTACTGTTAAAATAATAAAACGAAGCTGAATAAAACATGTCTAGGTTAAAGTGCACAGCTGCAGGCCTAGTTCGCTAAAATAACGTGTATGAAGTTATAACTAAAATGGCTACACAACAGGTCCAACTACATAATGGCTACTCCAAACCTAGGCATGTTTGGTATCAAACATGTGGAAATCGTGCAACCACACCGACTGCAGTGTTGGCTGCATGATATCATGTACTCTGGGGATTCCCCAGTTCTGCCTGTGCAGCCTTATAGTGTCTAGCTACAAGACCATGCTCCTGCTGACCCCAGACACTGTTCTGCCCTTCTGCTGGTGAGCTAGGCTCAGGCCGGAGTATCAGAGTAATGGATTTCCTGCAAGGGAGAGGTGTGATCATCTCTCCCTGTGTATTAGGCGTCTAAGGACTGGGGTTGGGTGGCCTCTGACCGCCACCAGACTGCTTTGAACGGCACATTTGGTGCCGTCCTTCCATAATCCAGTTTGCACCAGTACAGGAACCCCCAGTTCCCGCTCTGGTGTGAAACTACATAAAGGACAGGGGAGTGACCCCCTCACTGTCGAACTCCTACCCTAAGGAGGTGCCCAGAGCTCTGCCAGGTGTCCACTTGATTCTGCCATCTTGAAAATAAGATGTGTAGAGGCCCTTGAGAGCATCTGGTTGATTAGGCCAGGTAGATGTCTCTGACCCCCTCTAATAGGTGGGTCACTACAGAGAGTGACCCCCCTTTTAGAGTTAATTAAGGTCTTCCTTGTGGGTGGGTCCTCAGATTCGTCAAGCAATACTCTACAAGGAACTCTCCAAGACATCTTCTATCCCTGGCCTCTGGAACCACTGCTGGTCTTCGCCTGGAACCAAACAAGTCTGCTTCTGGAAGGAAATTTTCCCAGTGCAACATTGTTTCTCCAGATCCTGTAAGAATTTTGCAACATGAAAGGATGTGCATCCTCCAGTGTCACACGAACTCTGTTTGCGCCAGTAAGCACGAAGAAATCTCACTTGGAGTGAAGAAGTCATTACCCTGCATCTGCAGGCCCCTCTAGGCATCATTGACCGGTTGGTGTGGTCTGCTGTCTCTGGACATCCAAAAATCCTGCTTCACAGGTGGTTAGTCTGTGGCCTCCTCTGGGTCCTGCTTGTCTTTTATCTCAGTTGGGAGGCTGTAGGCACTTGCTCCTACCACTGGACTGGCATCTCTGTGCACAGCGACTATAGCACTTGCCAAGGCTTGTTGATTCTTCCTCCTGGAGACCTTCAGGCACCGTGAAGCCCTGGCCTCCAGCACTCTGCAATTCGAAGATCAGCCCCTGTCCTGTATCTCCTGTGACGTGGGACTTCGGTTTTGTCATGCTGGTCAGACCTCCTTGTGACACCGTGTCCATTGCCTGTGGGTCACTCATGGGGGCTACATTGATTTCTGTTGCCCTTCCTGTGTTCTGAGGGCCAGTACCAACTCCCCCTTCTTGGTAGAGTCTCTTGGACCTTGCTGGTCTCCAAACCTTTGCAAACTCCTCTTCTGCTCCTATTTGCCAATGCTTGCTGGTGACCTAGCTGGTCACTAACCCTCCTGAAAACCGGTGACCATCGAGGGGCTTGTAGGAGACTACTGGGATCTTCAGCAGCTTCTGGACCATGCATCTGGACCTCATTCACCGACTTGCAGAAACATCTGCAGGAGGGTGGGAACTGCCACCTCTCATACTGGACACCTCCTTGGGTGTTGGATTCTGTTCCCCTTCCCTTGCAGGTCCTCCACGTCCAGAATCTGCCCCTGGGTTCCACCGACCTAGTCGACGGGTCATGACATCAGCCGGATATTCCAAGCTATCCACGGTCTTCACAGAGAGTCCCTTCTCCCCTCTGCATCCGGGACCCTGGTGTAGCGACTCCGGTCTTCTGGGTAGACTCTCCATCCATCCTCTTACCTGCTGGTTTCCTCAGGGTCCACTGGGATGGGTCCTGAATTCCACAAACTCCAACCACTACACTCTGTGTTAGCCTATGGCAGAACTGGGTGGGTAACTGGCTTACTCCGGGTTGCTGGGGTCACTTACTGTACTTACCTCTGGTGTTCCTAACTACCCCCATCCCCTAGCTAACCACCATACTTACCTTGGCTGGAGTCACTTTTTCACATTCCACTTTTTTAGTATATGGTCCCCCCTGCCTCAGGGCCCAGTGTATTTCTATGCTATTTATGATGGTTATTTTATGTGTATAATTGTATGGAATATCTCCAAAGGGAGATATACCAATGTCACTTAGTAGTAGTGCTGTAATATAAATAGCCTTTATTTATGCATCACTTGTGTGGTTCGTTCTTGTTACTAAGGTACTGTCTTACTACGGTGGTATTTCAAGTTACATTCTTTCTGGATAAGCTTTAGCTGCTCACCCTAGCTACCCCTAGAGAGCTTCTGCTATTTGGGAACCTATCTACTATCACTAAGGGTTGCATGGACTCAGCATAGAGTAACATGCCATAGGCGTAGAGCATAAACTGAGCCGCCTCCTACAAAGGTGGAGATGCGATTTGGGAATGTTGAGGGTGAAGCTCAACTTATGTAGAAGCTCTACTGGCATCTGAGTGTGTACTTGACACTTGTGTAATGTACGAGCTTTGATGAGCCAGTGGTCCACATAAAAAAAGATATGCACGTTCTGTCTTCGCAGGTGTGCTGCGACTACTGCTACACATTTAGTGAACACCCTGGGAGCGCGAATGACTCCAAAGGGAAGGGCTCTGAATTGATAGTGTTTGCCTGCTATGACAAAATCTTAAATAGTTTCGGTGAGCAGGGTTAATTGGTATATGAAAGTAGGCATCCTTTAGCTCTAGAGATGTCACAAAGTCATCTTGCTGTAGAAGTGGAATGACATCCTGAAGAGTAACCATATGGAAGTGTTCTGAAAGGATGCATTTGTTTAGAGGACGAAGGTGTAGTATTGGTCTGAGAGAATGGTCCTTCTTGGGAATCAGGAAGTATAGGAAGAGTACTCTTGCCCCTAAATGTTGTAACGGAACCGGTTTTATGGCTCCTTTGAAAAGAACAGCTTGAACTTCTTGTTTGAGAAGGGTTAAGTGTTCCCAAGATAGTCTAAGTGTGAAGGGGAATATTGGGAGGAGTGGAGATGGGCTCCAGACATTAACCGTATTGTATTGGTCTGTGGTAATGGTGTACCAGATGGAATAAAGGGGGGCAGGGGAAGACATGTGAAGGTAATCACTGCTTGGCAGTGGAGGAGTCGCTATGTGAAGCAGTGGTTTTTCATCTTCCTTTATAGGCAGATACCCTACACAAACCCTGGTACAAATCTTATGCAGGTGGACTGAGGCTGTCTGGGGTGTGATGTTGATGCCTCTTAGGTGGACAAGTTATAAGAACCCTGTAGGAAGCTGGCTCTGTATATACCATATCAAAATGAGATATAGTATACACAGAGTCCAGGGGTTCCCCAAAGGCTTAACAGAGGCTAAAGTAGATAATACTAATGTTCTCTTTTGTGGGAGTGTGGGCGAGCAGTTAGGCTTATCAGAGGGTAGTACTAAGCATTTGTTGTACACACAGACAATAGAGAAGCACACACCCAAAGACTTAACTTCAGACCAATGGTTTTTCTATAGCAAATATATATTTTCTTAATTTATTTTTACAACCACAAGATTCAAGTTGCAGGCAAGTACTTCAATAGATTTGTAGTTCACTCACGTGTCAACAGTACATTGTTTGAAATCGGTAAGTTATACAGTTTTTTAACTGATGGCAATAATCTGTTTTAAAAAAGGACACTGACATTTTCAGAAATAGTTCCTGAAGGGAAGAAATGTTAGATTGTTTTACAGGTAAGTACAACACTTACAGTTTCAGTCTCCGGGTTTTAGGAAGTCCACCGGTAGGGGATCAAGTTAACCCCAAAAACCCACTACCAGCAACACGGGCCTGGCTGGGTGCAGCGGTCAAAGATGAGCAACTTTAACGTGGGCTCCTATGGAGACAGGGGGTACTCCAGATTAGGTTTGCTTGCAAGTAAGTACCCGCGACTCGGAGGGCAAAACAGGGGAATTAGAGGAGCACTGAAGGGGCCACAAGTAGGCACCAAACATACACCCTCAGTGGCACAGGGGCAGCCATGTGCAAGGTGCTAACAGTACGGTGGGTTTTCAATGCTGGTCTATGAGGAGTCCCGGGGGGTCCCTCAGAGGCAGCAGGCGAGGTCCGGTGGGGGGGGGGCGTCACTCAGAGGCTGCAGGCGAGGTCCAGGGGGGTGTCTCTGGCACACCACCGGTTGGACAGGAAGGAGGGCCGCCTTCTGAACGTGGCTGCACCGAGTCAATTTCTCCAAGGCCTGGGTGTAGTGGTTCCTTTTGGCATCGGATATCTTCATCCGGACCTTTCGCAGTCAGGGGGGTCCTCGGGATTCGCTCTGCAGGCATCATCGTGGAGGGGTGGAGAGGTCAACCCACGGTGGGCTCTTGCTGGGAATCGCCCGACAATACACACTAACACCTCAAAACGGGCTCAAGCTTTCGGAGTGAGGTGGGAATCTTTGCTCGTTGGTTTCTTCCTGGACAGGGCCGCTGTCCAAGGGAGTTCTGGGTTCTTTTGGGTGCACTCAGTGGTCTGGAGCTTGTCAGAGGTTGCTCGTCCTGCTGGATGCGTTGCTGTTCTTGTGCAGGTTCTTTGAAGAAGGAGACAGGCCGGTAGGGCTGGGGCCAAAGCAGTTGTCGTTGTCTTTGTTCTCTGCTGGGGTTTCCACGTTACGAGTCTTTCTTTTTGTCAGGTCACCAGTAATCTGGTGAGCTGGCTTCAGGGAGGTCCTTAAATCCTAGATTTAGGGAGTCACAGGGCAGTAGCCAATGACTACTGTCCTTGAGGGTGGCTACACCCTCCTTGTGTCCACTCCCTTTAGTGACAGGGGCACAAACTTAATCCTATTGGTCCCTGTCCTCCAAACCAAGATGGAGGATTCTGCAGGAAGGGGGTCACATCAGCTCTGGACACCTTAGGGGTGGTCACTTCTCCCCGTTTTCCCTAATTTTCCCGCCGGACTTGCCGCCAAAAGTGGGGCTTGGTCTGGTCCACTAGCTAGAGTGCCCTGGGGCACTGTAATCCAAGGCTTGAGCCTTTGAGCCTCACCGCAAGGTGTTACTGTTCCTGTAGAAGGTAGGTGTAGGATCAAGTATCCATTAAAAAGATGGTTACCGAAGGTAAGTAACTTTTTCTTCAGATGGATACTTCTACCTACAGAATCCTCACCTATTGTATATATCACCCAAAGTAGTATGTGACAAGAAGGTGGGTGCATGGCTGGTTACACTAAGAAATCCTGAAGGACTGATCTTGTCAAGTGGGCTACCCTTCGCACATCAGAGTACAAGCTGGAATGCTTTGCAAAAGTACCAAGCATCTGCATTACAAATTTCAGCGACAGGAATCCCTCTTTGCCAATGCAGAGGTAGAAGCCTTTGCTCTATTGGAGTAAGCCCTGATGCTTTGCTGTGAGCAAAGGCATAGCATATTTTAATGCAGAAGATGCAAGATAATGTACTCTCTTGTGGACTGATTTGTCCTTAATCTTTCTTACATAGCAGGACAGCAGTTGGTCCACAATTATCAACACCTTGATTCTGTCTTCTGTAAGTTTTTGGGGGAGGAAAGATGGCTCACACAGGGAGGGTTTGGCTTAGATGTAAGAGGATTGCCACCTTAGGCAGGGCTTCTGAGAACCAACTTGAAAGGAAAGAAAGTGGTGAAAGGAGGCTTGACACTTCATGCCTGCAACTCACGTTTTGCTGATGTGACGGAAACCAGAAAAATAGAGTAAGGAGCCACAACAGGCAAATATGCAATGGCTCAAATGGGGAACATATTAAAAACTTGAGGTTAAGATTTAGGTCCCATTGTAGCATTATGAATAGGGAGGGGGGGAGATTTAAAAAATGTCTTCAATACAGGTGATTTGAAAGGGGTGCTGGGTCCGGGAGACAGAGAAAGGCCAATAAGGCTGGCAAATAGCCCTTGACTGCAATTAATGTGCACCCTTGTTGAGTCAGTGAAAGGGCAAATTGTACATGAAGGTGGTCTACCTAACTGTCTACAGACTACTTCACAAACCTACTCCATCTGCCCGAAAACAGTTTTGGCTGGATATCTGCCAGCACACAGGATGACATCTACCACTGTAAAGATTAAGAAAAAATGCATTCCAGGTACCCTACTCAATCTCCAGATATGAGGGTGGAGGTTCTGGATGTCGGAATACAGAACCTGCCCCTGTGACTATGAGAGGAGGTCTGCATACAACACCCATTTTTGGGTCCAGGGTCATCAGAATGATATGGGCCCAGTCAAGGCAGATCTTCATCAAGACCTGAGGAATCCTGAGAATGGTAGGAAACATAGTAAAGGGGAAGTTCCACTACAAGGGAACTGCAGAGCCAAGGACCAAAAGCCTCAGAGCTTCTAGTCGCAGATTATGCGATCCTACACTTCCCTACTTGTTGATGTACCATTTCATACTGCCCATCAATATTTGGCCAGATTGTCCCTGAAGGGAAGGCAGCAAGTCTGAGTGCCAGCCACATCACCTGGAACTCCACAAGATTGATGTCCAACCTCTGCTCGTCAGAAGAAGTCCTCTGATATCCAGTTTCTCCAGGTGAGCTCCACATCCTACAGTGGAGACACCTGTGAGGACTATTGTCACTGCCTGAGGGAGTTGGAATGGCTTCCTTTGAATCTTACCACACTCCACCACTCCAAATACACCACAGTGACGCTGGTGACGCAACACAGAAGATCTCCTGTCCGCAGAGACATTACTAGAGGGCCATCATCTGCCAGTACGCATGAATGACAAACGGAATGCAGGAAGCTAGCAGGTGCAAGACTATCAGTACTGGTACATGCCCTCTATTATGACACTTCAAAATCATGCCCTGAATGTCCCGAACCCTCTGTAGAGGGGAAAGCTTTGATGTTATGTGATGTCCACTACTGCCCCTATGAAAACGATGCGCTGAGAGGGTATCAGGCGAGATTTGGACTTGATGGAAAAGTCCAGGTTGCTGTGACTTATAGGCCATGTGACTCCTTTGAGAAGCCAGTCATCCAAGTAAGGGAATACCCGGGTCCCAGGTCTTCTGAGATGGGCCGCACCACTGGCATCACCTTCATGAAAACCTGTGATGCTGAAGTCAGGCCAAATGGAGGACATGAAGACTGGTAGTGGGTGGAACCTACCATGAAGCAAAGGTACTTCCTGTGCAACTGCAGAATCAGCATATGGAAAAACGTGTCTTGTACGTCGACAGACACCATGCAGTATTCTATTTTTAGTGCGAGTAACACCTGAGCGAGGGACAGCATTTTGAGCACTTCCTTGAGGAACCAGTTCAGAACCATGAAGTCTAGGATCAGACACACACAGCTGTCCTCCTTTGGAACCAGGAAGTACAGGGAGTAGCACCCTCAACCTCGTTCCTTCTCTGGCACCAACTCGAACAAACCTTTCTGTAGGAAAATCTATACCTCCTCATGAAGGGTCTGAAGGTGATCATTTGGAAAGGAGGAAATAGAGAAGGGCATAGGTGTAGGAATCTGCAAAAAGGGTAGGGCATACACCCATTCCACAATTTGTAGGACCTACTGGATTGAAGGATGGCCTGTCAGGCCTATGGAAAGAAGGATACCCATCCTCCAGCTGGTGTCCTGTGTTCCACCTAGAGGGAAGAATGGCTGCTTCCATGTTGTGGCTAGGGAAGAAGATGAGGAAGAGATGTAAGAGAGAAGGAGGGAATAACCTCTTCCTTTGCCTCGCTAGTGCTTGTAGAGTCGTCTAGACTGCTGCTGTTGCTGAGGAGCTTTAGGTTGACTGCCTCAAAAGGAAAACACCATGGAAAAGCCAAGACATTTGTTGAATTGATGGTAATCCCTCTAGCAGTGTTTGAAGGCGAGAGAGCTTGCAGTTGCCTTGCTTTCTCTAAACGTCTTAAAATCAGTCTCGGGTGTGAACCATCAAAGGGGATGTCCATAAGGGTGGACTGAACATCTGGAGAGAAACCTGAGTCTCTCAGCCGTGAGTGGAGGCGAAGGGAGACAAGTTCCTATGGCTCAGGAGACCAAGCTTCCTGTGTCTGTCCCAGACTGAATGACCTGATTCGACACTGCTTGTCTGTCTCTTACCAACTCTGAGAAGTATGGCCAGAGTATGTGTGTGTAGCGGCCCATGACGCAGGTGGTGTTTAAAGGATTCAAGGCCATACTACCTGCTGAAACAGTTTCTTGGTGAACTGCTCAATCTTTTGGAACTCTATGTCCAATGGGGTGTTAGGAAGAGTTTGGGCAAGTATGATGCCTGGATCACAAGACTCTCTGGAAAAGGGTGTGACGACAGAAAAACTGGATTGCTTGGTGCCAATTTGTATCTTCTCGCTATTACTCGAAACGCAGCTGTAAAGGATGAGGGTTTCTACTACAGAGCAAGAATGGGCTCAAGTAAGGGCTGCGTTAAAACGCAAAAAAAGTTCAACAGAGTGGGAGGTATTGTGTAGCGCCCATGTCAAGAAGCTGGCCTTGGTTTCAGTGGACAGAAACTGGAGACTTAACACCTCTACTGCTTTCTTAATTACAAAGTGATAAAAGGTACCATCTGGGGAGGTAACCAAAGTGGAGCAAGGTGTGCAGGCCACTATTTTTTTTATTTTTTTTAAGACCAGCAAATACAGGGTTGAGCGTTATAGAATGTCTGTACCAGTGGTACTTGTCTGCACAGGGATCCTCACTGGGGCCAGTCTCTCTCTGAAAAGTACAGTCATTCTCCCTTCGAGAGTGGTATGGAAGTATATCCCTTGGAGGCAATTAATCTGGCATTGGGGGCTGCGCCCAGTGCTGTCAGTTGTTGAGTTGGAATAGCTGATTACAGCTCCTGTGGGGTTGACTGAGGAACCAGTGGATTCTACTGCAGCGCAGGAAGAGGTGTAGGAAAGTAACATCTTTCTGACATAGTCAACCCCACTTTTTGCCTGGTAGCAGTACATTTAGACTGTAGTACACTGGGTTCCTGCAAATCAGGACCCCAGTGTCTCCGCTCTCTCCTCTGAATTTGACTTGCTGGTACACTTTCACCCACAATTGGCATACTGGAGCACCCATGTAAGTCCATAGTATATGGTGCTTAGGTACCCAGGGCATTGGTGCACCAGGGTCTCCCATGGGCTGTAGCATGTATTATTCCACCCATGGGAGCCCATGCAAACTGTGTTAGCAGCAGGCCTGCCATTGCAGCCTGCGTGAAATGGTGCATACACCTTTCACTTCAGCTTTAAGGTTTGCCTTAAATCAAGGTCTCTGGACTTGGACACTGTAAGTCACCCCTCTGACAGGCCTTTCAGCTCAAGGGCAGGGTGCACATTCCGAAGTGTGAGGGTATCCCTTCATGACCAGGGTACTCCTACAAACTGCAGACTCCTTTACCTAATCTGTATAAGTGCCAGGTAGCCATCTTAAGGTATGTAGTGAACACTGGTCAACACAAGTGGTCCAACTACATAATGGCTTCTACGAACCTAGGCATGTTTGATATCAAACATGTTGGGATCATGCAACTACACCGATTCCAGTGTTAGCTGCATGATACCTTGTACTCTGGGAGTTCCTTAAAGGATTCCACAGATCTCCATGTACAGTCTTATGGTGTGGCTGCCAGGCCATGCTGCTGCCGATCCCAGACACTGTTCTGCCCTCCTGCTGATGAGCCTAACTCAAGCAGGGGAAGGCAGAACAAAGGATTTCCTGCGAGGGAGGTGTGTGACCACCTCTCTCTTTGAAACAGGTGTCGCTGGGGTGGCCTCTGAGTGGCACCAGACTGTTCTGAAGTGCACATTTGATGCAATCCTTGCATAATCTGGTGTGCACCAGTTCAGGAGTCCCCAGTTCCAGCTCTTGTGGGAAACCACACAAAGGACAGAGGTGGGACCACCCCCTGTCCAGCTCCTCCCCTAGGGAGGTACACAGAGTTCTGCCAGGTGGCCGGTTGATTCTGCCATCTTGGAAACAAGGTTTGGCAGAGGCCCCTGGGAGCATCTGACTGGTTAGGCCAGGTAGATCACGTCCCTGACCCCTTGTGATAGGTGTGTTCCCACAGAGTAACCAACCCCCTTTTAGGGTTACTTAAGGCTCCCGAGGGTGGGTCCTCAGATCTGTCGAGCAAGACAGTACAAGAAACTCTTTGCAAGATGACATCTGCCTCTGATGGAAGTTAAAAGAGCTCCTACTGCAAAAAAAATTCTCCAGCTCCTGCAAGATTTCTGCAACATCCATGGCTGTGCATCCTCCAGGGTCACAAGGAACCTGTATCCAAGAGCAAGAAGAAATCTCTCTTGGAGTGAAGGAGTAACTCCTTTGCATCTGCAGGTACCTCAAGACAACGACTGGCTGGTGGATCCTGCTGTCCCACAGACAACGAAAAGACTCTGCTCCCAGGTGGTGGTTCTGTGGTCCTTTCCGGGTCCAAATTGTCTTCCGACCAATTTAGGATCTGGTGGACCCTTGCTGAAGCCACTGGAACAGAACCTCTGAGCACAGTGCCTATTGCTCTTGCCAAGGCTTGTTGGCTCTTCCTCCAAGAGATCTTCAAGCTTCAAGAAGCCCCAGCCTCCAGCACTCTGCAACATTGAGATAAGCTTCCACTCTGCAGCTCCTGCGACGTGGTTTTTTTTTGTTGGGCTGCTGAGGCCTATCTGTGTCTCCCTGTGCCAGCTGCCAGTGGGTCACTCGTGGGGGCCCTTTCGACTCCGGCTGGCTTCCCTTCCCACTGAAGGTCTCCCCTCCAAGGGTCGAGTCACTAGGACCTTGCTGGTCCTCAAAAACCTGCAATCTTCCTTGCATCTGATATTTGCATTTGCCAAGTCTTGTTGGTGGTCTTGCTGACCACTGACAATCCAGCAACCAACGTGTGACAGCTTGTGGGTGACTCCATGGATCTCCTGCATACCTTTGGACTCCTCAGCTGGACTTCTTCCTTCACCGTCCTGCAGGAACTTCACCTCCAAGAGGGTGGGCATTGCCTACTTGCACCGCCTGGACAATTCTGAGTGGTCGGGACACTGTCCCCTTATTTTTCAGGTTCCTCTCATCCGGAACCCACATTTAGGTTCCACCGGCCTGGTCCACAGGTCACAACAGCCGCTGGACAATCGAGGCTTCCATTGACTTCAACAAGGGTTTCCACTGCCACTTCACCCCTATGCATCTGGGCTCCCTAGTGTAGGTACTGTGGTCTTCTGGGTATCTGTGGGTGGGGGTAATAACCAACCTTTGTGCCAACTGGTTTCCTCGGGGTCCTGTGTTAGCCTATGGTACACCCATCATGATAACTCTATACCTAGGAGTCTGTGGGCTTTCTATTACTTATCTCTGGTAATTTCCTACTCCTGCAGGCCCTGGGATTGGTTAGGTGGCACCCATGAACCCTAGAACTCAGATTCCTGTCAACCTAAGAAAAGCCGAATAACATAGAAGTCAAACCAGCAGAGAAGACTGAGGACACCAACTGACTTGGCCAGAGCCCCACCGGCCTGTCAGAAGCCCTCAAAGAACCTGCACCCAAAAGAAGACTTGTCCCGCAGCCCTGCCACCTCCAAAGCCTTGGGAAGACTGCCCACCTTCGATAAAGACCAAGTACTCCTGTGGACAGTGGACCTGTCCAAAAGAATAAAACTTCAAAGAAGTCTGCTTGAGGAAACGCTTAACTGCTGCTGGAACCACCTCTGCACCTGACACTTATGGCCCGAGTCAAAGAGGCCCACCGTCCTGTGAAGGTTCCTCAGTGCTTCTGAACAAGAATCCACAGTGGGTTGACCTCTGCCGGACTCCATAGCCAAGCTTGCAGCCTAAATTCAAGGGCTCCCCTTGACCAAAACCACCCAGTAAGCTGTTTATGACGCCAAAAGACAACTCTGCACCTGGAGCCCCTGGGCCTTGGGAAGCGGGACAGACTGTCCCTACGACCCCTGGCATCTCTACCTACTTAGGCAGCTGTGGGTTGTCCTTGCCCAGCCTCCTGGCCAAAGCCTGCAGCTGGTCTTTGGAACTCATCTCCTCAGTTAGATAACATTGGGCACTCAATGCTGTGTTGGCACTCTGCACCTGGCCGCCACTGTGCTGCTGAGGGTGTAAGTTTGGTGCTGCCCTGTGACCCCCCCCCCCTCCAGTGCTTACCCCAACCCTGGAAGACCAACCTCTGACACCGCTTTTACTCACCTGTGAGCAGCACAGCATCATTCACCCCCAGTCTCCACTGGTTAACATTGGGCACCCAAATCTAAATTTGGCCTGGGCACCTGACTCCGAATTTGACCTCTGCCTCTGGCCACCCTGTCCTTCTGTGGGCACACTCTTGATACTGATTTAAACCTTGCCTGGCAATGACCTAAAACCCCAAAGACTGGATTTCTAAGTTGTGTACTCACCTGCAAAACTGCACTCTTGTTTTCCTCCCATAGGTTAACATTGAAGACTGTAAAAATTGCACTGTGTCGAATTTTGAAACTGAAAAGTATTTTTAACTTAAAAATTGCTTACCTTGTAACAAAGTTCTTTGGTTCAAAGCATACATAAAAGCAATTGTTATTTTTCTAAATTGGTCTCTGATTTATTCTTTGAGTGTGTGTCTCATTTACTGTCTATGTGAGTACAACAAATGCTTTACACAATTCCTTGATAAGCCTAGCTGCTCGTCCACAATACCACAACTAGAGCATTAGACCTATCTATTTTTACCTCTCCAAGCCTTTGGGGATCCACTGGACTCTCTGCACAGTCTACTTCATTTTGATGCGATATATTGACAGCCAGCTTCCTAAACAAAGTGATAGGTGGCAATGGTAAGAATGGAGTGAAGGGTGTAGAGAACAGTGTCGGAATAGCTCTGAAGGTGCATCCTGTTGGAACCCTGGGGCTGATATGTGTGCCAGAGAGGACCATGGCAGAAATAAAAACACAGACACTGTGTCCAAGAAAAGAGATGGGTCTATTCCATGGCTAGGAAACTCTAGGAAAGGGGAACTCGGCTAATGTCTTGGTAGTAGTGCCGCAGGTAGGAGCGGGTCCAGGATCTGTGCCGGGACCGAAAAGAGCTACTTGAACTGAACTCTTTGAGGATGTCGAAAAAGTTTTGGCTCCAAACAGGATGCTTGCTGAGTGTTGTGGAGTTTGGGGGACTAACTCTTGGACGATCGGCGTGAAGCCTCTTGTGTTTTGACTACACACCGGGGCTCTTGATTTGCGTGTGAGCATCTTCTTCAGTCATTCATCCTGGAACTTGAACATCTTGGCCTCCTGTTCCTTGATAGCTTTGGGGTGCATTCTCTGTCAGGAACCACAGGTCTTGACGTTGTGGTTTGACTCCAAACACCACAGGCAGGTCCATAGTGGACAATTACCCCTCACAGTTCCTGCAAGTTTGAAGCCCTGAACGGTTAGTGGGGAGACATCATGTAACAGCAACTGAAAATTTTCTGAAAAAGGTAGAAAGTCAAAATCTCTTAACGAGAGCTGAGCTCCGATATGTGTTGATGGTGCTGAAAAAAGGAACGGGATGCTTTATAGTGATGTTATGAGGGTATGGCTCCCGGTGCCAGAGTGGAGTCAATATCTCTGATTGGCATGGAGAGCTATTCAGAAGTTTCCAGATTCAATCGGACACCTTAGATATTCTAAAGGTGACCAATCTGCAAGTAGAAGTACCATCCCAAAGAAAAACGTGTGCAGCAATTTACATATGCGAATGGAAAGAGGAATTGGGGGGGGGGTTGGGAGTTTCAACAACTTGTGCTCAGATTTCAGATTTTTCAGTCTACCCATCGTCAATCCGCCCCATCTTCTTTTCTGCCTCAAATTGCTCTACACTTTAAATTATTTAACTGCCTTGGTGCACATTGCAATTGTTCAATAAATAAAGATTAACTGAAGTAAACGACAAGCTGGTAACACTTTATCTACACAACCAAAGATGCATGCTATTTCTATGCATTTGAAAATACTATAGATATCCATGTTTTTGTAAAGTTTGAAAACTCTAGAGGAAACCGGACGATTATCTTGGCATGCTTTCTGTAACCAGATTCTACTACAGGCACATCCTGAGAATTTCAGAAACATTAAAAAAATAATGTGTAACTGAATGAACTGCTACAAGCCAAAAACTAACACTGAAAAACTAGCTGGATTTAATTTAGTAGAGAAGACGTTGCAGTATATCCCAAAGCCAGAATGCCTGGTGAGTGCAGACTACCTTCAATTAAAAAAACAAAAAACCTTTAAGGCCTAGCAGCTACAGCACACATTTGAAGAGGCCTGCGTGTTCACACCTGTTAGAGCTCAGCATAGCAATCTTCTCCTCATACTTCTATTACGGCTAGTTAGTGTCTTCACTACAATATGAATTTGCACTTCACTTTAGAGGTGGTGACTTACTGGATGTTCTATCACACGCAGCACAGTTCTTTTAATGTCCGCAATAGCCTCTGTGTACACAGCAGCCAATTCATGGATTAGCTTGTGATTCTGTGGTAGAAGGGCCAGGTACAGGTAGAGACACTGCCGAACAGTTTCTTCCGTCCAAGGAGCAGCCACCTCTAAAAACAAGACAAAAATATTATTTGTTGTAAATGACCTCAAGTCAAGATCACACCTTCCGTACACACTGTCCCAACCCAGTGATGCTGAGATCAAGCATCGAAAAAGGCACATTAATTATGCCTTTACATACCTGAGTGATATTCTGTCTTTCATACCTGGGGTATTGGCATGGTATGTGAGAGACAGCCTTTCAAGCTCAGCTACTGCTAGCATATGTTAGGGGCAGACTCCTAAGCAAACAATTAGTATTGTATCCCCTACACAACCACCTATGTTCAGGCTGAGAGAGAGAGGCTCAATTTATCCCGTTTCAATCATTATTGATAGCATAACGCCTTACAGCATTCCCTGGGTAGCAAGGTTCCAGGTACATATGCCCATTTAAAGTCATGTTTAGACCAAATATCATCTTCTCGGGATCAGCAGCCTAGTGTAGATAGATTCTATTCATGTCCGGATGGCCCTCCTAAATCAAGGGAAGCCTTGAAGTATCATACACCCTTATTCCCAAGTGAAACTGTCATATATATATGGAAAATGTCACTTACCCAGTGTACATCTGTTCGTGGCATGAGACGCTGCAGATTCACATGCTGTGCACATCCCGCCATCTAGTGTTGGGCTCGGAGTGTTACAAGTTGTTTTTCTTCGAAGAAGTCTTTTTCGAGTCAGGAGATCGAGGGACTCCTCCCCTTTCGGCTCCATTGCGCATGGGCGTCGACTCCATCTTAGATTGTTTTCCCCACAGAGGGTGAGGTAGGAGTTGTGTATGTATTAATAGTGCCCATGCAATGGAGTAAATATGTATGTACATAATGTGATTAAAGTGATATATTTACAAATTTACAAATGTTCAAGACTAATCTTTATCAACTTTAAAACGGCTACAGGCTGCCGGGGAGGTGGGAGAGTGCATGTGAATCTGCAGCGTCTCATGCCACGAACAGATGTACACTGGGTAAGTGACATTTTCCGTTCGATGGCATGTGTAGCTGCAGATACACATGCTGTGCATAGACTAGTAAGCAGTTATCTCCCCAAAAGCGGTGGTTCAGCCTGTAGGAGTTGAAGTTGTTTGAAATAAAGTCCTTAATACTGCTTGTCCTGCTGTGGCTTGCAGTGTTGTTAACACATCCACGCAGTAATGCTTGGTAAATGTATGAGGCGTAGACCATGTGGCTGCCTTACAGATTTCAGTCATTGGTATGTTTCCTAGAAAGGCCATGGTAGCACCTTTCTTTCCAGTTAAGTGTGCCTTTGGTGCAATAGGCAGTTCTCTTTTTGCTTTTATATAACAGGTTTGAATACATTTAACTATCCATCTGGCAATGCCTTGTTTGGATATTGGATTCCCTGTATGAGGTTTTTGAAAAGCAACAAACAATTGTTTTGTTTTGCGAATTTGTTTTGTTCTATCAATGTAGTACATTAGTGCCCTTTTGATGTCTAATGTATGTAATGCTCTCTCAGCTACAGAATCTGGTTCTGGAAAGAACACTGGGAGTTCCACTGTTTGATTTAAGTGGACGGTGATATGACTTTAGGTAAGAATTTAGGATTTGTTTGTAGAACTACTTTATGTTTGGGTATCTGAATAAAGGGTTCTTGTATGGTAAAGGCTTGTATTTCACTTACTCTTCCGAGAGATGTGATAGCTATTAGAAATGCTACTTTCCATGTTAAGTACTGTATCTCACATGAGTGCATGGGTTCAAAAGGTGGACCCATGAGTCGTGTTAATACAATGTTAAGGTTCCACGAAGGAACTGGTGGTGTTCTTGGTGGGATAATCCTTTTCAGACCCTCCATAAATGCTTTTATGACTGGGATTATGAATAATGAAGTTGAGTGCGTAATTTGCAGATAAGCTGAAATTGCAGTGAGATGTATTTTAATGGATGAGAAAGCTAACTTGGACTTTTGTAAGTGTAGTAGGTAGCTTACGATGTTTTTAGGAGATGCATGTAATGGTTGAATTTGATTATTATGACAGTAATAAACAAATCTTTTCCACTTATTTGCGTAGCAATGTCTTGTGGTTGGTTTCCTAGCTTGTTTTATGACCTCCATACATTCTTGTGTAAGGTCTAGGTGTCCGAATTCTAAGATTTCAGGAGCCAAATTGCTAGATTCAGTGATGCTGGATTCGGGTGTCTGATCTGTTGTTTGTGTTGAGTTAACAGATCTGGTCTGTTTGGCAGTTTAATATGAGGCACTACTGAGAGGTCTAGTAGTGTTGTGTACCAAGGTTGTCTTGCCCAAGTTGACGCTATTAGTATGAGTTTGAGTTTGTTTTGACTCAATTTGTTTACTAGATACGGAAGGAGTGGGAGAGGGGGAAAAGCGTATGCAAATATCCCTGACCAACTCATCCATAACGCATTGCCTTGAGAGTGAGCCTGTGGGTGCCTGGATGCGAAGTTTTGGCATTTTGCGTTTTCCTTTGTTGCAAATAGGTCTATTTGCGGTGTTCCCCATCTGTGGAAGTAAGTCTCTAGTATTTGGGGATGAATTTCCCATTCGTGGATCTGTTGGTGATCCCGAGAGAGATTGTCGGCTAACAGGTTTTGAATTCCCGGTATGAACTGCGCTATTAGGCGAATGTGGTTGTGAATCGCCCAATGCCATATCTTTTGTGCTAAGAGACACAACTGTGTCGAGTGTGTCCCTCCCTGTTTGTTCAGATAATACATTGTTGTCATGTTGTCTGTTTTGACAAGAATGCGTTTGTGGGTTATTATGGGTTGAAATGCTTTCGACGCTAGAAATACTGCTAGTAGTTCTAAGTGATTTATATGAAGCTGTCTCTGCTGAGTGTCCCATTGTCCTTGGATGCTGTGTTGGTTGAGGTGTGCTCCCCACCCTATCATGGATGCATCCGTTGTGATCACGTATTGAGGCACTGGGTCTTGAAAAGGCCGCCCTATGTTTAAGTTTATAGTGTTCCACCATTGAAGCGAGGTGTATGTTTGGCGGTCTATCAACACTAGATCTTGAAGTTGACCCTGTGCTTGTGACCATTGTGATGCTAGGCACTGTTGTAAGGGCCGCATGTGTAATCTTGCATTTGGGACAATGGCTATGCATGAGGACATCATGCCTAGTAGCTTCATCACTAGTTTTACTTGGAACTTTTGTTTTGGGTGCATGGCCTGTATTACGTTTTGGAATGCCTGCACCCTTTGTGGACTTGGAGTGGCAATCCCTTTTGTTGTGTTGATTGTTGCTCCTAAGTACTGCTGTATTTGACACGGCTGTAGGTGTGATTTGTTGTAGTTGAGTGAGAAACCCAGCTTGTGAAGGGTTTATATGACATACTTTGTGTGTTGTGAATACTGTTCTTGCGTATTGGTTTTGATTAACCAATCGTCTAGGTACGGGAACACATGTATTTGCTGCCTTCTGATATGGGCTGCCACTACGGCCAGGCATTTTGTAAAAACTCTTGGCGCTGTTGTTATTCCGAATGGCAACACTTTGAACTGGTAATGTACCCCTTGGATTACAAACCTTAAGTACTTTCTGTGGGAAGGATGTATAGGTATATGGAAATACGCATCCTTGAGGTCTAGTGTTGTCATGTAGTCTTGTTGTTTGAGCAATGGGATCACGTCTTGCAGGGTCACCATGTGAAAGTGATCTGATTTGATGTAAATGTTTAATGTTCTGAGATCTAGTATAGGTCTTAGAGTTTTGTCTTTTTTTGGGTATGAGAAAGTACAGTGAGTAAACTCCTGTTCCTTTCTGATAAATTGGTACTAGTTCTATTGCATCTTTTTGCAACAACACTTGGACCTCCAGTTGTAATAGATCCATGTGTTGTTTGGACATGTTGTGTGGTTTCGGTGGTACATTTGGAGGGAATTGTAGAAATTCTGTGCAATAACCATGTTGGATAATGGCTAGGACCCACGTGTCTGTTGTTATTTCCTCACAGTTTTTGTAAAAATTGGTTAGTCTCCCCCCCACTGGTGTTATGTGTTGGGGATTTGTGACGCTGAAGTCACTGTTTATTCTGCGGTGTTTTGGGACTCTGGAACTTCCCTCTAGTTTTAGGGAACTGTCCCGCTATGTATTGTCCCCGAAAACTTCCCCTCTGATATTGACTCTGGTAAGTGGGTCTTGTTTGTGAGGTTGAGGGTTCTGTGCTCTGTCCCCGAAACCCCCCTCTAAACTGTGATTTACGAAATGTGCCTCTGCTCTGTGGGGAGTAGAGTGCGCCCATGGCTTTGGCCGTATCTGTGTCCTTTTTAAGTTTTTCGATAGCAGTGTCCACCTCCGGCCCAAAAAACTGCTGTCCGTTAAAAGGCATATTCAGCACCGCCTGTTGAATTTCCGGCTTGAATCCTGAGGTGCGTAGCCATGCGTGTCTCCGTATGGTGACTGCTGTATTTACAGTCCTAGCAGGTGTGTCAGCTGCGTCCATTGCTTGACCGTATCTGATTGTTAGAGATACTCTGGCCTTCTTCCACCACTTGTTGTGCCCTCTTCTGGAACTCCTTGGGTAGGTGTTCTATGAAATGTTGCATTTCGTCCCAATGAGCCCTATCATATCTAGCCAGCAAGGCCTGTGAATTGGCAATGCGCCATTGGTTGGCTGCCTGTGCCGCGACCCTTTTCCCCGCTGCGTCGAACTTCCGACTTTCCATGTCGGGTGGTAGTGCATCTCCCGAAGTGTGTGAGTTCGCTCTATTGCGAGCTGCCCCTACTACCACTGAGTCCGGTGTTAATTGCTGCGTGATGTACACAGGGTCCGTTGGTGGCGGTTTGTACTTTTTCTCCACCCTTGGAGTAATGGCCCTGCCTTTCACAGGCTCTGGAAACACTTGCTTGGAGTGTTTCAGCATTCCAGGTAACATAGGGAGACTCTGGTATTGGCTATGTGTGGACGACAGTGTATTAAATAGAAAGTCATCTTCTATTGGTTCTGCGTGCAGGGTGACATTGTGAAACGCGGCTGCTCTTGACACCACTTGCGTGTAGGCAGTACTGTCCTCAGGTGGCGACGGTCTCACTGGATAACAGTTGGGACTGTTATCTGATACAGGCGCATCATAAAGATCCCATGCGTCAGGATCATCCTGACTCATTCCTGTATGCGTTGGAGACTGCATCATTGGTGGAGTGGCTACCGGTGATGGTTGTGGTGAGCATTGTGGTGATGGTGGTGGAGTTATCTGTTTTGCCACCTTTGCTTGTGGTTGCTTGTCTTTCTCTTGGAAGGCAAGTTTCCTTTTAATTCGGATTGGAGGGAGAGTACTGATTTTCCCTGTGTCCTTTTGAATGTGGAGGCTCCTTTGAGTGTAATCTGGCTCCCCTGCCTCTAGCTCCTGGCCGAATCTGTGTCCTTGCATCTGTGAGGACAGGCCCTGTTCCTCGGTGTAGGAACTTGGTTTCGGCTCCGAAGCCAGATGTTTCGGTATCGAAACCTTTTCGCCCGTCTTTTTGGGCTCCGAAGACACTTTTTTTCCTTTCGGTGTTCCGAACTCTTGGTGCCGACTCATTTCGGTGCTGCCCTCTCGGTGTCGAGATTGCTCTGACCCGGTGTCTCGGGGTCGAGTGTGTTCTGTGCCGGTATCTCGACCGGAGTCGGATGACTTCAACACATGCGTGCCCTTTTTCGGTGCCGATGGCAGGTCACCTAATTTTCGGGTTAAGCCATGGCCTGTTGGCGGTGGCATCCCCTGGGCTTTTGTGAATTTGCCGTGAGTTTTGGGCATCGACGTCTTACTCACGGTTCTTGGCGTCTGTTCGGGATCGACCTCGTACGAGTCCGAATCTGCAATGGAGAAGGTTTCTTCTTCTTCTAAGTGTTGTTGTCCTGCCGTTACCGACGCCATTTGTAGTCTTCTTGCTCTTCGGTCTCTTAGCGTTTTCCTTGACCGAAACGCTCGACAGGCGTCGCAGGTATCCTCTTTGTGTTCGGGAGACAAACACAAATTACAGACCAAATGCTGATCTGTGTAAGGATACTTGCTATGGCATTCGGGGCAAAAGCGGAACGGGGTCCGTTGCATTAGCCTTGAAGACGCACGAGGTCAGGCCGACCAGGCCCCGCCGGGGAGTCGAAAACCCCAAAGGGCCACCGGAGCTCTTCAAAATTCTGTGTCGATCTGTTGTAACTAACCCGATACTGAACGCAAACAATACCGTAGATTTTTCCGAGATTTAACTAATTTTCCGAACCGAAACACGAAGCGAGGAGGAACACGTCCGAACCAGATGGCGGAAAGAAAACAATCTAAGATGAAGTCGACGCCCATGCGCAATGGAGCCGAAAGGGGAGGAGTCCCTTGATCTCGTGACTCGAAAAAGACTTCTTGGAAGAAAAACAACTTGTAACACTCCGAGCCCAACACTAGATGGCGGGATGTGCACAGCATGTGTATCTGCAGCTACCCATGCCATCGAACATATATATATATACATATATGTTACTTACCAGTAGACATCTGTTCGTGGCGTGTAGTACTGCAGATTCACATGCTTTGCATAAATCTGCCATCTAGTGTTGGACTCTGAGTGTTACAAGTTGTTTTTCTTCTAAGAAGGTTTTCAGAGTCACAAGATAAAGTGACTCCTCCTTGGTGCGCATGGGCATTGAGTCCTTTGAAGTAAGGAGTGAAGAAATGTATATGTACACATATGGAAAATGTCACTTACCCAGTGTACATCTGTTCATGGCATGAGACGCTGCAGATTTACATGCTGTGCATTATCCTGCCATCTAGTGTTGGGCTCGGAGTGTTGCAAGTTGTTTTTCTTCGAAGAAGTCTTTTCGAGTCACGAGACCGAGGGACTCCTCCCCTTTCGGCTCCATTGCACATGGGCGTCGACTCCATCTTAGATTGTTTTTCCCGCAGAGGGTGAGGTAGGAGTTGTGTATATAGTAATAGTGCCCATGCAATGGAGTAAGTATGTATGTACATAATGTGTCTAAAAGTGATATATATTTACAAATTTACAAATGTACAAGTTTTATCAACATCTAATATATAACTTTCATCAACTTATAACGGCTACAGGCTCCCGGGGAGGTGGGAGGGCGCATGTGAATCTGCAGCGTCTCATGCCACGAACAGATGTACACTGGGTAAGTGACATTTTCCGTTCGATGGCATGTGTAGCTGCAGATACACATGCTGTGCATAGACTAGTAAGCAGTTATCTCCCCAAAAGCAGTGGTTTAGCCTGTAGGAGTTGAAGTTGTTTGAAATAATGTTTGTAATACTGCCTGTCCTACTGTGGCTTGTTGTGTTGTTAACACATCCACACAGTAATGTTTTGTGAATGTATGAGGCGTAGACCATGTGGCTGCCTTACAGATTTCGGTCATAGGTATATTCCCTAGAAAGGCCATTGTGGCGCCTTTCTTTCTAGTGGAGTGTGCCTCTGGTGTAATAGGCAGTTCTCTCTTTGCTTTAACATAGCAAGTTTGAATACACTTAACTATCCATCTGGCTATGCCTTGTTTGGATATTGGGTTTCCTGCATGAGGTTTTTGAAAGGCTACAAACAATTGTTTTGTTTTGCGAAATTGTTTTGTTCTATCAATGTAATACATTAGTGCCCTTTTGATGTCTAATGTATGTAATGCCCTTTCGGCTACTGAGTCTGGTTGTGGAAAAAAGACTGGGAGTTCCACAGTTTGATTTAGGTGGAATGGTGATATTACTTTTGGTAAAAATTTGGGATTTGTACGTAGAACCACTTTATGTTTGTGTATTTGTATAAAGGGTTCTTGTATGGTAAATGCTTGTATTTCACTTACTCTTCTAAGAGATGTGATAGCTATTAGGAAGGCTACTTTCCAGGTTAAGTATTGCATCTCACAAGAGTGCATGGGTTCAAATGGTGGACCCATGAGTCGTGTTAATACAATATTGAGGTTCTTGGGGGTATGATTCTCTTTAGACCTTCCATAATGCTTTTATGACTGGGATTCTAAAGAGTGATGTTGAATGTAATAAGTAGCTTACAATGTTTTTTGTGGACGCATGTAGTGGTTGAATTTGATTATTATGGCAGTAATAAACAAATCTTTTCCATTTATTTGCGTAACAATGTCTTGTTGTAGGTTTCCTAGCTTGTTTAATGACCTCCATACATTCTTGTGTAAGGTCTAAAAGTCCAAATTCTAAGACTTCAGGAGCCAGATTGCTAGATTGAGTGATGCTGGATTTGGGTGTCTGATCTGTTGTTTGTGTTGAGTTAACAGATCTGGTCTGTTTGGTAGTTTTATATGAGGTACTACTGACAGATCTAGTAGTGTTGTGTGCCATGGTTGGCGAGCCCAAGTTGGTGCTACTAGTATTAGTTTGAGTTTGTCTTGACTCAATTTGTTTACTAGATACGGAAGGAGAGGGGGAAAAGCGTAAGCAAATATCCCTGACCAACTCATCCATAACGCATTGCCCTTGGAGCGAGGGTGTGGGTACCTGGACGCTAAGATTTGGCATTTTGCGTTTTCTTTTGTTGCAAATAGGTCTATTAGTGGTGTTCCCCAGTTGTGAAAGTAAGTTTGTAGTATCTGGGGATGAATTTCCCATTTGTGGATTTGTTGGTGATCTCGACTGAGATTGTCGGCTAACTGGTGTTGAATTCCTGGGATGTACTGTGCTATTAGGCGAATGTGATTGTGAATCGCCCAATGCCAAATCTTTTGTGCTAATAGACACAGCTGTGATGAGTGTGTCCCTCCCTGTTTGTTTAGGTAATACATTGTTGTCATGTTGTCTGTTTTGACAAGAATGTGTTTGTGTGCTATTAATGGTTGAAATGCTTTCAATGCTAGAAACACTGCTAGTAGTTCTAGATGATTTATATGAAGCTGGCTTTGTTGAGTGTCCCATTGTCCCTGGATGCTGTGTTGGTTGAGGTGTGCTCCCCACCCTATCATGGAAGCATCTGTTGTGATCACGTATTGAGGCACAGGGTCTTGGAATGGCCGCCCTTGGTTTAAAGTTATAGGATTCCACCACTGAAGCGAGGAGTATGTTTGGCGGTCTATCAACACTAGATCTTGAAGTTGACCCTGGGCTTGTGCCCATTGTGTTGCTAGGCACTGTTGTAAGGGCAGCATGTGTAATCTTGCATTTGGGACAATGGCTATGCATGAAGACATCATGCCTAGTAGTTTCATCACCAACTGTACCTGATACTTGTGGTTTGGGTGCATGCTTTGTATTACGTTTTGGAATGCTTGTAACCTTTGTGGACTTGGAGTGGCAATCCCTTTTTTTGTGTTGATTGTTGTTCCTAAGTATTGTTGTATTTGACACGGCTGTAGGTGTGATTTTTGGTAGTTTATTGAGAAACCCAGTTTGTGAAGGGTTTCTATGACTTATTTTGTGTGTTGAATACACTGTTCTTGAGTGTTGGTTTTGATTAAACAATCGTCTAGATACGGGAATACGTGTATGTGCTGTCTTCTGATATGTGCAGCTACCACTGCAAGGCATTTTGTAAATACCCTTGGTGCTGTTGTTATCCCGAATGGTAACACTTTGAACTGGTAATGTACTCCTTGGAATACAAACCTTAAGTATTTCCTGTGTGAAGGATGTATGGGTATATGGAAGTACGCATCCTTGAGATCTAAAGTTGACATGTAGTCTTGCTGTTTGAGCAAGGGGATTACGTCTTGAAGTGTCACCATATGAAAGTGATCTGATTTGATGTAAAGATTTAGTGTTCTGAGATCTAAGATGGGTCTCAGAGTTTTGTCCTTTTTGGGTATTAGAAAATACAGGGAATAAACACCTGTTCCTTTCTGATGTTTGGGTACTAGTTCTATAGCGTCTTTTTTTAACAAAGCTTGGACTTCTATTTGTAATAGATCTAAGTGCTGTTTGGACATGTTGTGTGTCCTTGGAGGCACATTTGGTGGTAATTGTAGGAATTCTATGCAATAACCATGTTGGATAATGGCTAGGACCCACAAGTCTGTTGTTATTTCCTCCCAATTCTGGTAATAATCTGTGAGTTTCCCCCCAACTGGTGTTATGTGTTGGGGATTTGTGACACTGAAGTCACTGTTTAGTTTGAGGGGTCTTTGGAACTTTCCCCTAGTTTTAGGGAACTGTCCGCCTCTGTACTGTCCCCGAAACCCTCCTCTTTGATACTGGCCCTGGTATGTGGGTCTGGTTTGTGATGTTGAGGGTTCTGTGCTTTGCGAACGAAACCCCCCTCTAAATTGTCTTCCTAAATGTGCCTCTGCTGTGTGGGGAGTAGAGCGTGCCCATGGCCTTGGCCGTATCTGTGTCCTCCTTCAGCTTCTCTATAGCTGTGTCCACTTCCGGCCCAAACAACTGCTGTCCATTAAAAGGCATATTAAGCACAGCCTGTTGGATCTCTGGGTTAAACCCGGAGGTGCGAAGCCATGCGTGTCTCCGAATTGTGACCGCTGTATTCACAGTCCTTGCGGCTGTGTCCGCTGCATCCATTGCTGATCGTATCTGGTTATTCGAGATACTTTGGCCCTCTTCCACCACTTGTTGTGCACGCTTTTGGAACTCCTTGGGCAGATGTTCTATAAAGTGTTGCATTTCATCCCAATGCGCGCTGTCATATCTTGACAATAAAGCTTGGGAGTTGGCAATGCGCCATTGATTGGCCGTTTGTGCTGCAACTCTCTTTCCCGCTGCATCGAACTTTCGACTTTCTTTGTCGGGTGGCGGTGCATCTCCAGAGGTGTGTGAATTTGCCCTTTTACGTGCTGCGCCCACTACTACTGAGTCAGGTGTCAGTTGTTGTGTGATGTACACGGGGTCTGTAGGGGAGGCTTGTACCTTTTCTCCACCCTAGGTGTGATGGCTCTGCCTTTGACGGGTTCTTGAAATACTTGTCTAGCGTGTTTCAACATCCCTGGTAACATTGGGAGACTTTGGTACTGACTGTGTGTCGACGACAAAGTATTAAATAAAAAGTAATCCTCAATGGGTTCAGCGTGCAGTGCCACATTGTGAAATACCGCTGCCCTGGACACCATCTGCGTGTAGGCAGTACTGTCCTCGGGTGGTGATGGCCTCGCTGGGTAGCAGTCTGGACTATTGTCTGATACAGGCGCATTATAGAGATCCCATGCATCTGGGTCATCCTGGCTCATCCCTGTGTGCGTTGGAGATTGCATCATAGGGGGTGTTGCAATTGGTGACAGTTGCGGTGAGTGGTGTGGTGATGTTTGTGGCGAAGAGTGAGGGGGAGTTACTGCTTTTGCCACTTTTGCTTGTGGTTGTTTGTCTTTGTCTTGAAAAGCGAGTTTCCTTTTCATCCTTATAGGAGGGAGAATTCTTATTTTCCCTTTATCCTTTTGAATATGGAGCCTTGTAAGGAAATGCCTCCTTGGCATGGTTGCCCCCTGACTTTTTGCCTTTGCTGATGCTATGTTTACAATTGAAAGTGTGCTGAGGCCTGCTAACCAGGCCCCAGCACCAGTGTTCTTTCCCTAACCTGTACTTTTGTATCCACAATTGGCAGACCCTGGCATCCAGATAAGTCCCTTGTAACTGGTACCTCTAGTACCAAGGGCCCTGATGCCAAGGAAGGTCTCTAAGGGCTGCAGCATGTCTTATGCCACCCTGGAGACCTCTCACTCAGCACAGACACACTGCTTGCCAGCTTGTGTGTGCTAGTGAGGACAAAACGAGTAAGTCGACATGGCACTCCCCTCAGGGTGCCATGCCAGCCTCTCACTGCCTATGCAGTATAGGTAAGACACCCCTCTAGCAGGCCTTACAGCCCTAAGGCAGGGTGCACTATACCATAGGTGAGGGTACCAGTGCATGAGCATGGTACCCCTACAGTGTCTAAACAAAACCTTAGACATTGTAAGTGCAGGGTAGCCATAAGAGTATATGGTCTGGGAGTTTGTCAAACACGAACTCCACAGCACCATAATGGCTACACTGAAAACTGGGAAGTTTGGTATCAAACTTCTCAGCACAATAAATGCACACTGATGCCAGTGTACATTTTATTGTAAAATACACCACGGAGGGCACCTTAGAGGTGCCCCCTGAAACTTAACCGACTATCTGTGTAGGCTGACTAGTTTTAGCAGCCTGCCACAAACCGAGACATGTTGCTGGCCCCATGGGGAGAGTGCCTTTGTCACTCTGAGGCCAGTAACAAAGCCTGCACTGGGTGGAGATGCTAACACCTCCCCCAGGCAGGAATTGTCACACCTGGCGGTGAGCCTCAAAGGCTCACCTCCTTTGTGCCAACCCAGCAGGACACTCCAGCTAGTGGAGTTGCCCGCCCCCTCCGGCCAGGCCCCACTTTTGGCGGCAAGGCCGGAGAAGATAATGAGAAAAACAAGGAGGAGTCACTGACCAGTCAGGACAGCCCCTAAGGTGTCCTGAGCTGAAGTGACTCTAACTTTTAGAAATCCTCCATCTTGCAGATGGAGGATTCCCCCAATAGGGTTAGGATTGTGACCCCCTCCCCTTGGGAGGAGGCACAAAGAGGGTGTACCCACCCTCAGGGCTAGTAGCCATTGGCTACTAACCCCCCAGACCTAAACACGCCCTTAAATTTAGTATTTAAGGGCTACCCTGAACCCTAGAAAATTAGATTCCTGCAACTACAAGAAGAAGGACTGCCTAGCTGAAAAACCCCTGCAGAGGAAGACCAGAAGACAACAACTGCCTTGGCTCCAGAAACTCACCGGCCTGTCTCCTGCCTTCCAAAGATCCTGCTCCAGCGACGCCTTCCAAAGGGACCAGCGACCTCGACATCCTCTGAGGACTGCCCCTGCTTCGAAAAGACAAGAAACTCCTGAGGACAGCGGACCTGCTCCAAGAAAAGCTGCAACTTTGTTTCCAGCAGCTTTAAAGAACCCTGCAAGCTCCCCGCAAGAAGCGTGAGACTTGCAACACTGCACCCGGCGACCCCGACTCGGCTGGTGGCGATCCAACACCTCAGGAGGGACCCCAGGACTACTCTAAGACTGTGAGTACAAAAACCTGTCCCCCCTGAGCCCCCACAGCGCCGCCTGCAGAGGGAATCCCGAGGCTTCCCCTGACCGCGACTCTTTGAATCCTAAGTCCCGACACCTGGGAGAGACCCTGCACCCGCAGCCCCCAGGACCTGAAGGACCGGACTTTCACTGGAGGAGTGACCCCCAGGAGTCCCTCTCCCTTGATCAAGTGGAGGTTTCCCCGAGGAACCCCCCCCTTGCCTGCCTGCAGCGCTGAAGAGATCCCTAGATCTCCCATTGACTTCCATTACAAACCCGACGCTTGTTTCTACACTGCACCCGGCCGCCCCCGCGCTGCTGAGGGTGAAATTTCTGTGTGGGCTTGTGTCCCCCCCGGTGCCCTACAAAACCCCCCTGGTCTGCCCTCCGAAGACGCGGGTACTTACCTGCAAGCAGACCGGAACCGGGGCACCCCCTTCTCTCCATTCTAGCCTATGTGTTTTGGGCACCACTTTGAACTCTGCACCTGACCGGCCCTGAGCTGCTGGTGTGGTGACTTTGGGGTTGCTCTGAACCCCCAACGGTGGGCTACCTTGGACCAAGAACTAAGCCCTGTAAGTGTCTTACTTACCTGGTTAACCTAACAAATACTTACCTCCCCTAGGAACTGTGAAAATTGCACTAAGTGTCCACTTTTAAAACAGCTATTTGTGAATAACTTGAAAAGTATACATGCAATTTTGATGATTTGAAGTTCCTAAAGTACTTACCTGCAATACCTTTCGAATGAGATATTACATGTAGAATTTGAACCTGTGGTTCTTAAAATAAACTAAGAAAATATATTTTTCTATATAAAAACCTATTGGCTGGATTTGTCTCTGAGTGTGTGTACCTCATTTATTGTCTATGTGTATGTACAACAAATGCTTAACACTACTCCTTGGATAAGCCTACTGCTCGACCACACTACCACAAAATAGAGCATTAGTATTATCTCTTTTTGCCACTATCTTACCTCTAAGGGGAACCCTTGGACTCTGTGCATGCTATTCCTTACTTTGAAATAGCACATACAGAGCCAACTTCCTACATTGGTGGATCAGCGGTGGGGTACAAGACTTTGCATTTGCTGGACTACTCAGCCAATACCTGATCACACGACAAATTCCAAAATTGTCATTAGAAATTGATTTTTGCAATTTGAAATTTTTCTAAATTCTTTAAAGTCCTGCTAGGGCCTTGTGTGTTAAGTCCCTGTTTAGCATTGTCTTTTAGAGTTTAAAAGTTTGTTAAAAGTTTGAAATTAGATTCTAGAAACAGTTTTAGATTCTTTAAAAAGTATTCCAACTCTTAGCAGAATAATGTCTGATACAGAGATGCAGGTGGTGGAACTCGACACCACACCTTACCTCCATCTTAAGATGAGGGAGCTAAGGTCTCTCTGTAATATAAAGAAAATAACCATTGGCTCCAGACCTACCAAAATTCAGCTCCAGGAGCTGTTGGCAGAGTTTGAAAAAGCCAACCCCTCTGATGATGACATCACAGAGGAAGAAATTAGTGACTTGGAGGCCAATGTCCCTCCTCCAGTCCTAAATAGGGAGAACAGGACCCCTCAAGTCCTGTCTCCAACTGTGTTAGTCAGAAATAGTGAGTCCCTCACAGGAGGGTCCCACATTTCTGAAATCACTGAGGATGCTCTCAGTGAAGATGACCTCCTGTTAGCCAGGATGGCCAAAAGATTGGCTTTAGAGAGACAGCTCCTAGCCATAGAAAGGGAAAGACAAGAGATGGGCCTAGGACCCATCAATGGTGGCAGCAATATAAATAGGGTCAGAGATTCTCCTGACATGTTAAAAATCCCCAAAGGGATTGTGACAAAATATGAAGATGGTGATGACATCACCAAGTGGTTCACAGCTTTTGAGAGGGCTTGTGTAACCAGAAAAGTGAACAGATCTCACTGGGGTGCTCTCCTTTGGGAAATGTTCACTGGAAAGTGTAGGGATAGACTCCTCACACTCTCTGGAAAAGATGCAGAATCTTATGACCTCATGAAGGGTACCCTGATTGAGGGCTTTGGGTTCTCCACTGAGGAGTACAGGATTAGGTTCAGGGGGGCTCAAAAATCCTCGAGCCAGACCTGGGTTGACTTTGTTGACTACTCAGTGAAAACACTAGATGGTTGGATTCAAGGCAGTGGTGTAAGTAATTATGATGGGCTGTACAATTTATTTGTGAAAGAACACCTGTTAAGTAATTGTTTCAATGATAAACTGCATCAGCATCTGGTAGACCTAGGACCAATTTCTCCCCAAGAATTGGGAAAGAAGGCGGACCATTGGGTCAAGACAAGGGTGTCCAAGACTTCAACAGGGGGTGACCAAAAGAAAGGGGTCACAAAGACTCCCCAGGGGAAGGGTGATGAGACAACCAAAACTAAAACTAGTAAAGAGTCTTCTACAGGCCCCCAAAAACCTGCACAGGAGGGTGGGCCCAGAGCCTCTTCACAAAACAATGGGTACAAGGGTAAAAACTTTGATCCCAAAAAGGCCTGGTGTCATAGCTGTAAACAGCATGGACACCAAACTGGAGACAAGGCCTGTCCCAAGAAAGGTTCCACTCCAAACTCCCATCCAGGTAACACTGGTATGGCTAGTCTCCAAGTGGGATCAACAGTGTGCCCAGAGCAAATCAGGGTCCACACTGAAGCTATTCTAGTTTCTGAGGGTGGGGTGGATTTAGCCACACTAGCTGTCTGGCCGCCTAACATGCAAAAATACAGACAGCAACTCTTAATTAATGGGACTAGAATAGAGGGCCTGAGGGATTCAGGTGCCAGTGTCACCATGGTGACAGAGAAACTGGTTTCCCCTGGCCAATACCTGACTGGAAAAACTTACACAGTCACCAACACTGACAATCAGAGAAAAGTACATCCCATGGCAATGGTTACTTTAGAATGGGGAGGGGTCAATGGCCTGAAACAGGTGGTGGTCTCCTCAAATATCCCAGTGGACTGTCTGCTTGGAAATGACCTGGAGTCCTCAGCATGGGCTGAGGTAGAACTAAAAACCCATGCAGCAATGCTGGGTATCCCTGAACTGGTGTGTGTGAAAACAAGAGCACAATGCAAGGCACAGGGTGAACAAGTAGAGCTGGAGTCTGGAAGAATGGCCCAGCCTACCAAGAGAACAGGAAAGTCAGTTGGGAAACCAACTGCAACACAGCAAAAGAAAGGGAACCTCTCTTCTCAGGAAGAAGTTCTGCCCTCTGAGGGAACTGAGCCTTTGGAGCTTGAACCTTACCAGGTTGAGCTCTTGGGCCCAGGGGGACCCTCAAGGGAGGAGCTGTGTAAGGGACAAGAAACCTGTCCCTCTCTTGAAGGCCTTAGGCAGCAAGCTGCTGAAGAGTCCAAGGGCAAGAAAACTGGAACCCATAGGGTCTATTGGGAAGATGGACTCCTGTACACTGAGGCCAGAGACCCCAAACCTGGTGCCACTAGGAGAGTGGTAGTGCCTCAGCTGTTCAGAGAGTTCATCCTAACATTGGCCCATGACATTCCCCTTGCTGGACATTTGGGACAAACCAAGACGTGGGAGAGGTTAGTCAACCACTTCTACTGGCCCAATATGTCCAACATGGTTAAGGAGTTTTGCCTCTCCTGCCCCACCTGTCAAGCCAGTGGTAAGACAGGTGGGCATCCAAAGGCCCCCCTCATTCCACTTCCAGTGGTGGGGGTTCCCTTTGAAAGAGTGGGTGTGGACATAGTTGGTCCACTAGAACCTCACACAGCCTCAGGAAATATGTATATCCTGGTAGTAGTGGATCATGCTACCAGGTATCCTGAAGCTATTCCCCTTAGGTCGACTACTGCCCCTGCAGTAGCCAAGGCCCTCATTGGTATCTTTACCAGAGTGGGTTTCCCTAAGGAGGTGGTGTCTGACAGAGGTACCAACTTCATGTCAGCATACCTAAAGCACATGTGGAATGAGTGTGGAGTGACTTATAAATTCACTACACCATACCATCCACAAACTAATGGCTTGGTTGAGAGATTCAACAAGACATTAAAAGGCATGATCATGGGGCTCCCAGAAAAACTCAAAAGGAGATGGGATGTCCTCTTGCCATGTCTGCTTTTCGCTTACAGAGAGGTGCCACAGAAGGGAGTAGGATTCTCACCCTTTGAACTTCTGTTTGGACATCCTGTAAGGGGACCACTTGCCCTTGTTAAAGAAGGCTGGGAGAGACCTCTCCATGAGCCTAAACAGGACATAGTGGACTATGTACTTGGCCTTCGCTCTAGAATGGCAGAGTACATGGAAAAGGCAACCAAAAACCTTGAGGCCAGACAACAGCTCCAGAAGTTTTGGTATGACCAAAAGGCTGCACTGGTTGAGATCCAACCAGGGCAGAAAGTCTGGGTTCTGGAGCCTGTGGCTCCCAGGGCACTCCAGGACAAATGGAGTGGCCCTTACCCAGTGCTAGAAAGGAAGAGTCAGGTCACCTACCTGGTGGACCTGGGCACAAGCAGGAGCCCCAAGAGGGTGATCCATGTGAACCGCCTTAAGCTCTTCCATGACAGGGCTGATGTGAATCTGTTGATGGTAACAGATGAGGATCAGGAGGCAGAGAGTGAACCTCTCCCTGATCTTCTGTCATCAGACCCAAAAGATGGCACAGTAGATGGAGTGATCTACTCAGACACCCTCTCTGGCCAACAGCAAGCTGATTGTAGGAGAGTCCTACAACAGTTTCCTGAACTCTTCTCCTTAACCCCTGGTCAGACACACCTGTGTACCCATGATGTGGACACAGGAGACAGCATGCCTGTCAAAAACAAAATCTTTAGACAGTCTGACCATGTTAAGGAAAGCATCAAGGTGGAAGTCCACAAGATGCTGGAATTGGGAGTAATTGAGCGCTCTGACAGCCCCTGGGCTAGCCCAGTGGTCTTAGTCCCCAAACCTCACACCAAAGATGGAAAGAAAGAGATGAGGTTTTGTGTGGACTACAGAGGGCTCAATTCTGTAACCAAGACAGATGCCCATCCAATTCCAAGAGCTGATGAGCTCATAGATAAATTAGGTGCTGCCAAATTCTTAAGTACCTTTGACTTGACAGCAGGGTACTGGCAAATAAAAATGGCACCTGGAGCAAAAGAGAAAACAGCATTCTCCACACCTGATGGGCATTATCAGTTTACTGTTATGCCCTTTGGTTTAAAGAATGCCCCTGCCACCTTCCAAAGGTTGGTGAATCAAGTCCTTGCTGGCTTGGAGTCCTTTAGCACAGCTTATCTTGATGATATTGCTGTCTTTAGCTCCACCTGGCAGGATCACCTGGTCCACCTGAAGAAGGTTTTGAAGGCTCTGCAATCTGCAGGCCTCTCTATCAAGGCATCCAAATGCCAGATAGGGCAGGGAACTGTGGTTTACTTGGGACACCTTGTAGGTGGAGGCCAAGTTCAGCCACTCCAACCCAAGATCCAGACTATTCTGGACTGGGTAGCTCCAAAAACCCAGACTCAAGTCAGGGCATTCCTTGGCTTGACTGGGTATTACAGGAGGTTTGTGAAGGGATATGGATCCATTGTGACAGCCCTCACTGAACTCACCTCCAAGAAAATGCCCAAGAAAGTGAACTGGACTGTGGAATGCCAACAGGCCTTTGACACCCTGAAACAAGCAATGTGCTCAGCACCAGTTCTAAAAGCTCCAGATTATTCTAAGCAGTTCATTGTGCAGACTGATGCCTCTGAACATGGGATAGGGGCAGTTTTGTCCCAAACAAATGATGATGGCCTTGACCAGCCTGTTGCTTTCATTAGCAGGAGGTTACTCCCCAGGGAGCAGCGTTGGAGTGCCATTGAGAGGGAGGCCTTTGCTGTGGCTTGGTCCCTGAAGAAGCTGAGACCATACCTCTTTGGGACTCACTTCCTAGTTCAAACTGACCACAGACCTCTCAAATGGCTGATGCAAATGAAAGGTGAAAATCCTAAACTGTTGAGGTGGTCCATCTCCCTACAGGGAATGGACTTTATAGTGGAACACAGACCTGGGACTGCCCATGCCAATGCAGATGGCCTTTCCAGGTTCTTCCACTTAGAAAATGAAGACTCTCTTGGGAAAGGTTAGTCTCATCCTCTTTCGTTTGGGGGGGGGGTTGTGTAAGGAAATGCCTCCTTGGCATGGTTGCCCCCTGACTTTTTGCCTTTGCTGATGCTATGTTTACAATTGAAAGTGTGCTGAGGCCTGCTAACCAGGCCCCAGCACCAGTGTTCTTTCCCTAACCTGTACTTTTGTATCCACAATTGGCAGACCCTGGCATCCAGATAAGTCCCTTGTAACTGGTACCTCTAGTACCAAGGGCCCTGATGCCAAGGAAGGTCTCTAAGGGCTGCAGCATGTCTTATGCCACCCTGGAGACCTCTCACTCAGCACAGACACACTGCTTGCCAGCTTGTGTGTGCTAGTGAGGACAAAACGAGTAAGTCGACATGGCACTCCCCTCAGGGTGCCATGCCAGCCTCTCACTGCCTATGCAGTATAGGTAAGACACCCCTCTAGCAGGCCTTACAGCCCTAAGGCAGGGTGCACTATACCATAGGTGAGGGTACCAGTGCATGAGCATGGTACCCCTACAGTGTCTAAACAAAACCTTAGACATTGTAAGTGCAGGGTAGCCATAAGAGTATATGGTCTGGGAGTTTGTCAAACACGAACTCCACAGCACCATAATGGCTACACTGAAAACTGGGAAGTTTGGTATCAAACTTCTCAGCACAATAAATGCACACTGATGCCAGTGTACATTTTATTGTAAAATACACCACAGAGGGCACCTTAGAGGTGCCCCCTGAAACTTAACCGACTATCTGTGTAGGCTGACTAGTTTTAGCAGCCTGCCACAAACCGAGACATGTTGCTGGCCCCATGGGGAGAGTGCCTTTGTCACTCTGAGGCCAGTAACAAAGCCTGCACTGGGTGGAGATGCTAACACCTCCCCCAGGCAGGAATTGTCACACCTGGCGGTGAGCCTCAAAGGCTCACCTCCTTTGTGCCAACCCAGCAGGACACTCCAGCTAGTGGAGTTGCCCGCCCCCTCCGGCCAGGCCCCACTTTTGGCGGCAAGGCCGGAGAAGATAATGAGAAAAACAAGGAGGAGTCACTGACCAGTCAGGACAGCCCCTAAGGTGTCCTGAGCTGAAGTGACTCTAACTTTTAGAAATCCTCCATCTTGCAGATGGAGGATTCCCCCAATAGGGTTAGGATTGTGACCCCCTCCCCTTGGGAGGAGGCACAAAGAGGGTGTACCCACCCTCAGGGCTAGTAGCCATTGGCTACTAACCCCCCAGACCTAAACACGCCCTTAAATTTAGTATTTAAGGGCTACCCTGAACCCTAGAAAATTAGATTCCTGCAACTACAAGAAGAAGGACTGCCTAGCTGAAAAACCCCTGCAGAGGAAGGCCAGAAGACAACAACTGCCTTGGCTCCAGAAACTCACCGGCCTGTCTCCTGCCTTCCAAAGATCCTGCTCCAGCGACGCCTTCCAAAGGGACCAGCGACCTCGACATCCTCTGAGGACTGCCCCTGCTTCGAAAAGACAAGAAACTCCCGAGGACAGCGGACCTGCTCCAAGAAAAGCTGCAACTTTGTTTCCAGCAGCTTTAAAGAACCCTGCAAGCTCCCCGCAAGAAGCGTGAGACTTGCAACACTGCACCCGGCGACCCCGACTCGGCTGGTGGCGATCCAACACCTCAGGAGGGACCCCAGGACTACTCTAAGACTGTGAGTACAAAAACCTGTCCCCCCTGAGCCCCCACAGCGCCGCCTGCAGAGGGAATCCCGAGGCTTCCCCTGACCGCGACTCTTTGAATCCTAAGTCCCGACACCTGGGAGAGACCCTGCACCCGCAGCCCCCAGGACCTGAAGGACCGGACTTTCACTGGAGGAGTGACCCCCAGGAGTCCCTCTCCCTTGATCAAGTGGAGGTTTCCCCGAGGAACCCCCCCCCTTGCCTGCCTGCAGCGCTGAAGAGATCCCTAGATCTCCCATTGACTTCCATTACAAACCCGACGCTTGTTTCTACACTGCACCCGGCCGCCCCCGCGCTGCTGAGGGTGAAATTTCTGTGTGGGCTTGTGTCCCCCCCGGTGCCCTACAAAACCCCCCTGGTCTGCCCTCCGAAGACGCGGGTACTTACCTGCAAGCAGACCGGAACCGGGGCACCCCCTTCTCTCCATTCTAGCCTATGTGTTTTGGGCACCACTTTGAACTCTGCACCTGACCGGCCCTGAGCTGCTGGTGTGGTGACTTTGGGGTTGCTCTGAACCCCCAACGGTGGGCTACCTTGGACCAAGAACTAAGCCCTGTAAGTGTCTTACTTACCTGGTTAACCTAACAAATACTTACCTCCCCTAGGAACTGTGAAAATTGCACTGTGTCCACTTTTAAAACAGCTATTTGTGAATAACTTGAAAAGTATACATGCAATTTTGATGATTTGAAGTTCCTAAAGTACTTACCTGCAATACCTTTCGAATGAGATATTACATGTAGAATTTGAACCTGTGGTTCTTAAAATAAACTAAGAAAATATATTTTTCTATATAAAAACCTATTGGCTGGATTTGTCTCTGAGTGTGTGTACCTCATTTATTGTCTATGTGTATGTACAACAAATGCTTAACACTACTCCTTGGATAAGCCTACTGCTCGACCACACTACCACAAAATAGAGCATTAGTATTATCTCTTTTTGCCACTATCTTACCTCTAAGGGGAACCCTTGGACTCTGTGCATGCTATTCCTTACTTTGAAATAGCACATACAGAGCCAACTTCCTACAAGCCTTCTTTGTGTATTATCTGGCTCCCCTGCTTCTAGCTCTTGTCCAAATTTATGGCCCTGCAGTTGTGCTGAAAGGCCTTGTTCTTCGGAGTAGGAGCTTGTTTTCGCCTCCGAAGCTGGATGTTTCGGTACCAAAACTTTTTCTACCGTCTTTTTCGGCTCCAAAGCCACTTTTTTCGGTTTCGGTGTTCCGATCTCTCGGTGCCGACTTATCTCGGTGCTGGTATCTCGATGTCGAGTTTGGTCTGAACCAGAGTCTCGTGTTGAGTATGTTCTGTGCCGGTATCTTGACCGGAGACGGATTACTTCGACACGGGTGTGCCCTTTTTCGGTGCCGATGGACGGTCACCGATTTGACGGGTTAAGCCATGGCCTGCCGGCGGTGGCGTCCCCTGGGCCTTCATGATTTTGGCGTGAGTTTTGGCCGGGGCTGGTTTACTCACGGTTTTCGGCGTCTGCTCTGTTTCGGGCTCGTCCGAGTCAGCAATGGAGAAAGTCTCTTCTTCCTCGATGTTGTGGTGTCCTACGGCGCCGACGCCATTTGAAGCCTTCATGCTCTCCAGTCCCGTAGCGTTTTCTTTTACCGAAATGCCCGACAGGCCTCGCAAGTATCCTCTTTGTGTTCAGGGGACAAACACAAATTACAGACCAGATGTTGATCTGTGTATTGATACTTGTTATGGCATTTGGGGCAGAAGCGGAATGGGGTCTGTTCAATGAGCCTTGAAGACGCACGCGGTCGGGCCGACCAGGCCCCGCCGGGGGGTAGAAGCCCCGAAGGGCTATCGGAGCTCTTCTTTAATTCGGTGTCGATCTGCGTTAACTAACCCGATACCGAACGCAAACAAATACCGTTGAATTTTCCGAGATTTAACTAACTTTCCGAACCGAAACACGGAGCGAAGAGGAACACGTCCGAACCCGATGGCGGAAAGAAAACAATCTAAGATGGAGTCGACGCCCATGCGCAAAGGAGCCGAAATGGGAGGAGTCCCTCGATCTCGTGACTCGAAAAGACTTCTTCGAAGAAAAACAACTCGTAACACTCCGAGCCCAACACTAGATGGCGGGATATACACAGCATGTGTATCTGCAGCTACACATGCCATCGAACATATATATATATATATTTATTTAAATATATATAGTAAGAAAAGAAGCTGTCCATGCAGTATATAATACATATTTATATAAAGAAAGAACTACAACAGCTACAGGCTTCCGGGGAGGAAGGAGGGCGCATGAGAATCTGCAGCACTACATGCCACGAACACATGTCTACTGGGTAAGTAACATTTTCCGTTCAATGGCATGTGTTAGCTGCAGATACACATGCTTGGCATATACTGAAACGAAAGATCCCTCCCAGAATAAGCAGTGGCTAGCCTGTAGGAGTTGGAGTAGTTTGAAATAGTGTTTTAAGTACTGCTTGATCAACATTTGCTTGCTGGCCAAATAACACATCCACACAGTAGTTTTTAGTAAATGTGTGTGGTGTGGACCATGTAGCTGCTTTGCATATATCTATCATTGGTATATTGCCTAAGAATGCCATTGAAGCTCCTCTCTTTCTAGTTGAATGTGGTTTAGGGCTAACTAATAGCTGTATTTTAGCTTTAAGATAGCAAGTTTGAATACACTTTACTTTTCATCTGGGCTAATCCCTGTTTTGAAACCCTTAGGAGGCTGTTGGAAAGGTACAAAAAGTTGTTTAGATTTCCTGAAATCTTTTGTTCAATCCACATAATACATGAGAGCTCTTTTCACATCAAGAGTGTGAAGAGCTCTTTCAGCAACTGAATCTGGCTGTGGAAAAAAGACTGGCAATTCTTCTGACTGACGTGAAATGGTGAAACTACTTTAGGTAGGAATTTTGGGTTAGTCCTAAGTACTATTTTATTTTTGTGAATTTGAAAGAAAGGTTCTTCTAAAGTGAATGACTGAATTTCACTAACTCTCCTTAAGGCAGTAATTGCGACTAGGAAAGCAACCTTCCATGAGAGAAACTGCAGATTGCAAGCATTTATGGGTTGAAATGGTGGACCCATAAGCCTTGTAAGCACGATGTTAAGATTCCAAGCAGGAGCAGGTGGAGCTCAGGTGGAATAATTTGTTTAAGGCCTTCCATAAAAGCTTTTATGACAGGAATTCTAAAGACAGGAGTATGCTGTCTGTTTTGTAGGTAAGCGATTGCTGCTAAATGAATTTTAATAGATGAGTACGCAAGATTTGCTTTTTGTAAATGAAGCAAATAACAGACAATATCTTGTACTGAAGCTTTGAGTAGATCAATATTTTTGGTTTGACAGCAATATACAAAACGTTTCCATTTAGCTGCATAACACTGTCTGGTTTTAGGTTTGCGTGCTTCTTTTAGAATATCCATACATTCTTTTGGAAGCTGTAGATATCCAAATTCTATGACCTCCGGAGCCAAACTGCCAGGTTGTCTGTGTTAGAAGGGACAATTGAGATGAGTGTGTCCCCTTCTGTTCTTGCAGATAATACATTGTGGTCATGTTGTCTGACCTTATCTAACCTTATCAACACTGTTTTGTGCGTGATCTGTGGCTGGAATGCTTTGAGTGCTAGGAACACTGCTAGCAAATCCAAGTGATTTATGTGATAAGTAGTTTGTTGAATTGAGTCCCATTACCCCTGTATGGTAAGATTGTTGAGATGTGCTCCCCAATCTAGCATTTATGCATCGGTGGTGATTGTGGTCTGTGGCACACGGTACTGAAATGGCCGCCCTTTTGATAAGTTGGTGTGATTCCACCATTGCGGAGTTGTAAGTCTGGCAGTCCAACACCACTAGATCGTGAAGTTGATCCTGTGCCTGAGACCATTGTTGGAGAGACAACGGTTTAGGGGTCTCATGTTTAGACATGTATGGGTACTATTGCCATGCACAATGCCATAATTCACAACAGTTTCATGATAAATCTTACTGTGTAAGAGTGATTGTATTATAGCTGAGATATGAGATTGTGGAAAGCTTGAATTCTCTGTGGGTTTGGGTATACTAATGCTGACTGAGTGTTCAGAATCGCTCCCAGATACAGTTCTATTTGCGCTTGATGCAGATGAGATTTCTGGTAATTGATTGCAAACCCTAGAGTGTGTAGGGTATCCATTGTGCACTGTGTCTGCTGTTGACAGGTTTGAATGGTGCTGGCTTTTATGAGCCAGTCGTCCAGATAGGGAAATACATGTATATGTTGCCTTCTGAGGTATGCTGCAAACACTGCGAGTCATTTAGTGAATACCCTTGGTGCTGCTGTTACTCCAAAGGGTAGCACTTTGAGCTGGTAGCACTTGCCTGCTATCACAAATCTTAGGTATCTGTGATGTGCTGGATGTGTGGGAATGTGGAAGTAAGCAACTTTTACATCTAATGCTGTCATGTAGTCTTTTTTTTTTTAGTAGGGGAATGACATCCTGAAAAGTGACCATGTGGAAATGCTCTGAGAGGAAGTACTGACTGAAGGGTCTGAGATCCAGGATTGGTCTGAGAGTGCCATCCTTTTTTGGTATAAGGAAGTACAGAGAATATACTCCTGCCCCTTGTTGAGATATAGGTACAATCTCTATTGAACCTTTGAGTAGAAGTGATTGTACTTCTTGTTTTAACAAATGTAGGTGTTCTAGAGAAAGGCAGTGCGAGTGAGGGGGAATTTTTGGTGGAGTAGAGATTAACTATAGGCAATAACCATTTTGGATAATTGACAGCACACACTGATCTGTTGTAATGTTGTGCCATTATTGGTAGACATTTTCCAGCCTTCCTCCCACATGAGACGTATACCGTGTGGGGATGTGCAGAAAGTCACTGTTTAGTTGAGGTAGAGGCACCTCTTGTGGTGGTGGATTTACCTCTACCTCTAAAGTTGTTTCCCTTGTAAGATCTTCTAAAAGAACCTTTGGTGTAAAATTGTTGTCCCTGCTTTTGGTGGGATGTGGAGAGCTCTGAGGTTGATGTTTTAAAACCACCTCTAAAGTGGGCCCTAAGAAAAGTTCCCTGAGCAGGTGTAGTATAAAGGGCACCCATAGCCTTAGTTGTCTCAGAGTCTTTCTTTAATTTCTCTATGGTGGTATCCAACACTGGGCCTAAAAAGTGCTGTTTATCAAACGGCATATTGAGTACTGTCTGCTGTATCGCAGGTTTGAACCCTGAAGTTCTTAACCATGTATGCCTTACCACACTGGTGTTAATACCCCTTGCTGCCGTGTCTGCTGCATCTAAGGCAGATCTAATTTGATTGTTAGAAATAGCCTGGCCCTCTTTAACTATCTGCTGTGCCCTTTTTTGGTGTTCTGGTTGAAGATTCTATAAGAATTCCTCCATCTCATCCCAATGAGCTCTATCATATCTTGTCAATAGAGCTTGAGAGTTCGCAATTCTCCAGTGATTAGCCGCTTGAGTTGCTACTCTCTTCCATGCTGCATCAAACTTGCGACTCGCCTTATCTGGGGGAGGAGATTCCCCTGTGGACTGGCTATCTGCCCTTTTCCTCGCTGCACTAACAACAATAGAGTCAGGTGACAATTGTGTGATAAAAAGTGGATCTAAAGGTGCGAGCTTGTACTTTTTGTCCACCCTTGGTGTAATAATCCTAGCCTTCGCTGGCTCCTTAAAATGTCATCTGCATGTTTAAGCATGCCGGGGAGCATTGGTAGGCATTGATACTCCTTATGAGCGGATGATAGTGTATTGAATAAAAAAGCATCCTCTATGGGATCTGAATGAATCTGCATGTTGTGATATGCAGCTGCCCTAGCTATGACCTGATTGTAGGCAGTGGTGTCTTCAGGTGGAGATGGCCTAGCCGGCTATAAATCAGGATCATTGGATGGAATAGGGTCTGGATCCTTTAAATCCCATGGGTCTATATTATACTGAGTGTCACCCAAATCATCCCCATGTGTAGAAATAGGGGATTGTGGAGACAGTTCTGAAGGTGAAGGTGGTGGAGTATCTGGTGGTGGAGAAGCAGGAAGCAAAGGAGAATGTGGTGGTGAAGGCTGATGTACTGCCTTTGGTTTCTCCTTATGCTTGAAAATCTTAGCAGGTGAGGCCCAGCTTCTAAAGTCTCTTGGAAAATGTACTTCCTTTTAGTTGTAGAAGCAATAATCCTTCCAGTGTCTTTATGGATTTGGATTTTGTGCTGCTTAGCATCCATCACTTGAAGTATGGGCCTTATTTCTGAAGACTCCTAGGTAGCTAGAGCATATTTTCCCCCCAAAGGTTTTAGCTCCAAAGGTTTGGAGACTGAATGTTTCAGTCGGGACGGGAAAGTCGGCTCTGAAGTGCGTGGTATTTTTTTACCAGCTCTGAAGTGGGTGGTAGGGTTTTCAGCTCCAAGGTGAAAGTCTCCACTCTTCGACTATATCCCGAAACAGGAGTGGAACGCTGTTCGGTCAGAGCTGAATGCACTTTGGTCTTCTTCGGTGCCAAACCCGAGGGTTGGTCATAGGTAAGTATTTTTCGGGTCCGACCATGGCCGGCAAGCAGTGGTGGACCCAAGACCAGTGCTGATGTATTTTTGGTTGCCTTTAGGTGATGAGAAGGGGCTGATGTACTCACGTACTGCGCCGCTAGAATCGATTGGCTGTCCCCATCCGAGTTTCGGTCTGAATAAGAGTCTGTGATGGAAACTGCAGTCTGAGTTTGTTCTTCTCCGAAAAAGTTGAGCGTTTGTTCAGGCGTCTTGGACGCCATCTCCAACCGACGTGCTCTTCGATCCCTCAGAGGAAGGATCAAACGGAGGGATTGACACGCTTCACAGCTTTCCTCCCGGTGGTCTGGAGAAAGACAGAGGCTGCACACTGAGTGCTGGTCGGTGTATGGGAACTTGGTGTGACACCAAAGGCAAAAGCAAAAGAAAAAGAGAGTCCGTTCCATCAGCCTGACATCATTCGACAACCACAAGTCGAAGTAGGCCCGAGAAGGGCACGGTCACCCGAAAAGGGGGTTTAATCGATCCCAATGATTGCAATCGGATCGAATGTAAATGAGAAAAATGCGATCAAAAACTATACCGACGTTTATAGACAGAAGAGAGAAGTTCAGATAGTACCAAACCAAGATCTACCAGACAGAGAGGAAACACGTCCGAACCAGACGGCGGAAAGAAAACAATCTAACAAAGGCCTCAATGCTCTTGCCCACTATCACTGAGAGGAGGATTCACTCGATCTCGTGACTCGGAAAAGCTTCTTCGAAGGAAAACATCTTTTAACAATCCGAGCGCAACACTAGATGGCGGACTTAAGCAAAGCATGTGTAGCTGTAGCTACACATGCCATCGAACATATACATATATATATATATGTACACTAAGCTTTACAATTAATTTATTTCAGCAAGGAATGTGAAAAAAATCTACATGATCATGATTCAATTAGGAAAGAATTCTTATAATCTCATCAATAACTTGCAACATTCAATAAGACATTGATGCTAAAAAAAAAAAAGAAGAGCACCATAGAACTACATTTAAAAAATGAAAGCATTACTGCACATAATTTCCATTTCATGAACTCCAGTGAAGATATCAAAAACAAAACTTCCTAAAACATTTGATACATTCAAATATGAGAAGGAATTATTTAAGAGAACAAGTTCTATAATTTCAAGGACAGCTAATCATTTCTTCCAAAAAGTTTTTCAAAGCTTGTTTTCCAGTGAAAACGGATAAATGAATAAATCTAAAAAGCATGATAGCCATAGGATTTTTAATGTAATAGAAGCAGCTACGTAGTGCAATTCTACAACTTTGGCTCTAAGGTTCTCTCTGTCTTAAGTCAGAGTGGTCTGCAGGCATGGATTTCAAATTTTTAGGTTGAAGCATACCAGACAGAGCAGCTATTTGGTTTGCTAAAGACATCTTGGGGACATTTGGAAAGCTTCCCTGAAAATACATTCACGCATATTGTTTACCACTGGCTTTGGGTTTGTAAATCACATTTGTTTGCTTTCTATTTGCTGGATTTGTTTGTTTTAGGCAGTCCAGCTTGAGTTTGCCCCTTCCAAAGAGCATATCCTAGTTACTGCATTTCTGTAAAAACACTTATTTTTTTGCTCTTTCCTGTGCACTCAAATACAGAAGTCCAGTGTCATTTCTTGTCTTCTGAGGGAGCTTGGTGTTTACTTTTGTTTCTCCGACTTCAAAGTGAGAGGATTTATGTGAAAATCACTGGCAATTCAGGGTGTGCTGGAGGAAGGCTGTAGATGTTATTTTTTCTAGCAGACACTAAAATTTAAATGTCTGTAAATGAACTGTGCAGATATTTCTAAATATTGTTCAAAATTAGGAATGTGTGGTGGAAACAAGTATTTTAATACGATCAAAACAAATCAATACAGTCAGTGATGACATTGCCACACACTGTGCGCTATATACACATCAGTAAAGCTGTACGTTTGTGTAAATGTAATGGTCATTTCAATAGAAGATGTGCTGTTTGTAATGGCACTAGGCTACCAAACTATGCAAGCTCCACTTTATCCCACTCAACTGTACTCTGCACGATTCCACACTACACACACCTACTCCGCATCACTATGCCAATGCACTCTACTACACTCCAGTTTAGGCCACTCCATCCTACGCCAATGCGATCTACTCTGTACCATTCCACTATATGCCAAGCCACTCTAATCTACTGCATTCTACAGACACCCCAACCTATTCTATGGCACTTCACTCTGCCCTATGACACAGCCCTCCACGCCACTTTACTCTGTACCACTCTACACATCTGTTCTCCAAGGCATTCTACTCAAACCACTGACCTCTATGCCACTATATTCTACTCTGCACCACTGCACTCTAAGACATTCCACTCTATACCACTCCATGCCACTTCATTCTGACAATCTACTTCACTCTCTACAACTCCCCTATGCCACTCCATGTTACGTTATTGCACTCTACGCTACTCCACTACGTTTTACATCACTTTATACACCACCCCACTCTATGACACTTATTCCCTTTCACTCTACTCCTCTCCGCTCTACAATAGTCCACGACATTCCACGCCCACTCTCCTTTACACCACTAACTGTCATGCTGAACAGCAGTCACACTAGTGACAACATGGCTAAACGTATTGTAAAAGCCAATAACTCTTGCATAGGTGACACCTATTGGCTTTGCCAATGCTAGTTTTGCTACTGCATCACAATAAATAGAGGGCAGCATTTGTAAGTCTGACTACTATATTGCTCAGTAAGGGCTCATTAACCAGCTAGAGCCTTTCATAAATATGTATAATAATTTATGTGCATGGATGTGTGAGAAGGGACTTTGGCATTTGCACAGTTCTGCTGGGGTGCACAGCTGTCCATTGATTTACTTAGAATGGCTAGTCAGTACAGATCAATGACAGAAAATATTACTGACCTGTGCATAGTATGTGTATCCGTAGCTACACATGCCATCAAACATATTACTATTGCTATGTTGTGTGCAAGTGGATGTTCTTTGTGACAGTTCAATTGCTTCCAACATGTACACTGAAGAGAATATGCATGTGCTGTTGAGGTGACAGTATTTAGCCAACTATATGGCATTTATGCTACACTGTACATGTGTGATGGTGTCAGTACTAGTGTCTAATATCTCTCAGTATAGGGCAAGGGTTAAATAAGTGTAGCTGAAATTAGGAGGCTGCTACTTCTAATTTGAAAGCTGATAAAAGGGAAGGGTATGCTGTTGAAGTGGCAATTGTTAGCCAGTTTATGGACTTTGCGCATTTCTACATGTAAAATAATGTCACAAGGTGCATCTAGTGATGAAGAGTTAAGGATGATTATGTCTGGGTGGGACTCAAAAGATGCAATGTTTAAAGAACTTTTGGGAGTTTATAACACATCCCGTTAATTGGCATCTCAAAACGGTATTGAGTATGCAATGATTCATGCTGTCTAGTGCAGGGGACTGATGTTGATTTTATAGCTTTGGATATTGTTCTATTGTGATAGTCTCCTATTAGGCATTTATCTGCTGTGTTGGATGCATATCATGATGACCTTATCAAAATTGCCGCTTTTTAAGCCACGCTGCCTTGAGGGCAAAACACAACTAGAATATCAAATACTAATAACAATTCATGCTTTGCCATTTTAGGTATATGAATCACATTACACTTAGCCGAGATACAAATATGAGTTGGAGTATGGTACTTTATCCAACCATTTGTAGGATGAAATGGCAGATTAAAGGATTCTTGGGTGTTCAGTCATTATCTAAATCACAGCAGAAATGAGTCTCAATACCACTCCCATCCTGACAAACCAGCCATATTTGATCTGAGAGAGCAGGTGTCTTGCACTGTTATAACACAATGTGAGATAGGACGGCTACTGGTACTCAGAAGAAAGTGTAATGCAACATGTCCTTAAGGTCTGGGGATTATTAACGTTACAGCAGACAGGCAGACACAAGGTTTACATATCAGTTACGGTCAAGAAACAGTTTATGGGGTGATAGCTGAAGAAAGCATAATTGTGTATAATTTCCTAGACCTTGCAGATTTGAGCCTCAAGTAGTAGGACAACCCGTAAAGTGTGCATAAATGCGTTGTGAATAGACATCTATGCAGTTCAGCTTCAGTTATGCAGTTAAATGTAAGCTGAAATGTACCAAGAGAGTCAGGTCAAGGGTGAAAGTAGCTAGTTTTGGTTGATTCTTTGAACATAGGACTGTATGTAACAACAACCAGCTATGACAAGTAGGTAATTTGAATGCTTGTTAGAGTCCACGGTCTTCAGATCCAGTCTGCCAGTCTCTGAGCGAACTCTGAAGGAGGTAAAAGATACTATGGGAGGCAGAATTTGAAAGTTTCCCGAAAAGGCCACAGTGAGGATGCAACATTGTAGTCCGGGTGAAAAAAAGAGGTGTGCAAAATTCTTCACTCATCCATAAATGTGTGGTTGTTTGGATGGGTCAGGTGGTGAACCAATGAGCACGTTGATAAGTAATTGGTGGGAGGGATGGGTCTGTGAGTTGATGCTTGAATAAGTGGATGGATCAGTGGTTAAAGACATTGGATATTGAGATAAATGATTGGTGGGTAAGTGAATTGCTTGATGGGCGGATGAATGTGTGAGTGGGTAGATGACAGCATGAGATCAATGCCCTAGTGCATCTTTTAAATAAGTTACTTTATCTGGACTACTCACCAGTTAAATTCTGTATCTATGAAGGAATTTAAACCTTGTGTGTACTATCAAAATGTGACTACTACAATCTGCTAACAGTAATCCTGCTAATCCTGTTGATCACAAGGTTTGCTGGCTACAATGATAACTAAAGGATGGATAAATCATCACTAAAAGTCTGAGTAAGTCTTGAGCAGTGTACAAAGGATTGCATTCTTTCACAGGCCAACATGCAGCTGACGGGTTTCAGAATACAATTCATGAAAAAGGGAGCAGGGAAGTCTAGCAGACTAGGAGCAAGCAATGAAGGAAGAATTGTCTCAGCTGACATGTTAATCAGGGGGACATGTACTGGCAATCTCTCCTATACTGAGGAACGTCTTCACACTGAATGGACATCTCTGCTATGCTGCACATGGTCCTCTTTCTTGATGACCCTTTTAACCCACCCATGGCCTGACACCACTAAAGGTGCATCATGTGTGTGTTTGCTCTCCAGCAAAGGAAAATAAATGTTGGCACTTCGGTGTAGTCAAACAGTATTTATGCCCTTAGTAAAAAGAGGATTCTGCTCCCGCACAAAGTAATGTGGAGGCTAATGGAATGTGATAGCTAAATGATAATACAAGGGCCTGGGTCTTTCACCTGTTCCCCTAGGCTAGGTAGATGAATTACAACCCATAACTGGAGTTCTCCGATACCCCTTGAATGTACAATGAGTGATTGGGCTTATATGTGGTATGCTTGGAGATAAGCGTTAGTATATAAGGTGTACTCTGGGAAGACATGTCGCATGTCACAGGAGTTGGTGGTTCACGGCACCGGAGGGAAAGTCAATCAGGCTTCCCTTACCTTGGTGTAGTTATAGTGCCTTGTCCCTGTCATTCAGAGACTAGGTAGTAGCTTCACCCTTTGTATGGCTCCTGAACCAAAAAGCACTTTCACCCAAGAGATGTGCATTTCAACAATGCACAGGCTGGAAAACGTTTAGAGAAGTGGTCAGCTTTGCTGATCTATCTTCCCAGCAACAGCTCAAATTCACTTGCGATGTTACATAACAATACACATCCTGTTGAACATATGCTGCAACTCTAAGCACAGAGAAAATGGATGGTGCAGCTGCTTATTACTCTGGTTGGCTGGAGTTACAGATTTAGAAAGTGGAACACTGATTGATTCAATTGACTTTCCATCAGCTCTACCAGGATGGCTGTGTACCTGGGTGCTGGCCTTCATTTCCCCACAGCTAGGGGTAAAAAGAGCACCAGAAGTGTAGGCTATGCTGATAAGCCCTGCTTTGAATCAGAGATGGACAGGCATACTACCTAGAGCAGAAAGGAGTGCCAGTTGACAAAAAGCACCTGTTCATCACACAGGTGACTGATATCTCCATGTAGGGCAACTCTAAAAGAGACTGCAGAGTAAAGACAAACTTTTTAGATCTTTTATTTTAAAGGATTTACAGTGTGCAGTGCTCCCCAGGAGCCATCTTGGCACTAATAGAGACAGAACCCAAAAGATCAAGCTAAGAGAAATCCTTTCCAGGCTACTGAGGGATAAGCCAGATTTTCAAAGATCTCCTAAATGTTTATGATTAGATTCTGTCTGAACAGAAAGAGGCGAAGAGCTCCATCTGTAGGAATCAGGCGAAGCAGTTTCTTACCAGTAACCCTAATTCTCTATCAGAGTAATCACTACTCAAATCATAAGCACGGATTAGTCCCACCCACATGCACAATTCTGGAGTACGTCTTCGAAAGTAAATATTTCTGTGCTACATCTTCACCCTATTTCAGGAAGGACAAGAATTTTTATGCATCCAAAATAATTTTAACAGACTATAATGTACCCTCTATTGGCCAATTCCATTAATTTGCTTTTGCCCTATATTTAAAACAAGAAATGCCACCCCTAGAACAGTAAGTGACATTTTAAAATCTCTTCTGCAAACCTTTCAAAGTAAATGAAGTGAAAATAATAAATACACTCATAGCCAAAAGGCTAAACTGATGTCAAACTGCAAAACGACACAGCACGTTTAATGGCTCCAGACACTCTAGTATCTTACTCTGTGGATAGCCGTTGACCCATTTTTTTCTTTTTTTTAACAAATATAGATAGACACGTGTTTGAGAATTTGGCTGAGAGTCTCTAGGAAGCTGCTTTGCAGATCTCAGAAATGGGGAAATTTTTCCACAATGCAGCAGCTGCTGCTGCTTTATCCTTAGATGAATGGGCTTTCGGTTTGCCAAAGTTTTATTTGCTTTCTAGTAGCAAGGGAGAAATAACAAGTTTCTTACCCTTCAGCAGCACCTTATCTGGTAGAGACTAGGGTCCTCATTATGACATTGGCGGTAAATCCTGCTTACCGCCACGCTAACGGCTGCCAACTTACCGCCGAGCTGGCTAATATCCATTCACCATATTATGAAAAACACACACCAATCTGACAGAATACAGCCACATAAACAAATCCGCCAGACCAAAGGTCAGTGATAAAGTGGAGGTCCCAAAACCCACACCGTTACGCCAACAGAACGCCGCCCATCAGATTATGACCCACGAATCACCGCCGCGGACATTCAACAGCGGTAAACCATTGGCGGTACATACCGCAGCGCTCACAATGGACATCCACATACAAAACTACTACATTGGCCAATACGAAAAACACCCCACACCCACACCACTATAAAACACCCACCCACATTACACACAACCCTTTACCAACAACTATTGCCACCATGAGACTGAGAAGAGCTCAGAGACAACTAGACACACACACCACTGACACCCATACACCCCTCAAGCACTCCACATCACACACCCCACTACATTACCCAATACACCCTCACCAACACACATCACACAACAACCATGGCACCACAAAGGCACCCCTGTTTCACTGAGGAGGAGTTAAGGGTCATGGTGGAGGAAATCGTCAGGGTGGAGCCACAGCTCTTTGGAGCACAGGTGCAGCAGATATCAAAAGCAAGGAATAGGGAGCTATAACAGAGAATCATGGACAGGGTCAACGCCGTGGGACAGCACCCAAGAACAAGGGATGACATCAGGAAGAGGTGGAACGACCTACGGGGGAAGATACGTTCCATAGCAGCAAGACACCAGCTCGCCATACAGAGGACTGGCGGCGGACCCCCACCTCTTCCCCCAGAAATCACAGCATGGGAGGAGCAGGCAATACTGCATCCTGAGGGACTCACCGGAGTTGGCGGATGACTGGACACTGGTAAGTCAACTTTTAACAATTATCACTCCCCACACCTCCATGCCAACACACACCCTTACCTCACTCCCATCACTCCACCACATCCCACACACTCCACCATCACATCTCACTAATCCCAATGCCAGGCCCTGCATGCTGTACCAATGCAAGGACCCTCACAGCCCTGCATGGACGCCCATCACTAAAGCATGCACAGCATAGAGAAACTAACATAACCACAATACATCAATATACACAAGCAAAAGCTGGCAGGGGAACAACAACCATAGAGGGGAAGCTACAGAAGTACACATGTCCAAGACACTAGAAGCATAATACATCATTTACCTCCCCACAGGTACCCCAGCCAATGACACTGGAGAGGAGGTGTCACCACTATCCAGTCCCACAACAGAAGAGGCCCACAGTGTTGACAGTAACTCTGGACTTCTGAATCTGGACGATCTACCTGGCTCATCAGGGACCACTGGACAGCCGGTCACCCAAGCCCACTCGCAGACCACCACAGAGCCTCCCCCATCAGGAACCAACACCACAGCACCCACCCAGTGTACCTACACCACTGGCCCCAGGACACGTCAATCAGAAGTGTGCCCACCTGTACAGGGACCCGAGGCCACACCTCGCCCACAAGGGGTCAGTGGCAGTGGGCACACCGTTAAGGGGACAGAGGCACAGGCCAACAGGGACACTGGGAGGACTGCTGTGTGCCAGGGGGAAGGACAGGAGCAGGGAACCGACTCTCCAGGAGGCACTCTCCGAGATCCTGGGAGCCTACCAACATTCTCAGGACACGATGGGCCAGATCCTAGACAACGTGCAGGAGAAGAGGCGGCTGCAGGAGGGACACTATCAGGGGATCAGGGAGGACTTGCAGGCCATTAACAACACCCTGATCTCCATAGCAGGGGTGCTGGCAGACATGGCCAACATCATGAGGGAGGCAACAGCACACCAGCGGGCCCCTGCCACTAGCCAGTCATCTGCACAGCCCTCCACTTCCACTGCTGCTAGTGGCCAGGAGGCCCTGCCACATGACCAATAGGCCACCAGCACCCCTCCCCCTGCAGAAGGTGAACCACCCCACAAACGTTCCTGGCAAACCAGACAGAAGCCAGAGACACTTGCCAAGACCACCGCCAGGAAATTAGACTCTCCTGATTGTCCCCCCTGTGTCCCACTGTCCACCTTCAACTGCCATTGCTCCCCTTCCTATGTCCCCATGAACAATGCACCTGTATTACAAACAGGCTGGAACAATATCCTGGACTTTCCTTCATCATCACCCCATTCCATTGCATTCCCCCCCCCCCCCTATAGTTTAGCACAACAATAAACACGCTTGGATAAAACTCAACTACTAGTATTTTATGTACTGCAAATTTGTACTGATTGAAACAGCTACCACCATTGCAAATGAACTGTAAATAGTATGAGCATAGAATTAATGGCCTGTAGCTGGCTGTTGTGATCACATAAGGCGAATGTTGTCTTATCACCAACATCTGTAAAATGAATATCCATAGGTAACAGTAAGTAGGGGAAAGAAGAGGTCATGCTAGCATGCCAATGCCACACAGAATACACCACTAGTCATAGAAATGTGAGTTTCACCTGGGTGTCATTGAAAGTACTGATGTATCACCAATGTTCTGTTGTCCACATCCTCATCCTCACTGTCCTCAGGGTCCACTGCTTCCACAGGGGCATCTCCAGTCTCCTCCTCATGCAGAAAAGGTACATAGCGTCTGAGAGCCAGGTTGTGCAACATGCAGCATGCCACTACTATCTGGCAGACCTTCTTGGGTGAGTATCACAGGGAACCACCTGTCAGACGGAGGCACCTGAACCTGGCCTTCAGGAGGCCAAAGGTCCTTTCAATGATCCTTCTGGTTCGTCCATGTGCCTCATTATAACGTTCTTCTGCCCTCATCCTGACATTCCTCACAGGGGTCAGCAGCCATGATAGGTTTGGGTAACCAGAGTCACCTGCAACTATTGCGGGACAACATTTAGCCACACACTATCCTATATGGTCAACACCATAGGCATACACCAACATATACTGGTTGGGAAACAGGGCTCACCTATTGGCCATACCATGTGCCTCTGTAGATGGGACATCACATTTGGGATGCTGCTATTCCTTAGGACAAAGGCATCATGTGTTTTATCAGGGCAGACAAGACTCTTGCTAGCACGATTGAGAACATTGGCTGTGACATTCCTGCTGTCAAGCCCACTGTCACTTGGAAAGAACCAGTTGGCAGGAAATGGAGCACTGACAGAACATGCACAAGAGTGGGTGGATACCAGTGGGATGACGGATGGCTGATATCAGGTCAGGTTCTAACTGGGCACACAGCTCTGTGACTGTGGCCCTGTCCAGTCTATAGGCGAGTATAATGTAGCCAAGTCCACCAGGGGTCTTTACACAGGGGTATGTCTCCATCTCTTATTCATCCGCAGCGGTAGGTATGTAAGGGACACACGAGTGAGTAGGCTGTCACAATTTGAACATCTATGCCACAACAGCAGTCCACATCGTGCAAACATGTTTTGGGACAGTGTAATTTATAAAGTATGTATCCTGTGATGCAGCAATTATCGATAGGCCTGTTCACCCCCCCATGAAATGGCGACCGTCTGTCCTGTGTGGAGGGACAGGTGGAAGTGAGGTAATGCTGCCGACGTTGTGCGCTGTGGCAGTAGGCGGCCGTGAACAGCCATGCAGTTCCTCACTGGTTCATATTGTGCCCTATGGGGTGCAGTGGCCAATGGGGATCTACGCCGGAGGTGACGGTATGCACCGCTGCGGACGTGACCGCCACTTTAATTCACATTCCTCACTTGTTTCCTGACTTTCCATCGGAGAGTACCTACACTGCATGTGCTGCTGTGACCTGTGTCTGGAACCTACCATGGCCCGTGTGACCAGAGAAAGGGCCCCAGCCTTCACTTCTGAGGAGTAGGAGCGACTGGTGGATGGGGTCCTACCACAGTACGGACTGCTGAATGGGCCTCCAGACCAACAAGTGAGTACACTGTGGGCACGATGCATGTGGCATGAATGCATGGAGTTGTGTGTGAAGGCCTCGTGTTAGGGGGTGTGGGTGGATGTCCTCTTGGCGGTGTACAAGTTGCGCGCTGGGCTATGTGTATGCCAATGGTGACGCAAACGGGTACGGTGGGCATTTGTGTGAAAGGCTGGACTGTTTGTCTAATGGTGTTCTCCTGGCTGTATTGCCTCTGCAGGTCGGCGCCCATCAAAAGAAGGGAATATGGCGTGCTATCGCCAAGGAGGTGTGGACGCTGGGGTTCTATGGCAGGCGGAGTACCCACTGTCGCAAACAGTGGGAGGACCTGAGACGCTGGGCACGAAAGACCGTGGAGGCCCAGATGGGGATGACCTCCCAAAGAGGAAGGTGTGCCCGTCGGACCCTGACCCCCCCCCGATGGCCTGCATACTGGCGGTGGCCTACCCTGAGCTGTATGGGCGCTTGAGGGCATCACAGCAGCCACAAGGGGGTGAGTACAGTGGCTATCATTACAACTTACGGCTGGTGGGGTGGTATCAGGGTGGTGGTTGTGTGTCAGTGGGTGCCCCTAGGCCAGGCCAGACATAGCAGCGTAGGTCGTCTGTAGGCTAAGGGTTGAATGCAAAATACTGCTTACCTAGCTTGTTAGTATTCACTTCTGGGCAGGGCATTGTGGGTCCCAGGTGTGCTGCAGTTGGCGGTGTGTGCCACTCCTCATACCTTGGTGACTAGCCATTTCACTGGTAGTGCAATGCATAGTATGTAGGCTTGTTCCTTGTGTCTGAGGGTGCTGTGTATGCTAACAGTGGTGTTGGTGCAGTCACTGACCCTGTGTATCCTTTGCCTCCCTCCCCCCACACCTTCATCTTTTGTCCTCCTGTCCTTATGTGCATTAGCATCATCTGGCAGAGGAGCAGAGGCACCAGCAACAGAGGGAGATGCAACCCACAGGACTCTAGAGGCACAGTCCACCGACACCGAGGGAACTAGTGGGACGGGGGGGGGAGGGGAGCACCACGGCGGAGACTGGAGGGGACAACACAGACTCTGATACTTCCTCCGATGGGTGCTCCCTGGTGGTGGTGGACACCTCTGTGACCACCCTAGCTGCAGGTACAGCCGCCACCCCCGTACCAGCACCGCCCTCCCAGTAGCCTCTCAGCGAGTTGCCTGTGCACCCATACCTAGGAGGGTGGGGTCATCTTCACCGCAGGCACCTCAGGCCCTGCCCCAGTGAGCCCTGCTGCCTTGAGTGAGGAGGCTATTGACCTCCTGAGATCCATCTCTGTAGAGCAATCAACCATTGTGAATGCCATCCAGGGACTGGCATACCAGAGGCAGCAATGCAATTCATTCCTGGAGGGCATTCACTGTGGATTGGCAGCCCAAAAGAGATCGATTCAGGCTCTGGCCTCCTCTCTGATGGCAGCAATTGTCCCTGTTTCAACCGTCCCCCCACGAGCTTCCGCTTCCCAGTCCCATACTCTTCAACCCCAACCCATTTTCAGCACACAGACAGATGAGCATGCACACAAGACAACACCCAAGAGTGGCACAGGCAAACACAAGCACCACACTTCATCCCACAGGCACTCGCACAAAAACCATTCAGTTGCAGACACAACAAAATCCACTGTCTCCCCCAACTCCTCCTCCTCCACCTTCCGCCCAGTTACGTCCACACACACACACCTACATGCACCACATCAATATCCACTACCAGCATCATCACCACACCAAGCAGAACACACTGGCAGACACCTCCACAACAGCCATGCACACGTCCCCCCTGTGTCCTCTCCCACTGTGTCTGTCCCCCCACCAAAGGACCAAACGCAAGCACTCAGACACCCAACAGCCATCCACCTCACAACAGCATACAGCCCATGCACCTGCACCCAAATCCAGCAAACATACACCTCCCACGACCACTCCCTCATCCTCCACTCCCTCATCCTCCACTCCCATTACTCCTCCCTCCTCAATGGCCCTAAAAATGCTTTTCCTTTCCCAGATTGACCTCTTCCCTACCCCCACCCCCACTCTGTCCTGCACTTACGGGCATGGTAGCAAGGACACAGCCCAGCACCTCAGCCAAACAGTCCACGGGGCCAGTGGTAGCACCACCTACTCGTGGTGGTAGGGATACCAGAACAACAACACTGAAGGGGAAGGAGGCAGCACAACTTGGAATGAAAGAGAATAGTCCTGCACCAGCTGGGAAGAAGGGGAAGGAGCCTGCACCAGCTGGGAAGAAGGGGAAGGAGCCTGCACCAGCTGGGAAGAAGGGGAAGGAGCCTGCACCAGCTGGGAAGAAGGGGAAGGAGCCTGCACCAGCAGGCAGAGAGGGGAAGGAGCCTGCACCAGCAGGCAGAGAGGGGAAGGAGCCTGCACCAGCAGGCAGAGAGGGAAAGAGGCCATCTACCCCTGCCAGGAAGGGTAAGGGATCCGCAACCCATGACCAGGAGGAGAAGAGGCACTCTACGCCAGCAGAAGCTGTTAGGCAAACACCACCACCACCAGCAGCAGCAGCTGTCACAGGGCCCCCACCGCCAGCCAGGATGTGCTGCCATCACAGAGTGCAGGGGCTGACCAGGAGCCTCCCCCCAACCACCACCAGCATGCAGCCATCAAAGAGTGCAGCAGCTGCCCAGGAGCCTCCCCCAACCACCACCAGAATGCAGCCATCAGAGTGCAGGGGCTGACCTGGAGCCTCCCCCAACCACCACCAGCATGCAGCCATCACAGAGTGCAGGGGCTGACCAGGAGCTTCCCACAGCCACCACAAGCATGCAGCCATCACCGCCGGCAGATACCATCCATGGGCTACTGTGCGGGCTGCCCTGCCAGAACCAGTAGGGTATTCACCCACTCGAGAGACTGTAGCCTTGCACTCCCCAGGACAACGCAATGGGCATGCTGCCCCCTCCAAAACCAGTGGGCTTGTCCCGCATCCGGCTGAGGTGCTCCCCCCTCCTCCTGAGGTGCCTGCCTATTAGCAAACTGATGCCTCTGCAGTGTTCAATCTGGATTTGGTCAGGTTTCGAGCTGGCCCTTTGACTGTGCCCTGTGTCCATGTGGGCCCTTTGAACTATGGACTGGACAGTGTCCCTTTTCTATACAAGTGTACATATCTGTTTCATGGCCAAATCGGATTATTAATTTTGATGTTGAACTAATTACAAACACTTTCGTCAATTCCTGTTGTCCTTGCATTATTATGCCGAATTTCGGGGTCAAAACGTTTTTGTATTGCAGCTGGTTGTGTGTGTGGTGTGTGTGAATGGTGTGTGTTGTTCGTGTGTGTGTGTGTGTGTCACTCTTTTTCCTCCCAACCTCCGCAAGTTTTCAAAGTTGGAGACAGGCCAGTAGGGCTGGGGCCAAAGCAGTTGTCGCCTTCCTCCTTCTCTGCAGGCTTGTAGGTCAGCAGTCCTCCTCCTTTCTTCAGGTTGCAGGAATCTGATTTCCTGAGATCTGGGGAGCCTCTAAAACTGAATTTAGGGGGCTGTTTAGGTCTGGGAGGGCAGTACCCAATGGCTACTGTCTTTGAGGGTGGCTATACCCTCTTTGTGTCTCCTCCCTGTGGGGAGGGGGGGCACATCTCTAATCCTATTGGGGAAATCCTCCAATCTCAAGATGGAGGATTTCTCAAGGCAGGGGTCACATCAGCACAGGACACCTCAAGGGCTGTCCTGACTGGTGGGTGACTCCTCCTTGTTTTTCTCATTATCTCCTCCAGCCTTGCCGCCAAAAGTGGGGGCAGTGGCCGGAGGGGTGGGCATCTCCACTAGCTGGGATGCCCTGGGTCGCTGTAACAAAAGGGGTGAGCCTTTGAGGCTCACCGCCAGGTGTTACTGTTCCTGCAGGGGGAGGTGAGAAGCACCTCCACCCAGTACAGGCTTTGTTCCTGGCCACAGAGTGACAAAGGCACTCTCCCCAGGTGGCCAGCAACATGTCTGGTGTGTGGCAGGCTGGCAGGAACTTTGTCAGCCTACACTAGAAGTCGGGTAGGTATTCAGAGGGCATCTCTAAGATGTACTCTGGGTATATTTTACAATAAATTGCACACTGGCATCAGTGTGCATTTATTGTGCTGAGAAGTTTGATACCAAACTTCCCAGTTTCCAGTGTAGCCATTATGGAACTGTGGAGTTTGTGTTTGACAAACTCCCAGACCATATACTCTAATGGATACCCTGCACTTACAATGTCTAAGGTTTTGCTTAGACACTGTAGGGGCATAGTGCTCATGCACATATGCCCTCACCTGTGGTATAGTGCACCCTGCCTTAGGGCTGTAAGGCCTGCTAGAGGGGTGACTTACCTATGCCACAGGCAGTGTGAGGTTGGCATGGCACTCTGAGGGGAGTGCCATGTCAACTTGGTCATTTTCTCCCCACCAGTACACACAAGCTGTGAGGCAGTGCGCATGTGCTGAGTGAAGGGTCTCTAGGTTGGCATACAACATGCTGCAGCCCTTAGAGACCTTCCCTGGCATCAGGGCCCTTGGTACCAGGGGTACCAGTTACGAGGGACTTACCTGAGTGCCAGGGCTGTGCCAATTGTGGAGACAAAGGTACAGTTTAGGGAAAGAACACTGGTGCTGGGGCCTGGTTAGCAGGGTCCCAGCACACTTTCAAATCATAACTTAGCATCAGCAAAGGCAAAGAGTTAGGGGGTAACCATGCCAAGGAGGCATTTCCTTACAAGAGCCCACACAATTTACTAAACAAAATGGAATGCAGACATAGGACCCCCACCTCAGTAAATGGAATTTGCTGAGAGGAGCTGGGAGTACTAGAAAACCACAGAGGGGTGTAACACAGTACCCCTCCCCCCCCCCCAGTGACCAGGAAAACATGAGTAAATCACTGGAATTTCCCCAAACCACCCAAAAGGAAAGAAAAGAAGGAAAGAAGAGACCCAGACAAGGCTGCAAGAAACCAGCTGTGTATTCCTGGTGAAGAAGACCTGGGGAGAGAGGGGAGCAAGTCCAAAAGTCACAGTGGAGTCCAGAAAGAGTAGGAGCTACTACCCACCCAGCTGTACTTGCAGGAGTTGGTCAACGGTGATGAAGATGAGGTCAGCACTGCAGCCCTGGAGCCGGAGTAGAGTTCCTGAAGGATGCAGAAGATGTCCCAAGCTGGAATGAAGATTGCAGACGGACGTCGGTGTAGAAATGCCATCAAAGGGTTGGTGGGGGGTGAATAGAGGGGGGGTGGGGGGGTGGGGGTTCCAAGGGGCCCTCAGTGTCGCAGAGATTCCACAGGAGCAGAAGGAGCACCCACAGGAGTCCCACAGAACGGGGACACAGAATTTGCATAAAGGAGCCCACGCAGCACTACAGAAAGGGATCCTACGCCGCAGGAGAACCACGCAGAGGGCTGTGCTTCGCAGTAAGGAGTGCTGGGGACTGGAGCAACACGTCGCCTGAAGATCCTTGGGAGGAGATGCAAACAAGCCTTGGCAGCTGCAAGAGACGTGGTGCATGGGGGTAATGTTCTGCGTGGGAAGGCAAAGGCTTGCCTCCACCAAAGTTGGACAGCTGGAAGAGATGACCAAGAGGACTACTCCGGACCACCACACGTGATGCAGGATCCGCGCAGATCACGATGAGAGGAGATCCACGCAGCAGGCCGTCGTTGCAGCAGATGCCTGCAGATGAAGGGGAGTGACTCCTTCACTCCAGGGAAGATTCCTTCTTCTTGTGCATGCTGAAGAGTTGCTGTCTTCTGAGGATGCACAGCCAGGGAAATGTTGCAAAGCTGGCAGGAGCCATGGAAACAAAGCTGCAGAAGAGCCTTCTTCGTGGATTGCAGCTCTGTCGATTCATGGAGGGTCCTGTCCCAGTGGGCAGAAGTCAAAGTGGAGGTTGCAGAGGAATCGTGCTGGAGTCTTGCAAGCCGAATCTGAGGACCCACCCAAGAGAGAGACCCTGAATAGCCCTGAAAGGGGGATTGGTCACCTGTCCAGGTAAGCACCTATCAGGAAGGGGCTTTGACGTCACCTGCCGGGCCACTCAGATGGTCCCAGAGTTCGTTGCCAACCTTATAAACAAGATGGCAGAACCGAGGGACCCTCTTGAGGAGCTCTGAGCACCACCCCTGGGGTGGTGATGGACAGGGGAGTAGTCACTCCCCTTTCCATTGCCCTGTTTCACGCCAGAGCAACGACTGGGGGTTCCTGAACCAGTGTGGACTGGGTTATGTATGGAGGGCACCAAATGTGCCCTTCAAAGCATATCATGGGCTTGGGGAAGCTACCCCTCCCAAGCCAGTAACACCTATTTCCACAGGGAGAGGGTGTTACCTCCCTGTCCCAAAGGCAATCCTTTGTTCTGACTTCCTGGGCTTGGTCACATCAAGCAGCAGGAGGGCAGAAACCTGTCTGAGGGGTGGCAGCAGCTTGGGCTGCCTGGAAAACCCTGTAAGACTGATGTTAGCAATTCTGGAGGGTCCTCTAAGGAGCCCCCAGAGTACATGGAATCATACTTCCAATACTTGCAACAGTATTGGGGTATGATTCCGACATGTTTGATACCAAGCATGCTCAGGTTTGGAGTTAAATGTATGTAGCTGGACACATATAAAATGGCGTCCCCGCACTCACAAAGTCCAGGAAAATGGGCCTGGAGTTTGTTGGGGCACCTGTGCTAATACAAGGGTGCCCTTACACACAGGTACTTGCACCCTGCCCTCTGGGCTCAGAGGGCCTAACAGAGAGGTGACTTACAGTGACCTGGTGCAGTGACCTGTAGGGAAAACGGTGCATGCTTCAGTTTCACGCAAACAGCAATGGCAGGCCTGCAGAACTCTTTGCATGTGCTCCCTACGGGTGGTAGATTAACTGCTGCAGCCCTTAGGAATCCCCTGGAACCCCAGTGCTCTGGGTACCGAGGTACCATACATTAGCGGCTTACATTTGAGGGGGGGAGGGCAGTATGCCAATTGTGGGAAGAAAAAGGTATAGTTACCAAGTAAAGAGGGGGAGAGCATAACCACTGGGGTCCTGGTTAGCAGGATCCCAGTGGACACAGTCAAACACACTGACAGCAGGCAGGAACTTGGGGTAACCACGCTAAGAAAGGGGTCACTTACCTACAAAGACACACCCTACATTTGTGACCTACCTGTTGGTTGTCCCCGAATGGCTCCCAAGCCAGATCCTGCAGCCCAAATCCAGAGATCAATCCCTATTAAAATACACTGGGCACCCAAAGCCGTACTACACGTCTGCACCTGGCTGCCCCAGATCAACCCTGTGTGGCCCTTGCCCAGTACTCACCTTAAGTCTACAAGATTGGTCTCATGAGTCGTTGTGAAGTGTTTGTTCGCTGAACGTGTTTTCCTTCTATAGGTTAACATTGAAGAACTCTGAAAATTGCACTTTTTCTATTTTTCCAAGTGAAAGGTATTTCCATGGAGATATTAAAACTGACAAAATACTTGTGTGTTATTTAAAACAGACCTGTCAGAAGACTAGAATACCCTCTATAACCAACACAGATGGCGTCACATCTACAAACGAGGACATCCTAAATACCTTCAAAAAATATTACCATATTCACTACACCAAAGGTAATAACACATCTTATCACATATGCTTAAACTACCTCAACAAAATTAATTTAACTAAGATAGAAGAATTCATAAAAAAATAACCTAGAACAACCGATTCCTCGCAAAGAAGTCATAAACGTGATCAAAATAATGAAAGCCAGAAAGGCTCCAGGCCCAGACGGCTTCCCAGCATTATTCTATCAAACTTGGGGTACCTCCCTAATCACTCCCTTAGAAGCCTTATTCACACACTTCTCCACTGACTTCGTTGAGGGCTCAGCCATGGAGGCAACCATAATTGTTATACCCAAAGAAGACAAAGACCCATCCAATCCGAAAAAACTACTGATCCATATCCCTCAAACACAGACTGAAAAATATATGCAAAGATCCTAGCTCTCAGAATAATAAAGCCCATTCTCAAAAACATAATACATCCCTCTCAATCAGGATTTATCAAAGGGAGATTCAGCGCGAATAATATCAGACTTCTTAGCCATGAGACTGAAAAAGGCAAACTGATGCACCAGCCAACCTGTGCAATAGCATTAGATGCACAGAAAGCTTCTGATAAGATATTGTGGACCTTACGCCAAGCCTTACTTACATCCTTCAACTTTGGCCCTGCTCTCTCAAAAATGATCCTTGTTATATACAAAGAACTGAAAGTTAGAATAAACATCAATGGAAAGTTGTCTATTTCCTTTTACCTCCAACAAGGAACCAGACAAGGATGCTCACTCTCCCCTAGTATTTCTACTAATGCTAGAACCCCGACTTACATTGATCGGAGAAAATCCATTTATCCCGGGTATACCTTTCAAGTGAGGCCCACAAAAACTAGCTGCCTACGCAGATGACATTCTCCTTTATACCACCCAGGGAGACTCAGCCTTGACGCACATCATATCCACCATCAACGGCTACTCTAAGATGTCAGGCTACTGCCTCAACAAGGAAAAGACCATGTGTACTGCAACAGCTAACACATCAGCCCCTATGGACACAAATGGACCCCAGATAAGATAAAATACCTGGGTATATGGTTCACCCATAACCTTAAAGACTCCATCAATCTCAACGAGAAAAAGACGCTAGGTAACATCAAAGATAGCTTAGACAAATGGTAAACCAGATTCATTACTTGGTGGGGTAGAAGGGAATATATCAAAATGATGAAACCCACCTCATTAACTTTTTAATCAGCATGCCCCCCCAGATATCTCTGTGACATCTTTTTTTACTAAAATAGACATGTGACTTACCGAATTCCTCTGGAAGACTAAAAAGCCCAGAATTGCACTAAAGAAACTGAGACTTCCTAAAAAAAAAAAAAAAAGAAAGAAAACTTGGTGGCCTAAACTTACGGGACTACCGGAGATGCCTGTAGGAGGCTGGACTGGCTTGTAGTGAGTACCAAGGGGTACTTACACCTTGCACCAGGCCCAGTTATCCCTTATTAGTGTATAGGGTGTCTAGCAGCTTAGGCTGATAGATAATGGTAGCTTAGCAGAGCAGCTTAGGCTGAACTAGGAGACGTGTGAAGCTACTACAGTACCACTTAGTGTCATATGCACAATATCATAAGAAAACACAATACACAGTTATACTAAAAATAAAGGTATTTTATTTTTATGACAATATGCCAAAGTATCTTAGAGTGTACCCTCAGTGAGAGGATAGGAAATATACACAAGATATATATACACAATAGCAAAAATATGCAGTATAGTCTTAGAAAACAGTGCAAACAATGTATAGTTACAATAGGATGTAATGGGGAAACATAGGGATAGGGGCAACACAAACCATATACTCCAAAAGTGGAATGCGAACCACGAATGGACCCCAAACCTATGTGACCTTGTAGAGGGTTGCTGGGACTATTAGAAAATAGTGAGAGTTAGAAAAATAACCCTCCCCAAGACCCTGAAAAGTGAGTGCAAAGTGCACTAAAGTTCCCCTAAGGACAAAGAAGTCGTGTTAGAGGAATAATGCAGGAAAGACACAAACCAACAATGCAACAACGCTGGATTTCCAATCTGGGGTACCTGTGGAACAAGGGGACCAAGTCCAAAAGTCACAAGCAAGTCGGAGATGGGCAGATGCCCAGGAAATGCCAGCTGCGGGTGCTAAGAAGCTTCTACTGGACAGAAGAAGCTGCGGTTTCTGCAGGAACGCAAAGGGCTAGAGACTTCCCCCTTTGGAGGACGGATCCCTCTCGCCTTGTAGAGTCGTGCAGAAGTGTTTTCCCGCTGAAAGAACGCCAACAAGCCTTGCTAGCTGCAAATCGTGCGGTTAGCGTTTTTGGATGCTGCTGTGGCCCAGGAGGGACCAGGAGGTCGCAAATTGGACCAGGAGGTAGAGGGGACGTCGAGCAAGACAAGGAGCCCTCTTAGCAGCAGGTAGAACCCGGAGAAGTGCCAGAAACAGGCACTACGAGGATGCGTAAAACGGTGCTCACCCGAAGTCGCACAAAGAAGTCCCACGTCGCTGGAGAACAACTTAGGAGGTCGTGCAATGCAGGTTAGAGTGCCGTGGACCCAGGCTGGACTGTGCACAAAGGATTTCCGCCGGAAGTGTACGGAGGCCGGAGTAGCTGCAAAAGTCGCGGTTCCCAGCAATGCAGTCTAGCGAGGTGAGGCAAGGACTTACCTCCACCAAACTTGGACTGAAGAGTCACTGGACTGTGGGAGTCACTTGGACAGAGTTGCTGGATTCGAGGGACCTCGCTCGTCGTGCTGAGAGGAGACCCAAGGGACCGGTAATGCAGCTTTTTGGTGCCTGCGGTTGCAGGGGGAAGATTCCGTCGACCCACGGGAGATTTCTTCGGAGCTTCTAGTGCAGAGAGGAGGCAGACTACCCCCACAGCATGCACCACCAGGAAAACAGTCGAGAAGGCGGCAGGATCAGCGTTACAGAGTTGCAGTAGTCGTCTTTGCTACTATGTTGCAGTTTTGCAGGCTTCCAGCGCGGTCAGCAGTCGATTCCTTGGCAGAAGGTGAAGAGAGAGATGCAGAGGAACTCGGATGAGCTCTTGCATTCGTTATCTAAAGTTTCCCCAGAGACAGAGACCCTAAATAGCCAGAAAAGAGGGTTTGGCTACTTAGGAGAGAGGATAGGCTAGCAACACCTGAAGGAGCCTATCACAAGGAGTCTCTGACGTCACCTGGTGGCACTGGCCACTCAGAGCAGTCCAGTGTGCCAGCAGCACCTCTGTTTCCAAGATGGCAGAGGTCTGGAGCACACTGGAGGAGCTCTGGACACCTCCCAGGGGAGGTGCAGGTCAGGGGAGTGGTCACTCCCCTTTCCTTTGTCCAGTTTCGCGCCAGAGCAGGGCTAAGGGGTCCCCTGAACCAGTGTAGACTGGCTTATGCAGAACTGGGCACATCTGTGCCCAACAAAGCATTTCCAGAGGCTGGGGGAGGCTACTCCTCCCCTGCCTTCACACCATTTTCCAAAGGGAGAGGGTGTCACACCCTCTCTCAGAGGAAGTTCTTTGTTCTGCCATCCTGGGCCAGGCCTGGCTGGACCCCAGGAGGGCAGATGCCTGTCTGAGGGGTTGGCGGCAGCAGCAGCTGCAGTGAAACCCCAGGAAGGGCAGTTTGGCAGTACCAGGGTCTGTGCTACAGACCACTGGGATCATGGGATTGTGCCAACTATGCCAGGATGGCATAGAGGGGGCAATTCCATGATCATAGACAAGTTACATGGCCATATTCGGAGTTACCATTGTGAAGCTACATATAGGTAGTGACCTATATGTAGTGCACGCGTGTAATGGTGTCCCCGCACTCACAAAGTTGAGGGAATTGGCTCTGAACAATGTGGGGGCACCTTGGCTAGTGCCAGGGTGCCCTCACACTAAGTAACTTTGCACCTAACCTTTACCAGGTAAAGGTTAGACATATAGGTGACTTATAAGTTACTTAAGTGCAGTGTAAAATGGCTGTGAAATAACGTGGACGTTATTTCACTCAGGCTGCAGTGGCAGGCCTGTGTAAGAATTGTCAGAGCTCCCTCTGGGTGGCAAAAGAAATGCTGCAGCCCATAGGGATCTCCTGGAACCCCAATACCCTGGGTACCTCAGTACCATATACTAGGGAATTATAAGGGTGTTCCAGTAAGCCAATGTAAATTGGTAAAATTGGTCACTAGCCTGTTAGTGACAATTTAGAAAGAAATGAGAGAGCATAACCACTGAGGTTCTGGTTAGCAGAGCCTCAGTGAGACAGTTAGGCACTACACAGGGAACACACACATATAGGCCACAAACTTATGAGCACTGGGGTCCTGACTAGCAGGGTCCCAGTGACACATAACAAACATACTGAAAACATAGGGTTTTCACTATGAGCACTGGGCCCTGGCTAGCAGGATCCCAGTGAGACAGTGAAAACACCCTGGCATACACTCACAAACAGGCCAAAAGTGGGGGTAACAAGGCTAGAAAGAGGCTACTTTCTCACAGTTACCAAGTTGAGACCTCTATAGTCTACACAAAACCGCATTTCCTTCTTTGGAATGGGGTTTTGGTACAAGTACCACAGGAGAAGCCCATGGACTTTCAGAGTGCTCAACCACTCCTAGTTCTAACATTTTCTGCCCCTCTTGCTTTATGCAGTCCCTGACATGGTCAGGCTGCCTATAGATCTTACTTTTGACAGGTAAACTGTCTCCAGTATCTATAGTGTGCTCACACCAAGAAGTGGTACCTGGCACAGTAGAGAAGAGTTCAGAGAATTGATCTAGGAGATTTATGCAATGGTCTTTCTGCTCAGCAGTAAGACAATCAGCCAAAACTACACCTTCCACAAGAGCATCTTGTTCTGTGGAAGAGAAGAGATCAGGTAGAGGATCACTGTCTTCTTCCTGTCCCTCATCAGTTGCCATGAGCAGGGTGAGATCAGCCCTGTCATAGTAGGGTTTCAGGCGGTTGACATGGAGCACCCTAAGGGGACTCCTGGCAGTGCCTAAGTCAACTAAATAGGTGACTTCTCCCTTCTTTTCAACAATTCTGTGGGGTCCACTCCATTTATCTTGGAGTGCTCTTGGGGCCACAGGCTCCAAGACCCACACTTTCTGCCCTGGTTGGTACTGAACCAAAACAGCCTTCTGGTCATGCCATTGCTTCTGGAGCTCTTGGCTGGCCTGAAGGTTTTTGCTGGCCTTTTTCATGTACTCAGCCATCCTTGATCTGAGGCCAAGTACATAATCCACAATATCCTGCTTGGGAGCTTTTAAAGGTTGTTCCCAACCCTCCTTTACAAGTGTGAGTGGACCCCTAACAGGGTGTCCAAAAAGAAGTTCAAAGGGGCTGAAGCCCACTCCTTTCTGGGGTACCTCCCTGTAGGCAAAAAGGAGGCATGGTAGAAGGATATCCCATCTCCTGCGGAGTTTTTCAGGGAGACCCATAATCATGCCTTTGAGAGTTTTATTAAATCTCTCCACCAGTCCATTTGTTTGTGGATGATAGGGTGTTGTGAACTTGTAAGTTACACCACACTCCTTCCACATGGCCTTTAAGTATGCAGACATGAAATTGCTTCCCCTGTCTGATACTACTTCCTTTGGGAAGCCCACCCTAGAAAATATTCCCAGGAGGGCCTTTGCCACTGCAGGTGCTGTAGTGGTCCTTAAAGGAATTGCTTCAGGGTATCTTGTGGCATGGTCCACTACCACCAAGATAAACCTATTGCCTGAAGCAGTAGGAGGGTCAAGGGGGCCAACTATGTCAACCCCTACCCTTTCAAAGGGAACCCCAACCACAGGCAGTGGAATAAGGGGTGCCTTTGGTGTGCCACCTGTTTTGCCACTGGCTTCACAGGTTTCACAGGACTTAAAAAAATCTTTTGTGTCCTCAGACATCCTAGGCCAATGAAACAAGGGAACAAGTCTGTCCAAGTTTTCATTTGACCCAGGTGCCCAGCTAGGGGAATGTCGTGGGCAAGAGTTAGGAGGAACTTTCTGTACTCCTGAGGAATCACTAATCTTCTGGCTGCTCCAGGTTTAGGATCCCTATGCTCAGTGTACAAGAGGTTGTCCTCCCAGTAAACTCTGTGAGAGTCACCGACATCCCCATTAGCTTGTTTGACAGCTTGCTGTCTTAGACCCTCTAATGTGGGACAGGTTTGCTGTGCCACACTCAGCTCCTCCCTGGCAGGCCCCCCTTCACCCAAAAGCTCAGCAGTGTCTGCTTCCAGCTCCTCTGGTGTAGGTTCTGCACAGGGAGGGAATTCTTCTTCCTCAGAAGTTGAATCCACTGTAGAGGGAGGGATAGTAGGAAGTGGTTTGCTTCTACTAGCCCTAGCTTTAGGGAGCACTTGGTCCATTGTTCCAGGATCCAAGCTTCCCTGTCCTTTTTGCTTTTTGGCGTGAGCCCTTGTCAAAGCAAAAATATGCCCTGGGATGCCCAGCATTGCTGCATGGGCCTCCAACTCCACATCTGACCAAGCTGATGTCTCCAAATCATTTCCTAGTAGACAGACTACAGGTAAATCTGTGGCTACCACAACTTTCTTTGGACCAGTAACCCCCCCCCCAGTTGAGATTAACAACAGCCATGGGGTGGCTAAGTGTGTTGTTGTGAGCATCGGTTACTTGGTACTGGTGACCAAGCAGGTGTTGTTCAGGGTGGACCAGTTTCTCTATGACCATAGTCACACTGGCTCCAGTGTCCCTGTAGGCCTGAACCTCAACACCATTTATTAGGGGTAGCTGCTTGTACTTATCCATATTAAGGGGACAAGCAACTAAGGTGGCTAAATCAATAGCCCCCTCAGAGACTAACACAGCCTCTGTGGCCTCCCTAACAAGGCCAACCCCAACTAAGTTACCAATAGTGAGCCCAGCTACTCCCTTGGATTGGCTATTAGTAGGTTTGCTCCCACCACCACTGCTATTAGTAGGGACACTAGGTGTAGCAGTAGGGGTTGTAGTGGTAGGAGGCTTGGTGCTTTTCTTTGGACAACTGGGATCTGTTGTCCAATGGCCTTTTACTTTACATAAATAGCACCATGGTTTCTTTTCTTTGTTTTGATTAAAGGAGGATTTGGACCCACCACCCCCACCAGAGTGTTTTTGTGGGCCTGATGAAGACTCATTTTTAGATTTGTCCCCACCCTTGTCAGAAGACTTACCATCCTTCTTTTTGTTGCCATCTTTGTCACCCCCTGTATGAACTTTTCTGTTCACCCTTGTTCTGACCCATTTGTCTGCCTTCTTTCCCAATTCTTGGGGAGAGGTCAGATCAGAGTCTACCAGGTACTGGTGCAACAAATCAGACACACAATTATTAAGTATATGCTCTCTCAGGATTGTGTTATACAGGCTTTCATAATCAGTAACTTTACTGCCATGTAACCACCCCTCCAAGGCCTTCACTGAATGGTCAATGAAATCAACCCAGTCTTGTGAAGACTCCTTTTTGGTCTCTCTGAACTTTATCCTGTATTGTTCAGTGGTTAAGCCATAACCATCCAGGAGTGCATTCTTAAGAACTGTAAAATTATTGGCATCACTTTCTTTCACAGTAAGGAGCCTATCCCTACCTTTTCCACTAAATGATAGCCATAGGATAGCAGCCCACTGCCTTTGAGGGACATCCTGTACAACACAGGCCCTCTCAAGTGCAGCAAACCACTTGTTAATGTCATCCCCCTCCTTATAAGGGGGAACTATCTTGTGCAGATTCCTGGAATCATGCTCTTTTGCAGGATGACTATGGGGAATACTGCTGCTGCCACCATGGGTTTCTAAACCCAACTTCTGTCTTTCCTTCTCTAATTCTAAAGACTGTCTATCCAAATCCAGCTGTTGCTTTTTAAGCTTCAGTCTGGTTTGTTCCACCCTCAACTTATTGAGTTCCCTTTCTAACAATCTGTCATCAGGGTTGGTGGGAGGGACATTTCTACATACAGAGGTATGATGGGAATGAACAGAAGGAGACCTGTCCCTTACAGAGGGCACCCTAACAGCTTGGCTAACAGAAACATCAGTACCACTGTGGTGTGAATAAATGCTTTTGCTATGATGTGAGAGAACACTATTTGTATGGTGTGACCCAACATCATTACCAACTATGCTAGACTGTCTAGTAATGGGCAGGCTAGGAAGTTTCTTTCCTGAATCTTTTCCTGGGGGAGTCCCTGGATCAGATTGGGAACCATTAGCTACTTTTTCAACAGATGGGGCACTTCTTGCCTTATCTTGTTCTCTAAGCATGTTAAGTAACAATTCCAAGGAAGGATTCTTCCCTACACTCAAACCTCTCTCTATGCAGAGACTCCTTGCTCCTTTCCAGCTAAGGTGATCATATGCAAGTTTGGACAGATCAACATTTTGGCCTGTGCCAGACATTTTTAGAGAGAGTTAAAGTGATAGAAAAAGAGAAAAAAGTTTGTCAGAGCTTTTAGAAAGACAGAGAAAAAAAACTTTTTAGAACTTTTTAGAAAGTTAGAAGTACTTTTCAGCACTTAGAAAAGAGTGAAAAGAGGAAATGCAAAACTTTTTGGCTATGTGTATATACACTGACCTTGTTTTGTATATTTTTCTCTTATGAAAAGTACAATGACAAGAGTGGTAAGTAGTCTCAAAGCACTTATCCCACCGCTGCACAACCAATGTAGGAGGCTGGACTGGCTTGTAGTGAGTACCAAGGGGTACTTGCACCTTGCACCAGGCCCAGCTATCCCTTATTAGTGTATAGGGTGTCTAGCAGCTTAGGCTGATAGATAATGGTAGCTTAGCAGAGCAGCTTAGGCTGAACTAGGAGACGGGTGAAGCTACCACAGTACCACTTAGTGTCATATGCACAATATCATAAGAAAACACAATACACAGTTATACTAAAAATAAAGGTACTTTATTTTTATGACAATATGCCAAAGTATCTTAGAGTGTACCCTCAGTGAGAGGATAGAAAATATACACAAGATATATATACACAATAGCAAAAATATGCAGTATAGTCTTAGAAAACAGTGCAAACAATGTATAGTTACAATAGGATGCAATGGGGAAACATAGGGATAGGGGCAACACAAACCATATACTCCAAAAGTGGAATGCGAACCACGAATGGACCCCAAACCTATGTGACCTTGTAGAGGGTCGCTGGGACTATTAGAAAATAGTGAGAGTTAGAAAAATAACCCTCCCCAAGACCCTGAAAAGTGAGTGCAAAGTGCACTAAAGTTCCCCTAAGGACAAAGAAGTCGTGTTAGAGGAATAATGCAGGAAAGACACAAACCAACAATGCAACAACTGTGGATTTCCAATCTAGGGTACCTGTGGAACAAGGGGACCAAGTCCAAAAGTCACAAGCAAGTCGGAGATGGGCAGATGCCCAGGAAATGCCAGCTGCGGGTGCAAAGAAGCTTCTACTGGACAGAAGAAGCGGAGGTTTCTGCAGGAACGAAAAGGGCTAGAGACTTCCCCTTTGGTGGACGGATCCCTCTCGCCGTGGAGAGTCGTGCAGAAGTGTTTTCCCGCCGAAAGAACGCCAACAAGCCTTGCTAGCTGCAAATCGTGCGGTTAGCGTTTTTGGATGCTGCTGTGGCCCAGGAGGTCGCAAATTGGACCAGGAGGTAGAGGGGACGTCGAGCAAGACAAGGAGCCCTCTTAGCAGCAGGTAGAACCCGGAGAAGTGCCAGAAACAGGCACTACGAGGATGCGTAAAACGGTGCTCACCCGAAGTCGCACAAAGAAGTCCCACGTCGCTGGAGAACAACTTAGGAGGTCGTGCAATGCAGGTTAGAGTGCCGTGGACCCAGGCTGGACTGTGCACAAAGGATTTCCGCCGGAAGTGTACGGAGGCCGGAGTAGCTGCAAAAGTCGCGGTTCCCAGCAATGCAGTCTAGCGAGGTGAGGCAAGGACTTACCTCCACCAAACTTGGACTGAAGAGTCACTGGACTGTGGGAGTCACTTGGACAGAGTTGCTGGATTCGAGGGACCTCGCTCGTCGTGCTGAGAGGAGACCCAAGGGACCGGTAATGCAGCTTTTTGGTGCCTGCGGTTGCAGGGGGAAGATTCCGTCGACCCACGGGAGATTTCTTCGGAGCTTCTAGTGCAGAGAGGAGGCAGACTACCCCCACAGCATGCACCACCAGGAAAACAGTCGAGAAGGCGGCAGGATCAGCGTTACAGAGTTGCAGTAGTCGTCTTTGCTACTATGTTGCAGTTTTGCAGGCTTCCAGCGCGGTCAGCAGTCGATTCCTTGGCAGAAGGTGAAGAGAGAGATGCAGAGGAACTCGGATGAGCTCTTGCATTCGTTATCTAAAGTTTCCCCAGAGACAGAGACCCTAAATAGCCAGAAAAGAGGGTTTGGCTACTTAGGAGAGAGGATAGGCTAGCAACACCTGAAGGAGCCTATCACAAGGAGTCTCTGACGTCACCTGGTGGCACTGGCCACTCAGAGCAGTCCAGTGTGCCAGCAGCACCTCTGTTTCCAAGATGGCAGAGGTCTGGAGCACACTGGAGGAGCTCTGGACACCTCCCAGGGGAGGTGCAGGTCAGGGGAGTGGTCACTCCCCTTTCCTTTGTCCAGTTTCGCGCCAGAGCAGGGCTAAGGGGTCCCCTGAACCAGTGTAGACTGGCTTATGCAGAACTGGGCACATCTGTGCCCAACAAAGCATTTCCAGAGGCTGGGGGAGGCTACTCCTCCCCTGCCTTCACACCATTTTCCAAAGGGAGAGGGTGTCACACCCTCTCTCAGAGGAAGTTCTTTGTTCTGCCATCCTGGGCCAGGCCTGGCTGGACCCCAGGAGGGCAGATGCCTGTCTGAGGGGTTGGCAGCAGCAGCAGCTGCAGTGAAACCCCAGGAAGGGCAGTTTGGCAGTACCAGGGTCTGTGCTACAGACCACTGGGATCATGGGATTGTGCCAACTATGCCAGGATGGCATAGAGGGGGCAATTCCATGATCATAGACAAGTTACATGGCCATATTCGGAGTTACCATTGTGAAGCTACATATAGGTAGTGACCTATATGTAGTGCACGCGTGTAATGGTGTCCCCGCACTCACAAAGTTGAGGGAATTGGCTCTGAACAATGTGGGGGCACCTTGGCTAGTGCCAGGGTGCCCTCACACTAAGTAACTTTGCACCTAACCTTTACCAGGTAAAGGTTAGACATATAGGTGACTTATAAGTTACTTAAGTGCAGTGTAAAATGGCTGTGAAATAACGTGGACGTTATTTCACTCAGGCTGCAGTGGCAGGCCTGTGTAAGAATTGTCAGAGCTCCCTCTGGGTGGCAAAAGAAATGCTGCAGCCCATAGGGATCTCCTGGAACCCCAATACCCTGGGTACCTCAGTACCATATACTAGGGAATTATAAGGGTGTTCCAGTAAGCCAATGTAAATTGGTAAAATTGGTCACTAGCCTGTTAGTGACAATTTAGAAAGAAATGAGAGAGCATAACCACTGAGGTTCTGGTTAGCAGAGCCTCAGTGAGACAGTTAGGCACTACACAGGGAACACACACATATAGGCCACAAACTTATGAGCACTGGGGTCCTGACTAGCAGGGTCCCAGTGACACATAACAAACATACTGAAAACATAGGGTTTTCACTATGAGCACTGGGCCCTGGCTAGCAGGATCCCAGTGAGACAGTGAAAACACCCTGGCATACACTCACAAACAGGCCAAAAGTGGGGGTAACAAGGCTAGAAAGAGGCTACTTTCTCACAGTTACCAAGTTGAGACCTCTATAGTCTACACAAAACCGCATTTCCTTCTTTGGAATGGGGTTTTGGTACAAGTACCACAGGAGAAGCCCATGGACTTTCAGAGTGCTCAACCACTCCTAGTTCTAACATTTTCTGCCCCTCTTGCTTTATGCAGTCCCTGACATGGTCAGGCTGCCTATAGATCTTACTTTTGACAGGTAAACTGTCTCCAGTATCTATAGTGTGCTCACACCAAGAAGTGGTACCTGGCACAGTAGAGAAGAGTTCAGAGAATTGATCTAGGAGATTTATGCAATGGTCTTTCTGCTCAGCAGTAAGACAATCAGCCAAAACTACACCTTCCACAAGAGCATCTTGTTCTGTGGAAGAGAAGAGATCAGGTAGAGGATCACTGTCTTCTTCCTGTCCCTCATCAGTTGCCATGAGCAGGGTGAGATCAGCCCTGTCATAGTAGGGTTTCAGGCGGTTGACATGGAGCACCCTAAGGGGACTCCTGGCAGTGCCTAAGTCAACTAAATAGGTGACTTCTCCCTTCTTTTCAACAATTGTGTGGGGTCCACTCCATTTATCTTGGAGTGCTCTTGGGGCCACAGGCTCCAAGACCCACACTTTCTGCCCTGGTTGGTACTGAACCAAAACAGCCTTCTGGTCATGCCATTGCTTCTGGAGCTCTTGGCTGGCCTGAAGGTTTTTGCTGGCCTTTTTCATGTACTCAGCCATCCTTGATCTGAGGCCAAGTACATAATCCACAATATCCTGCTTGGGAGCTTTTAAAGGTTGTTCCCAACCCTCCTTTACAAGTGTGAGTGGACCCCTAACAGGGTGTCCAAAAAGAAGTTCAAAGGGGCTGAAGCCCACTCCTTTCTGGGGTACCTCCCTGTAGGCAAAAAGGAGGCATGGTAGAAGGATATCCCATCTCCTGCGGAGTTTTTCAGGGAGACCCATAATCATGCCTTTGAGAGTTTTATTAAATCTCTCCACCAGTCCATTTGTTTGTGGATGATAGGGTGTTGTGAACTTGTAAGTTACACCACACTCCTTCCACATGGCCTTTAAGTATGCAGACATGAAATTGCTTCCCCTGTCTGATACTACTTCCTTTGGGAAGCCCACCCTAGAAAATATTCCCAGGAGGGCCTTTGCCACTGCAGGTGCTGTAGTGGTCCTTAAAGGAATTGCTTCAGGGTATCTTGTGGCATGGTCCACTACCACCAAGATAAACCTATTGCCTGAAGCAGTAGGAGGGTCAAGGGGGCCAACTATGTCAACCCCTACCCTTTCAAAGGGAACCCCAACCACAGGCAGTGGAATAAGGGGTGCCTTTGGTGTGCCACCTGTTTTGCCACTGGCTTCACAGGTTTCACAGGACTTAAAAAAATCTTTTGTGTCCTCAGACATCCTAGGCCAATGAAACAAGGGAACAAGTCTGTCCAAGTTTTCATTTGACCCAGGTGCCCAGCTAGGGGAATGTCGTGGGCAAGAGTTAGGAGGAACTTTCTGTACTCCTGAGGAATCACTAATCTTCTGGCTGCTCCAGGTTTAGGATCCCTATGCTCAGTGTACAAGAGGTTGTCCTCCCAGTAAACTCTGTGAGAGTCACCGACATCCCCATTAGCTTGTTTGACAGCTTGCTGTCTTAGACCCTCTAATGTGGGACAGGTTTGCTGTGCCACACTCAGCTCCTCCCTGGCAGGCCCCCCTTCACCCAAAAGCTCAGCAGTGTCTGCTTCCAGCTCCTCTGGTGTAGGTTCTGCACAGGGAGGGAATTCTTCTTCCTCAGAAGTTGAATCCACTGTAGAGGGAGGGATAGTAGGAAGTGGTTTGCTTCTACTAGCCCTAGCTTTAGGGAGCACTTGGTCCATTGTTCCAGGATCCAAGCTTCCCTGTCCTTTTTGCTTTTTGGCGTGAGCCCTTGTCAAAGCAAAAATATGCCCTGGGATGCCCAGCATTGCTGCATGGGCCTCCAACTCCACATCTGACCAAGCTGATGTCTCCAAATCATTTCCTAGTAGACAGACTACAGGTAAATCTGTGGCTACCACAACTTTCTTTGGACCAGTAACCCCCCCCCCAGTTGAGATTAACAACAGCCATGGGGTGGCTAAGTGTGTTGTTGTGAGCATCGGTTACTTGGTACTGGTGACCAAGCAGGTGTTGTTCAGGGTGGACCAGTTTCTCTATGACCATAGTCACACTGGCTCCAGTGTCCCTGTAGGCCTGAACCTCAACACCATTTATTAGGGGTAGCTGCTTGTACTTATCCATATTAAGGGGACAAGCAACTAAGGTGGCTAAATCAATAGCCCCCTCAGAGACTAACACAGCCTCTGTGGCCTCCCTAACAAGGCCAACCCCAACTAAGTTACCAATAGTGAGCCCAGCTACTCCCTTGGATTGGCTATTAGTAGGTTTGCTCCCACCACCACTGCTATTAGTAGGGACACTAGGTGTAGCAGTAGGGGTTGTAGTGGTAGGAGGCTTGGTGCTTTTCTTTGGACAACTGGGATCTGTTGTCCAATGGCCTTTTACTTTACATAAATAGCACCATGGTTTCTTTTCTTTGTTTTGATTAAAGGAGGATTTGGACCCACCACCCCCACCAGAGTGTTTTTGTGGGCCTGATGAAGACTCATTTTTAGATTTGTCCCCACCCTTGTCAGAAGACTTACCATCCTTCTTTTTGTTGCCATCTTTGTCACCCCCTGTATGAACTTTTCTGTTCACCCTTGTTCTGACCCATTTGTCTGCCTTCTTTCCCAATTCTTGGGGAGAGGTCAGATCAGAGTCCACCAAGTACTGGTGCAACAAATCAGACACACAATTATTAAGAATATGCTCTCTCAGGATCAAGTTATACAGGCTGTCATAATCAGTAACTTTACTGCCATGTAACCACCCCTCCAAGGCCTTCACTGAATGGTCAATGAAATCAACCCAGTCTTGTGAAGACTCCTTTTTGGTCTCTCTGAACTTTATCCTGTACTGTTCAGTGGTTAAGCCATAACCATCCAGGAGTGCATTCTTAAGTACTGTGAAATTATTGGCATCACTTTCTTTCACAGTAAGGAGCCTATCCCTACCTTTTCCACTAAATGATAGCCATAGGATAGCAGCCCACTGCCTTTGAGGGACATCCTGTACAACACAGGCCCTCTCAAGTGCAGCAAACCACTTGTTAATGTCATCCCCCTCCTTATAAGGGGGAACTATCTTGTGCAGATTCCTGGAATCATGCTCTTTGGCAGGATGACTATGGGGAATACTGCTGCTGCCACCATGGGTTTCTAAACCCAACTTCTGTCTTTCCTTCTCTAATTCTAAAGACTGTCTATCCAAATCCAGCTGTTGCTTTTTAAGCTTCAGTCTGGTTTGTTCCACACTCAACTTATTGAGTTCCCTTTCTAACAATCTGTCATCAGGGTTGGTGGGAGGGACATTTCTAGATACAGAGGTATGATGGGAATGAACAGAAGGAGACCTGTCCCTTACAGAGGACACCCTAACAGCTTGGCTGACAGTGTAATGTGAGAGCACATCATCTGTATGATGTGACTTCACCTCAGTAACAACTATGCTAGACTGTCTTGTAATGGGAAGGCTAAGAAGTTTCTTTCCTGAACCATTTCCTGGGGGAGTCCCTGGATCAGATTGGGAACCATTAGCTACTTTTTCAACAGATGGGGCACTTTTAGCCTTATCTTGTTCTCTAAGCATGTTTAGTAACAATTCCAAGGAAGGATTCTTCCCTACACTCAAACCTCTCTCTATGCAGAGACTCCTTGCTCCTTTCCAGCTAAGGTGATCATATGCAAGTTTGGACAGATCAACATTTTGGCCTGTGCCAGACATTTTTAGAGAGAGTTAAAGTGATAGAAAAAGAGAAAAAAGTTTGTCAGAGCTTTTAGAAAGACAGAGAAAAAAACTTTTTAAACTTTTTAGAAAGTTAGAAGTACTTTTCAGCACTTAGAAAAGAGTGAAAAGAGGAAATGCAAAACTTTTTGGCTATGTGTATATACACTGAACTTGTTTTGTATATTTTTCTCTTATGAAAAGTACAATGACAAGAGTGGTAAGTAGTCTCAAAGCACTTATCCCACCACTGCACAGCCAATGTAGGAGGCTGGACTGGCTTGTAGTGAGTACCAAGGGGTACTTACACCTTGCACCAGGCCCAGTTATCCCTTATTAGTGTATAGGGTGTCTAGCAGCTTAGGCTGATAGATAATGGAAGCTTAGCAGAGCAGCTTAGGCTGAACTAGGAGACGTGTGAAGCTACTACAGTACCACTTAGTGTCATATGCACAATATCATAAGAAAACACAATACACAGTTATACTAAAAATAAAGGTACTTTATTTTTATGACAATATGCCAAAGTATCTTAGAGTGTACCCTCAGTGAGAGGATAGGAAATATACACAAGATATTTATACACAATAGCAAAAATATGCAGTATAGTCTTAGAAAACAGTGCAAACAATGTATAGTTACAATAGGATGCAATGGGGAAACATAGGGATAGGGGCAACACAAACCATATACTCCAAAAGTGGAATGCGAACCACGAATGGACCCCAAACCTATGTGACCTTGTAGAGGGTCGCTGGGACTATTAGAAAATAGTGAGAGTTAGAAAAATAACCCTCCCCAAGACCCTGAAAAGTGAGTGCAAAGTGCACTAAAGTTCCCCTAAGGACAAAGAAGTCGTGTTAGAGGAATAATGCAGGAAAGACACAAACCAACAATGCAACAACGCTGGATTTCCAATCTGGGGTACCTGTGGAACAAGGGGACCAAGTCCAAAAGTCACAAGCAAGTCGGAGATGGGCAGATGCCCAGGAAATGCCAGCCGCGGGTGCAAAGAAGCTTCTACTGGACAGAAGAAGCTGCGGTTTCTGCAGGAACGCAAAGGGCTAGAGACTTCCCCTTTGGAGGACGGATCCCTCTCGCCTTGTAGAGTCGTGCAGAAGTGTTTTCCCGCCGAAAGAACGCCAACAAGCCTTGCTAGCTGCAAATCGTGCGGTTAGCGTTTTTGGATGCTGCTGTGGCCCAGGAGGGACCAGGAGGTCGCAAATTGGACCAGGAGGTAGAGGGGACGTCGAGCAAGACAAGGAGCCCTCTTAGCAGCAGGTAGCACCCGGAGAAGTGCCAGAAACAGGCACTACGAGGATGCGTGAAACGGTGCTCACCCGAAGTCGCACAAAGAAGTCCCACGTCGCCGGAGAACAACTTAGGAGGTTGTGCAATGCAGGTTAGAGTGCCGTGGACCCAGCCTGGACTGTGCACAAAGGATTTCCGCCGGAAGTGCACGGAGGCCGGAGTAGCTGCAAAAGTCGCGGTTCCCAGCAATGCAGTCTAGCGAGGTGAGGCAAGGACTTACCTCCACCAAACTTGGACTGAAGAGTCATTGGACTGTGGTGGCAACTTGGACAGAGTTGCTGGATTCGAGGGACCTCGCTCGTCGTGCTGAGAGGAGACCCAAGGGACCGGTAATGCAGCTTTTTGGTGCCTGCGGTTGCAGGGGGAAGATTCCGTCGACCCACGGGAGATTTCTTCGGAGCTTCTATTGCAGAGAGGAGGCAGACTACCCCCACAGCATGCACCACCAGGAAAACAGTTGAGAAGGCGGCAGGATCAGCGTTACAGAGTTGCAGTAGTCGTCTTTGCTACTATGTTGCAGTTTTGCAGGCTTCCAGCGCGGTCAGCAGTCGATTCCTTGGCAGAAGGTGAAGAGAGAGATGCAGAGGAACTCGGATGAGCTCTTGCATTCGTTATCTAAAGTTTCCCCAGAGACCCTAAATAGCCAGAAAAGAGGGCTTGGCCACCTAGGAGAGAGGATAGGCTAGCAACACCTGAAGGAGCCTATCACAAGGAGTCTCTGACGTCACCTGGTGGCACTGGCCACTCAGAGCAGTCCAGTGTGCCAGCAGCACCTCTGTTTCCAAGATGTCAGAGGTCTGGAGCACACTGGAGGAGCTCTGGACACCTCCCAGGGGAGGTGCAGGTCAGGGGAGTGGTCACTCCCCTTTCCTTTGTCCAGTTTCGCGCCAGAGCAGGGCTAAGGGGTCCCCTGAACCGGTGTAGACTGGCTTATGCAGAATTGGGCACATCTGTGCCCAAGAAAGCATTTCCAGAGGCTGGGGGAGGCTACTCCTCCCCTGCCTTCACACCATTTTCCAAAGGGAGAGGGTGTCACACCCTCTCTCAGAGGAAGTTCTTTGTTCTGCCATCCTGGGCCAGGCCTGGCTGGACCCCAGGAGGGCAGATGCCTGTCTGAGGGGTTGGCAGCAGCAGCAGCTGCAGTGAAACCCCAGGAAGGGCAGTTTGGCAGTACCAGGGTCTGTGCTACAGACCACTGGGATCATGGGATTGTGCCAACTATGCCAGGATGGCATAGAGGGGGCAATTCCATGATCATAGACAGGTTACATGGCCATATTCGGAGTTACCATTGTGAAGCTACATATAGGTAGTGACCTATATGTAGTGAAGGGTGTAATGGTGTCCCCGCACTCACAAAGTCAGGGAAATTGGCCCTGAACAATGTGGGGGCACCTTGGCTAGTGCCAGGGTGCCCTCACACTAAGTAACTTTGCACCTAACCTTTACCAGGTAAAGGTTAGACATATAGGTGACTTATAAGTTACTTACGTGCAGTGTAAAATGGCTGTGAAATAACGTGGACGTTATTTCACTCAGGCTGCAGTGGCAGGCCTGTGTAAGAATTGTCAGAGCTCCCTATGGGTGGGCAAAAGAAATGCTGCAGCCCATAGGGATCTCCTGGAACCCCAATACCCTGGGTACCTCAGTACCATATACTAGGGAATTATAAGGGTGTTCCAGTAAGCCAATGTAAATTGGTGAAAATGGTCACTAGCCTGTTAGTGACAATTTGGAAAGAAATGAGAGAGCATAACCACTGAGGTTCTGATTAGCAGAGCCTCAGTGAGACAGTTAGTCACTACACAGGTAACACATTCAGGCACACTTATGAGCACTGGGGCCCTGGGTTACCAGGGTCCCAGTGACACATACAACTAAAACAACATATATACAGTGAAAAATGGGGGTAACATGCCAGGCAAGATGGTACTTTCCTACAATGCCAACATGCATTCCTAGCGAAATAGGGGAGCCACTGGTTCCTAACCACCACCAATCCAAGAAAATTAAACATTCATGTCTAGCCTTGCTATGGTACAATGAAAACTTAAAACTAGATGGTAGAACGTTGTATATTGAGAAATGGGCAGAAAACAATATTCTCCTTGTGAGAAATATCGGCACCCCTCAGAACCCATACCGTTCTCTCAAATTAAAGACAAATTCGACCCAAATGACCTAGACTTTTACCATTTCCTTAAAATAAAATCACTTATAGCCAAACATAAACCGCCAACACCCCTGACTTACCCTACACATTAGAAAAAGTTACCAAAGGCAGTCACCCAGCTTCCAAACTGTACTCCCACCTATCCTCCACAAAAACCTCACTAAATAAACGCACACAAGTTGGAAACTCTATCAGACATCCAACAATACTCCAAAGGTCTCACTGGACTCGCCATCTATCTGGAGTAACCTTACTTCCACCATAGCTCCATCTCTAGCACAAAACAGATACTGAATTGTCAATATGGTCCACCTGACTCCAGCCAAAGTTTATAAACTAGGCCTCTGATCCTCCAACACATGCTGGAGCTGTAAGAAGGAAGCATGAGACTTAAAACAAGTGGTAATGGAGTGCACCTCGAACAGAAAGTTCTGGCAGGACATCAGTAATACAATATCTCAAATACTTCATACAAAATGGACTCCGACTTTAGCCTCTATCACACAGGGCATCCGACTGACATTAAACAGGCATTAAACAAAGAGGACCGTCTCCTATGGAACATTCTAGTCACAACTGGCCGTAAAGTTATCCCCAATGAATGGAAAGACTCATCCAAACTATTCCCCCACACATGGTGGGAATGGGTCCAATTCTAACTCACTAAACTTATACTTGAAGACAACACCAATGAAGAATGTTAAACTTTGATGCAACCTCGACAACTTTATGTCTCACTCGTCTACGGAATCTGATCACTCGATCATTCATGCATTGACTGATTGTAGTAAAGTCCCTCTTTTTGGCATGTTATCCCCACTTTTTGCCTGTTGTAAGAGTGCTTAGACTGTTTTCACTAGGTTCCTGCTAACCAGGACCCCAGTTGATTGTGCTCTCTCCTCTAAATTTGGTTGCCTCTGTACCCTTTACACCCCACAACTGGCATACTGGCGTACCCCTGTAAGACCCAAGTATATGGTACTTGGGTACCTAGGGCATTGGAACACCAGAGGTCCCTCATGTACTTCTCTGAGGTCAGCAAGACTTCAGCTACACCAAAGAAGCAAGAAGGAATCTTCCTTGGAGCGAAGGAGTCACTCCCCTGCATCTGCGACACCTAAGGCAACAACGTCCGGCTGCTGAGATCTGCTGTCCTCTGGACCTGCGAAGATTCCCCAACACAAGTGGTGTTCCTGAAGGGTCCTCTCTGCCTTCTGTCTGACGTGGGAGATGGTGAGCCCTTGCCTCTTCCGCCAGGACTGAATCCTCTGCACCTCAACTGTTGCAGCATCCAAGGCTTGTTGATCCCTGCTCCTAGGCATCTTCAAGCTTCCAGTAGCTACAGCACTCTACCTCTGCAAGGACAGATTGCTCTCTGCTGCTCCAGCAACGTAGGACTCCTCTTCAGGTGTGCTGCCTTGGCCTCACTGCGACTTACTGTTCCTGCTGCCAGTGGGTTTCTCTTGGCGGCTCCAACTGCTTTTGCTGGCTCTCCTGTCTTCTTAGGGATAGCCCGGTACTTCCCTCCAAGGGTCAAGTCCCCAGGACCTTGCCGGTCCTCTTTCGCTCTGCAAATCTTCAACAGCCTCAGTTACATTTGCTTGTTGATGGTCACCCTGACCACTGACCCGTCTGAAATCCAGAGACCATCGAGGGATAGCTCCTAGGCAACTTCAGGGACTCCTCTGCAGCTCCTGGACTCCACAGTGGGCCTTCACCCACCACCGTCAACCTGGATCTTTACCCACAGGACACTCATGCGTGGACTTGACTCTGTCCCCCTTTTTTTTTTTTTTTTTAACAGGTCCTCCATCCAGAATCCACCGCTGGGTTCCACTGGCCTGGTCCTGTTCTTGCATTATTCAAATACGAAGTCCCATGTTAGTCTATGGGAGGACCAGGCAACTTACCTCTGCTCTCCTTGTCGTTGGAGGTCTTCTAAATACTTACCTCTTGGAGTGGCAGCCATCTTGGAAGAAATAATTAAATACATGTGCTCAAGCAGAGCAGGCTAAGTAGTTTAAAAGTCACTAGGTTATGGGGGCACATGTCTGCAAGCCAGAAGGCTAAACTCCTGATTCCCATTAATACTAAATAGGATCCACTACAGACCGAACTATAGACCAACTATTCTCAACTCTCTTGAGCGCTAAGTCAGCTTTGTATCCAAAGATACGGGAGCCATCGAAGGGCATGTCCATCAAAGACGACGTGATATCCCCCGAAAAGCCACCTAAGGGCCACTGTCAATGAAACCGCTTTACCTAGCTAGTTGGTCACGTTGAGTCCTCGAATTGTGAACTTTGCTGCATCTCTCCCGCCTGTTGCCACTTTCGAGAGCATGGCCCAGGTCTCCTCTGGGACCGTAGGCAGCACTTGCACAACTGTATCCCACAGAGCATGGGAGTAGCAGCCCAAAAGGCATGCAGGGTTTTCAGACTGCAGCATCTTAGATTTCCTATTTGGATCTGGAGAAGTGGTAGGAAACATGCCAGGGTTAACATGGGAGGTGGAGGCCTGGACCACTAAACTCTCAGGGGTGGGGTGTTGTGTGAGAAGAGTTGGGTCCCCTGGGATGGGGCGACAGGCGATTGTCGTGTTCACAGGCACCCCTGTGTTGTGTATGGACCATGTACTCAAAAGGACATCTATGAGGGCCTCATTAAATGGGAGGAGCAGTTCAGATGGGAAGACTCCCAGCTGACGTACCTCTGTCAAGACAGTCTTGACCACCACTGAGGGCAAGTGAAGATCTCTGCACCATCGCAAAAGATGCTCCTTCCTCCATAGCCACAGTAGGGAGAGACGGCATGTCAGCATCTGGGAAAGTATCCAGGCCACTGGCTTCACCCAGTTCCTCACACCAGTCCATGCCATTTTCGTAAGACTGGACTTCTTCAGGGTCCATCCCATACCTCCCTGAGACCAAGCCCATAGGAATAGGCTCAGGATCCGATATGGGAGGCAAGGCTCTTGATATGGCATCGAGGGACGACCCTCTGACTCCGTATCAGATTCAGGGATCAAAATGGGGGTGCTGCTGGTGGGTGCCAGGAGCATCTGCATTGGGACCGGCACCAAGTAAGGTACAGGTGACATGACTGGCGTCAGTCCAGATCCAATAAAGCAGGGGCAAGTGCCACCAGTATGGAACCAGCAGGGGCTCTGCTGAGCCAGCGGGGCCCAAAAGCAACTGAGGGGTCAGTTTGCCCAAATATGGCGCAAGTCATAAAATTCTTCCCATTGGGCGGGTGTTGCTTTGGCTCCCGGAAACTCAGGGAAGCTCGGAATCAGCCCAGATGCAGGCTCAACTGGTTAACAAGACCCAGAACGTGGACGTTCCCACGTCTCGTCAATGACTTCTTATACTTGGACTTACTCAAGTGTCCCATAGATTTCGAATGGGACAAAGACCTCTGATTCCGCAACCAATCCCGGGGCCTTCCAATCGACTGGGACCTCCACCAGCGCAGAGTTGGACAACAGCCACCATTAGCTTGAGGGAGCACTCCTTCAAAACCTTCAGGTTCATTGCATGGCAGTTGGAGCATGACTTTGGGTCGTGGTCGCGTTCAAAGCACCAACAAGTAAACAAAGTGCAGGGCCGTCACCAACACAGGCCGGTGACAGATGCAGCAGGGCTCGAAAAACATTGAAAAAAGGTCAGTCAGAAAGTGACTGAAGGGGTAGATAATCCCATATCTGCGCCGGCACAGAAAGAAAAGAACTGACATCAGTGCAATGCTTACACAGGTGCAGCACACATCACTTTAAGCTTAGAAGATGATGGTGCATGCAAATCCGATCAATGCCGCCTACAGGCGCGCAGGGGTACTGCTCAAGAAAAATCTTCTGGATCTAGTCGACGCCTGGGCTAACTCTAAGGTGAGGAATGTGCAGCTAGAAGTCTCTTTCAAATTGCTATATCTTTATCCTCCTGAGCCGATCCGCTGTTTTCCTGATTGAAATTGAAGATTTCGTGCGCCTCTATATCAAATTGGGTCTCAAAGTCAAACAACAAAATAGTTACTTACCGCTAGGAGTACTTCTGCAGCTTGAGGATTTTTCTGGATTCATATGCTGTGCATAATGTTTTCACCAACTAGTGGTTGGGTCAGGAATTATTAGAATTGTTTTTTTTTTCTCCTTTGTTCTAGATGGTGCCAACCATTTGCTGTGTAGTCCTTCCCTCTGTGACATCAAAACACCCTCCCCCGAAAGCCCTCTGCATGGAAAACATCTTCACATTCTTTTTTCCCCTTTTTCTTTAGTGATTGTATACTTTTTATTGCTTCCCAGCATTTTCCTTTCTTGTTTTGCCCTTCCTGTTTATCAGTTTTCTAATTTCTGGGGAGGTTGGAGAGTCACACATGAATCATAAAAATGCTTGTAGATGCAAATCTTCTCCTACAAGTAACCAATTTGTTTCACAGCTTGAATCACTTCTGGTTTCACATGCTGTGCATGGAGATGTTGCCCTGATTTGAAGGTTGGGTTGAAATGAGTCTGAGAAGCAGAACAGGTAATCTGTCACACCTCTGCCACTCAGCTTGCTGAACACCCAACACAGAAATGTTTTGATAAAGTGTGTGATGAAGATTGTGTGGCTGGTATACTGATGACTTGAATGGAGATATTAACTATGAATGCAAATGTGCCTCCTTTCTTCCTTGTAAAGTATCCTGGTCTCAGTTATAGCTCTACACCAGTTTTGTTGCACATCTGGATTAATGGGACTACCCTGGTTTGATATGACTACATTGCAATGGTCCCTTTCCTGACCAGTGTGCCCTTCTTTGATGTAAATAGGATGACAAACTGGTTTTACTTTCCTGGTCCTTCTCCTTTCCTGAAAGTACTACATGACTGTCCTTCATATTTCAAGCTTCTATAGTGGTTTTTCTGCATGGATATTTGGAACATAGAAAAAGTTGCCAGTTGTATTGCCTTTTCGGCAAGCAAATTTATGATGACTTTTGGTGGGAACAGTGGATTGGTACTAATAACCAATTTGTCTTTGTGCATCTGTAAGTAGGACTCGTGTTGTGAGCACTTGTAGTTCACTACCTGTTTACAAGTATGTGGCGGCGATCAAGAAAGCAGAGTCAGGTGGTTGAGATCTGCTTTGTGCGTCGGTTCGAATTGTGATTTCATGAGTAATGTTAACAACTAGGTTTATATTCCAAAGCTGTGCAAGCATCGTTCTTGGTGGGGCTACCTTCTTTACCCCTTTAAGAAACCTTTTGATCAATGGAATATTGAAGAAACCTCTTCCTATGACCCCTCTACTGTATGCTACTATGGCAGAGAGGTGAACCTTGAAGGAGGCGTATGATAAACCCTCATATGAAAGGTGGGTGAGGTACTTTACCACTGTGGTGTCTCCTGTCCAGTTACCTTTTGTTCCTTGCCTGTCACAGCTGTGTATTAATATGTTCCACTTTGTTGAGGAGCAGTTCCTTGTGCTCCTTCTTTTCTTGCTTCTTTGAGGATCTCCTTAGTTCTCTGTGGTAGACCTCGCTGTTCAAACTCTAAAGGCACAGGAACCATGCTGCCAAGCTGAGAGTTACTGGCTCTGACTTGTATAGCTGGCCTCTTTCATTGTTAGGTCTTGGTAAGGTGGTAGTTTTTATCATTCTGCCCTGAGCCATCGCCACCAGATCTGAAAACCATGTCTGCCTGGCCAACTGAGAGGCAAGGAGTATCAGCGTCATGTGTATTTTTCATCATATAACATAAATGGCATCATTGGACTTTGGGTATTGGGAGGGGAGTGGGGGTGGGGGGGGGGGGGGGGCTCTAGCATATGCACATCCCCTGGCCCAGTCGATCAGTCAGTCTGAACCTATAATGAACCTTTTGTATGGTGAACCACAGGAGCTTCTTGTGTTTTTTGTTACTGCCTTGTTGGTAGGTGTCCTTGAAGCCTATTGTTGTCATACAGTCTTCTTTCGGCAAGCACAGGATGACATTCTGTAGGGTGACCATCTTTCATTTTTGTGACCTTATGAATTAGTTTAGATAACCAGGGAGGCCAGTTCCAAGGGTTTACCACCAATGTTATCTTTTGTCCTGAGCCCATGGGATTTTTTGTGTTTATGCTTACCCTAGTTCATCAGCCTTTTGGTAGTTTTAGATTCCGAGGGAAAATGTTTCTGCTCAGCCCCGGTGCACCCCTGTGTTACATGGCACTTCAACTCATCTTTATACACTATTTACAACTTCTCCCTCTCTTTTTTGACAACCTCTTTGGATCCGTCTCCTACACGACCTCGGTGCCTTTGACATGCTCCTAATCACTGGTGAGGCAGAGTTCCTCTGATGTTTTGGACTGTGGCATGACAATGTACCCAACTCTGTTTCTTACTGGTCTTAAGGGTCTTTGGTGGGGATTGTGCACATGTTGCAGCTCTTGGTGTTGTGGTCCATTAGTAGGCAAAGACTACACACCTCGGGTTGCAGTCCTGTGCGTTCTTGCGGTGGCACTTTGAGCAGAAGCTAAAAGGGGTATGGCTCTGTCCCTTATGTACATTCTCACCCACGTTCTTGCTCTGCTTCCAGACCCAATGGCAGAAAAAAGAATCTGAAGGTGGTGACCATGGCATATCCTTTCAACATCAACCGTTAATGGCATTTTTCTCCATGGTGTCCTTTGTGGGATCTAACCAGTGCGAGCCTTCACAGTGGGATAGTAGCACTGGTAGAGAGGGCAGCCTCTCCTCAGATCTTCATCCAGAAATCTTTCTGCTATTTACACCTCTCTTCTTGTCCATTTAGGGAAATCGCAGCTCATGTTAAACACGTGCTATAGACAGCAAAGGAATGCAAATCAGCCTTTACCCAGCATGACACTCACCCTACAGCTAGTAGAGAACAACTGGTCCAGTGACCCAGTGGTAGAAAGAAGCAGCATTACCCCAAATCCTCTGACCTCCCCCACCACAAAAATCACCTTCAGTCTGGCAACTTCAAGTGTTCTGTTGGAGAATGCTGGTTGCCCTTAACTAATAATTTTTGGGAAAGACATCCAGGAACTTACATTTTTGTAAGATATTTTGAAATGCAGGTCTGATAGCAAGCTGACCATTAAACCAGGTCTTCTTGTAGTACCCCGTGGATGCCTGCCCCTATAGTGAGCAGCCTTTAATCCTGAAACATCCCCACTGCTAGAAAATCTTTATCATAAAATATTAATGCGATACAGAATTCCAACACTTGCAAGACTTAATGATACTTTGTAGGTGGCACATATAGTTCCCTGGTACACTTATCTTACTCTGAATATTTTTGAGCCAGTTTGAAGTGACTACTGGGCCTCTGACATTTTCCAGTAGACATAATAATGCCAACAGTTTGGAGTCTACAGGACACAGGTCATAGTAGCACAATGAGAGTTTGCCCATTTTTACTTTGGGAACTAGCTACAAACCCCTTTGGCCATTTGGGAACCAGTTCTATTTTGGACTGGATTTACTGCAAATTGGGCATGAATTCAGGAGAACTGACTCAGACCCACTTAGCTACCCTTCAAGTGTGGGATGAAAAGCATATGACATTTCACCAGAGTACACAGAAAATCCAGGGGCCTTACAGGTTCTTATAATTTCTACCCAGTGTTGCACTGGCCACAGTAGTGTAAGTAGTGTAAGCCTCATGTATCTGTAGCCTGAGTGTGTTTATATCCTTCCAGAAAACTGCTTTGCATTAGTGCAGGGAAGAGTATATCAGAAGCTCCCATTACTCCCCAGGCATGGTGCTCAGAACATCCTGCTGCTCACATTCTTGATAATGCTCAACAAAATTTAAAGCTGTAAATGGGACAGCTTGATCTCCTGTTGTCATGAAAGTGTCTCCTATTCACAATGGCAAACCACTGCTTAGCTTTAAAACATCCTTACTATAAGCATCACCACTGTGCAATCCGTGCAATGCAATGGGTGCATTCTTTGCTGGGGCAAGACTATAGGAAGCCTTCTCTAATTTTCTGAATTACTTCCCTTGTTTCTTGTAAAATTGCTTCTATCACAATAGCGAAACTTATCTTTGTGGCAGCCCCTTGGGAGTCTTCTGAGACCTTGGTAACCTCAACAGGTTGGCTATGGCTTATAACTGTTCACTGACCTTAGAGCCTATCCACAAATTCATTGAAACTTACCTGTCTACTTCTACTGTCAGTCTAAGTAGCCTCTACTCCTAACACTGCTTGAGCTCCTCTTCGCTTCATTCTTATGTTTCTTCTATACATCTACCTTTAGTCTCCCTCTCACCTGCCTTCTATGCCCCTCATTCTTTCAATACATTCCCATCTTCGTCGCATCTTGCTTTGACTGTTTCCGATATAGACTCATGCTCTGCCGTCCTGCTTCACTTTTATCGTTTTGTGCGTTTTACACATCTGAATCTGAGTACAGTTTGTTCCTAGCTGTTCTTGATGGTTATGCCCTCCTTCAATTATAGTGTCTTTACTTATTTACGCATTTTACACCTAGAAGTTGGATTCCTGGAACCCGTTGTGTGTTACAATTCTTATTTTTTTTTTTTTTTTAAACTTGCCGTACCTTCTCCACAGACAAGCATGATGATGGAAGAAAAAAAAAAACACAAAAAGCAACTTTTGAAGAAGAGAACAGGCTTCAAGTATTTCTTCACAGAAACTGGCATCTGATCATTAATGCGTGTGGAGTGCCTGACTTCCAAGGCTGAAACCTGAATTTACTTTTAACTTATTTTACCTTTGTCTATCTAGCCTCATTAACAAGGGGCATTCATACCTTTCTATGCCATCACACCTTTTTTAACCAGGTACCACATATTTCAGAAACAGGAGGCCACAATGGTAGAAGTGTTAGAATAACAGTGTTAACAGAACAAAATATATATACTCTCATAGCAGGAGACAGCAGTGAGCAGAATAAACCTAGATTATTGCATTGTGCATATTGTCAGTCTACCTGTATCCTTGTCTGCTCCAAATAGCACTGAAGGTGGAATAGGGTGGACAAGCAACTGGAGGTAATTCAGTGCAAATTTTTCCACATAATCTCGCAGTTGCTCCTTCTCATACATGCGCTTGATGAACAGTAATGCCTGCTGGCGCACCTGAGACAGGGAATAAAAATAGACAATTTAACCCACATACAATACAGAATAACTCCACCTCTTCTTGAATCTGTGGTCATCCCAATACATTTTAAGCAACTTGTAACACATGCTACTTATTTGTGCAAGCCAACAAACTCCAATGTAATTCACAAACTTGATCTTTTATCAGTGCTAAAGGATATAAAAAAAGTGATTTCAAAGGGGAGCTACAAAGGAGAACAGGCTGGAATTTTATGAAATTACCAATGAAAACAGGTTCTTGTATGGTTGGGCTTGGAGAATTCTGCAATGTGGAGCCTCAATGGCAAAATGCTCTCCTTTTCCACGGCAGATACAATGGAAGACAAAAATTATGCACATGCAACTTTAGGTCACTAGATAACATTGCTTTCCAATCTGTTCAATAACAATGCATTGTGAAAGTTGTGGATCTGGTTAATTTTATATTAACCTGAAAGTAATGATTTGTGAAAGGAAAACCAAAGAGTAGAGAACATGGTGCACCTGATAGCATGACGTTATCAAGGAACATTGATAAACGGCAGTGTTCCACTGCTGGTGTCTTTCAGATTTGTATTATGATTAAAACCACACATAAAATAATAGCATCTCCACTACCTTTCAAACTTTTCAACTACAGTAAAAGTGGTGTTTTGCAGTTAGGGGCCACCTTCAAATTACAAAAGCACATGTTTACCATGTGATAGAATTGACTCAACTGAGAAAAAGGTGGATCATATGTGAGGCTATAAAAGATAGATTTTTGTGACATTAGGTACAGGCATGTTGATAAAGCACACAGTGGCATTTTGCAATACATAACCAGTAAGTATTCATCCATCCCTGTCTCTTGCCACGCCGCCAGCGACTCTCACTTTTGCAATCATGTCCAGTTTCCCTCGGCCCCAAGCATTACAAATGTTGCCCAATACAGAAGTACATAGTTGCCCCTGATATTGGTTCCATTTCCCCCACTCCTTACTCCATTTGTGCAGACTCTCGTTACTTTAAAAAAATGCCTTCTCAGATTGCATACATCAGTCCATAGCGCTCTTCCAATCCCACAACTGTGGTGCAGCATCAATTCCCCCAAAGTTTGCCTATATTTTGTTTGGCTACCATGAGTCCCAGAGAAACCCAAAGGCGTTCCCATATGAGTGAGATCTGTATCACCCCAGATGCTCAGGAGGCACCATTTCACCTTCAGCTCCAGTCTGACTCCACACACTTGACACACAGGCCACCACTGCCGTCCAATACATCTGTAGCACTGGACACTCCCATATCAAATACTAAAACGTACCTAGTACTCAGCACTTTTTGGGGCAGAGTACTGCGTCCACTTTACCCATTTTCAGCAGTGTTGTAGCTGCATACTAAGAACGATCTTGAGCTGTATGAGACAGAAGTGTGTTCTTATGGCCACCTCACGTGAGAAGGCCAAGGTTTCAGGCCACTATACCTCCCAGGTCCCTTTCCAAGGTCTCCCTCAGCCTCCCTCAGTCAGGTCAAGGTGTCAGGTGAGTTATTTAACAATTTTTGATATGTGAGGGAAATTGCCCTTTTGGGTAAATTGTTGTCAAGTAATCTGACCTAAAGGGGCAGGACTCCGGAAGATCTTCTCCTTTAGAGATCGCTTAGTATACGGCGTGACGGACCTGCAAGTGTCTATAAGTCTCGGTGGGAGCCACCTGATGGTCGTTTTGCAGCTCTGTGAAGGTAAGTACCTAGCTATTCCTCCACAAATCTCCCACTCAGGACAGGCCTATAAGATCCCACTTGTCGAACATGCAGGAAGCTGGCCTGCTCTCTAGAGGTAGCTATGGACGACCAATCAAGACATACAAAGCTATTGCAATACCACTACAGTCACACAACACTTAAACACATAAAAGAACCACACAGTGTTACAAAATTAAAGGTACTTTATTATAGTAACAAACACTAATACTGTATAGGCACTACCCTGACTCGAGGTCAGACAACACACTATTATATACACATTAGGAATCAGTAAACAGCATACCCCAACGACCAGGACAGCAGAGTAAGTACCTGGTTTTCCCCAAAATACCAATAGGATGACTTATGAAAAGGATTGTGCAAGAGCCAACCAAGACGCGAAGAACCCAGAGGTGGATCGTGACAGAAGAGGACCTGCAAAGGAAGGGGACCAAGTCCCGTTTGAGTTGGAGTGTCCGGTTGTGGCATGAGCCACTACCCACTCTTCTGTGGGTGCAGGACCAGGTTGACAGTGGACGAAAAAAGGTCAGCAGTGCAGCACAGGTGCCGAAGAGGAGTCCCAGAAGTGATGCAAGTGAGAAGAAGGTTTTGCGAGGCGGAAGGGGATCAGCAAGGTCCAAAAGACTAGACCCAAGGAAGGGAGTCCGGGGTGACCCTCAGCAGCTGGGAGAGTCCCAAGAAGAGAAGGCAGCTGCCACAGGCGACTCGCGGACAGCAGGCACAGGAGTCGCAGTGAGGCCGACTCAGCACACCTGAAGAAGTATCCCAATTCGATGGAGCAGGAGGCAGGACACCGTGCATTGCTGGGGGCCGGGGCTACACAGTGCCTCAAGATCCCTTGGAGGAGGAGGAACAAACAAGCCTTAGTAGCTGCAAGAGTTGCAGTGCACAGGGGTACTGTCCAGCAAGGAGAGGCAAGGAATTACCGTTTCCCAAGTTGGACAGCTGGTAGAGAGAACCAAGGGGACCACTCCAGATGACCATCACCTGTGATGCACGTTCCACACAGCTCCGGAAGAGAAAAGATCCACGCAGCTGGTCGTCGCTGCAAATGCAGGTGAGAAACTCCTTCATTCAAAGGGAGATTCATTCTTAATTCTTGTGCAGGCTGAAGACTCGTCACCCTCAGAGGATGCACAGCCGGGGGGGATGTTGCAGTTGCTAGAAGGAGCCGGAGAAACAATGTTGCAGAGTGGATTTGTGGCTGAAGTTGCAGATTGTCAGTTCCTGGAGTCTCAGTTGCCAGAAGATGAAGTAAACAATGCAGAGAAGTCCTGCTGGAATCTTCCATGTCGAATCGAGGATCCATCCAAGAGGGAGACTCTAAATAGCCAAGGAAGGGGGATTGGTCACCTAGCATGGCGACCCCCTATCAGGAAGGGGCTGTGACATCACCTACCTGACCTGGCCACTTATATGCTCCGGGGGGCCTCTGCCCACCTTGGATTCAAGATGGCAGAATCGAGCGGGCCACCATGAGGAGCTCTGGGCACCACCCCTAGGGTGGTGATGGACAGGGGAGTGGTCCCTGGACTGGTGCAAACCGGTTTATATAAGGAGGGCACCAAATATGCCCTTCAAAGCATACTAGTGGCTTGAGGAGGCTACCCCTTCCAAGCCATGTAACACCCATTTCCAAGGGAGAGGATGTTGCCTTCCTCTCCCACAGGAAAACCTTTGTTCTGCCTTCCTCTGCCTGTGCTGGTCAAACAGCAGGAGGGTAGAAACCTGTCTGAGGGGTGGCAGCAGCGTGGGCTGCCCAGGAAACCCCAGAAGACTGGTACGAGCAAAACTGGGGGGTCCTCTAAGTAGCCCGAGAGTGCATGGAATCATACAACCAATACCGGCAACAGTATTGGGGTATGATTCCGACATGTTTGATACCGAACATGCCCATGTTACGAGTTACCATTATGTAGCTGGACACAGGTCCAGTACATGGGTAAAATGGCTTTCCGCACTTACGAAGTCCAGTGTAATGGAGCTGAAGGTTTGTTGGGGCACCTCTGCTCATGCAGCAGTGCCCTAACACAGAGGTACCTGCACCCTGCCCTCTGGGCTAGGACGGCCTACCACAGGGGTGACCTGCAGTGACCTATAGTGAAAGGGTGCATGCACCTTTTCGAGCAGGGTGCAATGGCAGGCCCACAGACATTTCATATGGGCTCCAATGGGTGGCATAATACATGCTGCAGCCCTTGGGGAATGTCTGTTGCCCCAATGCCGTAGGTACCATATACTAGGGACTTATATGGGGGCACCAGTATGCCAATTGTGGTGTATGCAAAGTCTTAAGCAACCAAATTTAGTGGGAGAGAGCACTGTCACTGGGGTCCTGGTTATCAGGATCCCAGTGAAAACAGTCGAAACACACTGACAGCAGGCAAAATGTGGGGGTAACTATGCAAAAAGAGGGTCTTTCCTATACAACTTCGACTGCAGTGCACTGGGCTCCTGCTAACCAGGTCCCTAATACCAGTGTCACCTCCCCAAAACAAGACATCCGGTCACGTGAGCCCCAAGTGACCTGGCCCTTCAGCCCCCTATAAGCTCCCGTTGCAGGCTGCATGACAAGGTGCTCCCAAAATTGAAAACACATGTCACACAGCCTGTGTGCCATGTCTGCCACCACTCCATGCAATATATTTAAGTCACCCCTCTAGCAGGAATTACAGCCCCAAGGTAGGGTGCATTATATTACATGTGAGGGCATACAGGGAGTGCAGAATTATTAGGCAAATGAGTATTTTGACCACATCATCCTCTTTATGCATGTTGTCTTACTCCAAGCTGTATAGGCTCGAAAGCCTACTACCAATTAAGCATATTAGGTGATGTACATCTCTGTAATGAGAAGGGGTGTGGTCTAATGACATCAACACCCTATATCAGGTGTGCATAATTATTAGGCAACTTCCTTTCCTTTGGCAAAATGGGTCAAAAGAAGGACTTGACAGGCTCAGAAAAGTAAAAAATAGTGAGATATCTTGCAGAGGGATGCAGCACTCTTAAAATTGCAAAGCTTCTGAAGCGTGATCATCGAACAATCAAGCGTTTCATTCAAAATAGTCAACAGGGTCGCAAGAAGCGTGTGGAAAAACCAAGGCGCAAAATAACTGCCCATGAACTGAGAAAAGTCAAGCGTGCAGCTGCCACGATGCCACTTGCCACCAGTTTGCCCATATTTCAGAGCTGCAACATCACTGGAGTGCCCAAAAGCACAAGGTGTGCAATACTCAGAGACATGGCCAAGGTAAGAAAGGCTGAAAGACGACCACCACTGAACAAGACACACAAGCTGAAACGTCAAGACTGGGCCAAGAAATATCTCAAGACTGATTTTTCTAAGGTTTTATGGACTGATGAAATGAGTCTTGATGGGCCAGATGGATGGGCCCGTGGCTGGATTGGTAAAGGGCAGAGAGCTCCAGTCCGACTCAGACGCCAGCAAGGTGGAGGTGGAGTACTGGTTTGGGCTGGTATCATCAAAGATGAGCTTGTGGGGCCTTTTCGGGTTGAGGATGGAGTCAAGCTCAACTCCCAGTCCTACTGCCAGTTCCTGGAAGACACCTTCTTCAAGCAGTGGTACAGGAAGAAGTCTGCATCCTTCAAGAAAAACATGATTTTCATGCAGGACAATGCTCCATCACACGCGTCCAAGTACTCCACAGCGTGGCTGGCAAGAAAGGGTATGAAAGAAGGAAATCTAATGACATGGCCTCCTTGTTCACCTGATCTGAACCCCATTGAGAACCTGTGGTCCATCATCAAATGTGAGATTTACAAGGAGGGAAAACAGTACACCTCTCTGAACAGTGTCTGGGAGGCTGTGGTTGCTGCTGCACGCAATGTTGATGGTGAACAGATCAAAACACTGACAGAATCCATGGATGGCAGGCTTTTGAGTGTCCTTGCAAAGAAAGGTGGCTATATTGGTCACTGATTTGTTTTTGTTTTGTTTTTGAATGTCAGAAATGTATATTTGTGAATGTTGAGATGTTATATTGGTTTCACTGGTAATAATAAATAATTGAAATGGGTATATATATTTTTTTGTTAAGTTGCCTAATAATTATGCACAGTAATAGTCACCTGCACACACAGATATCACCCTAACATAGCTAAAACTAAAAACAAACTAAAAACTACTTCCAAAAATATTCAGCTTTGATATTAATGAGTTTTTTGGGTTCATTGAGAACATGGTTGTTGTTCAATAATAAAATTAATCCTCAAAAATACAACTTGCCTAATAATTCTGCACTCCCTGTATATGCATGAGCAAATATGCCCCTACTAGGTCTTTGTCGATTCCTAGACATAGTAAGTGTACAGGGAAGCCATTTTAAATGCATGTGCTGGACACTGGTCACTACGAGTTCCTTAGCTACATTATGGCTTCTCTGAACCCTGGGATGTTTGGTATCAATCATCTCAGAATAATAAACCCTCACTGATTCCAGTGATGGAATTATTATGAAATGCACAGAGGGCAACTTAGAGGTACCCCCTGAAAACCTACTTAGCTACTAGTGTGTTAACTGACTGGTCAAAGCCAGTGCAGCAACCCTAGATGGAGTTTTGGTGCTTTGAGGTGAGGGCCAACGCTGTCGGAGACCCAGAACAAAGGCCTGCTCTGGGCATAGGTGCTAACACCTCGTCCAGAGCAAGATGGACATTCCAGGGCAGGGAGCTTCGAAGGCCTAGCCACCTTTGAAAAGCAACCCAGGTCTCTCCAAAAGGCAGAGATTATCAACCCCCTCCACCCCCGTACCACACTTTTGGTGGCAGCAGAGGAGGGAAAATTAGTTACATTTGGAGGAGTGCCCACTTCATGCCAGTCCCTCAGCTGAGGTGGATGAGCTGAAGTGGACACTACTTTTCAAATCCCTCCATCTCGCTTAGAAGGAATTAGACCACTAGGGTTAATGTTATGCCCACTTCCTAGAGGAAGTCGTCATAAGGGTGTGGCCACATTAAAGGTGGGCAAGCCCATTGGCTACCACATGGCACTCCCTTTAACACCCCTAAATTGAGTATTTAGGTGGCACCCCTGAGCCCTAGAACTCAGATTTCAACAACCTAAGATGACCAGGACAAAAAAGAGTTGCACTGACAGACAAGGAAAAGAAGCAGCTGACCTGGAACCAGCTCCTCCAGCCTGCGTGCTGACCTTTAAGGCTCCTGCACAAACCTCCAACTCGTTCAGCCTTCAATAAAGACTCAAGTCTCTTGGAGGTACTAGATTTGCCCAAGGAAAATACTCTGCGACTATTGGAACCAGTGAAACAGGACCCCTGAAGTGACCACTGTACCAGACGTCCATGACCAGAGGCGAAGCCAACCAACTGTGCCAAAGCAGTTCCCCAGCTGCCCAGAGACTGAGTTCAGCGTGGTCTCACCTATTTTGGACTCTCTCCAGATGCCTGCAGGCAGGCCCCTTCTTCCAAAGGCTTGTGCTGAGAAATTCAGGCACTTCCAGCAACCACTGCACTCCTGATCCCTGACCCTAGCTGAGGTGGGCCATCAGTGCCAACGACAGCCCTCAGCTCCTAAGAGCTCAAGTCCACCCTGCGTCCACCCCTGCCAGACTCCTCAATGACACCTGCAGCCTCACCACACAGGACCCCCCCTGACTGCGAGTGCTCCAGGGTGAGGAAACCAGACGCCGATGCAACTGTCACCCCTATGTCCCCGAGCACCTCAAGTCTACCGCCACAGGGTCAAATTCCCCTAGGAAACAATTGGACACCCAATGCCTTACTGCGCCTGGTCGCCTTACTGCTGCCCGGTGTGACCTGTTGGAGTGCTTCTGATCATTGTCCAGTACTTACCTTTGCTCCCTGAGCTCGACCTCATAAGTCATTGTTAACTCTGTGTTTCCTTAAAACTGTTTTCCTAAATAGGGTAATATTGAGAAGAACTCTGAAAATTGCACTGTTTATTTCTGAAACTGTATTTATGCTTAAAGGTTTACTTACCTGATTACGACGTTCTTGGGCTTGAAATATATAAAAAAAAAATCTAAATTGGTCTCGGATTTACTCTGAGTGTGTGTCTCATTTAATATCTTTGAGTACAACAAATGCTAAGCACTACCTTATGATAAGCCTAACTACTTGCCCACACTCCCACAAAATAGAACTAATTGGGGATCCACTGGACTCTCTGCACAGTGTACTTCATTTCAGTGCAGTATGTAGAGTCAGCTTCCTACATGCACATTTCCAAAAACTAGACTGCTGGGGGAGTCCAGGGTGGCTTGACTTGGGTGACTCACCAGGATTGCTTATCCAGAATCCCTTGTAAACTTCAAACTTTGGCTAAACCACACATTTTCCTCACATTTCTGAGAGGGAAACTTATTAATGAGTGGGAAGTCACAAGCTTTCTACCAACTAGTGCCCACTCACGTCACCTAATAAAAATGGTACTTCAATTGTGTGGGTGGCCTTATGCCTGCGACAGGAAAGAGCACAAAACCCAACACGGACAGATACATTTTTTTTTTAAACTGAAAACAGACCCCTTTTTGCAATTTTGAAAGCTGTGAAATATGGTCTTTAGCTTAGCAGGCACCTAGAGAAACCTAACAAACCTAGACAATTCTGAAAGCTAAACATCTGGGGGAGTCTAAAATGGTGTGCGTTGCATGAATACCATGATTTATTTTATAGACAGTGCCCAGCAAACCTCAAACCTTGGCTAAAACATACATTTTTCTCACATTTCTGTGAAGGAAAGTTCTGTAATCTGCAGGGATCCACACATTTCCCATCACCCAGCATTTCCAAATCTCCCAATAATAAAATCACTTGTGTGGGTGGGCCAAGAGACCGTGACACAAATGGCCCTAAAACTCTACATGGAGAGATCAGCGAGGGTGTCTGGCTTGACTGCCATCTATAGAAAACTTCAAGCTACAGACATTTTTGAAAACTAGACACTTAGCGATTCCAGGGTGGTGTGCTTCGCTTCTACTGAATGATATTTTCTTATCCACAATACCATCAAAATCCCCAGACGTTGCCTAAAATCACACGTTTCTGTGATGTAAACTTCCAGAATCCGCAGGGATCCATAAAATTCATACCACCCAATTTCCCCACCTGTCCAGGTAAAAACACTACCCCACTTGTGTGGCTGGGCCAAAGTGGTATCCACACAAGGCACACCACCATGCACTCCTCTGGGTGTGTAGTTTTCAGAAATGTTTGAGTTTGGTAGGATTCGTTAGGCAGAGGACAAGTCTGGGCTTAGTTAATGCAGCTCTCCCCACATTGCCAAATCAGGTCATTTTGACACAAAATGTTGATGTCTCCATTTTACATTTTGAGGCTTTTCTGGCCCATCCCTACAAGGGTAGTGTTTTATCCAAACAAGTGGGGGAATGATGGGCAACAGGAATTTTGTGGATCCATGTGTATTCTGAAGGTTGACATCACAGAAATGCAAGGAAGATGTGTGATTTTAGGCACTTTGAGGTATGCAGCATTATAGGAAGGAAAATATAATGGGACACACACAAGGCATACCATCCTGGGCTCCTCTCAATGTCTAGTTTTCAGAAATATCTAGGTCTTGTATGTTTCCCCAGGTGACTGTCTACCTAAAGCCCAAAAAAGTGCATCCATTCAGCATGGCAAGTAGGACAACATTGGAATTTAGCCCTGCTCTTCTGGCCCATATGTAAAAACAGCCCCCAAAAGAATCAGAATGTCGTATCGCTTGCCATTGGGATGGGGGTCTTTTCATCTGCAGGGCAGCAGAAAAACTGTTGAGGCTTAAGTGTGGGTTAGGCCTGATGTTAGGATGGGCCAGACTACACTCCATTATTCTAGGAAAAAAAAAAAAAGAATATATATATATATATATATATATATATATATATGGAAAATGTCACTTACCCAGTGTACATCTGTTCGTGGCATGAGACGCTGCAGATTCACATGCTGTGCATTATCCTGCCATCTACTGTTGGGCTCGGAGTGTTACAAGTTGTTTTTCTTCGAAGAAGTCTTTTCGAGTCACGAGACCGAGGGACTCCTCCCCTTTCGGCTCCATTGCGCATGGGCATCGACTCCATTTTAGATTGTTTTTCCCGCAGAGGGTGAGGTAGGAGTCGTGTATATAGTAAAGGTGCCCACGCAATGGAGTAAGTATGTATGTACATAATGTGTCTAAAAGTGATATATATTTACAAATGTAAAAGTTTTTTCAACATATAATATACAATTTTCATCAACTTATAATGGCTAAAGGCTCCCGGGGAGGCGGGAGGGCGCATGTGAATCTGCAGCGTCTCATGCCACGAACAGATGTACACTGGGTAAGTGACATTTTCCGTTTGATGGCATGTGTAGCTGCAGATACACATGCTGTGCATAGACTAGTAAGCAGTTATCTCCCCAAAAGCGGTGGTTTAGCCAGTAGGAGTTGAAGTTGTCTGAAATAATGTTCTTAGTACTGCTTGTCCTACTGTGGCTTGTTGTGTTGTTAACACATCTACACAGTAATGTTTTGTGAATGTATGAGGCGTAGACCATGTGGCTGACTTACAGATTTCTGCCATAGGTATATTTCCTAGAAAGGCCATTGTGGCTCCTTTCTTTCTAGTGGAGTGTGCCTTTGGCGTAATAGGCAGGTCTCTCTTTGCTGTAACATAGCAAGTTTGAATACATTTCACTATCCACCTGGCAATGCCTTGTTTGGATATTGGATTTCCTGCATGAGGTTTTTGGAAGGCTACAAACAATTGTTTTGTCTTGCGAAATTGTTTTGTCCTATCAATGTAATACATTAGTGCCCTTTTGATGTCTAATGTATGTAATGCTCTTTCGGCTACCGAGTCTGGTTGTGGAAAAAAGACTGGGAGTTCCACTGTTTGGTTTAGGTGGAACGGTGATTTAACTTTTGGTAAAAATTTGGGATTGGTGCATAGAACCACTTTATGTTTGTGTATTTGTATAAAGGGTTCTTGTATAGTAAATGCTTGTATTTCACTTACTCTTCTAAGAGATGTGATAGCTATTAGGAAGGCTACTTTCCAGGTTAAGTATTGCATCTCACAAAAGTGCATGGGTTCAAATGGTGGACCCATGAGTCGTGTTAATACTATATTGAGGCTCCATGATGGAACTGGTGGTGTTCTTGGGGGTATGATTCTCTTTAGACCCTCCATAAATGCTTTGATGACTGGGATTCTAAAGAGTGATGTTGAATGTGTAATCTGCAGATAGGCAGATATTGCTGTGAGATGTATTTTAATGGAGGAAAAAGCTAGCTTCGATTTTTGTAAGTGTAAGCTTACAATGTTTTTTGCGGACGCATGTAGTGGTTGAATTTGATTATTATGGCAGTAATAAACAAATCTTTTCCATTTATTTGCGTAACAATGTCTTGTAGTAGGTTTCCTAGCTTGTTTAATGACCTCCATACATTCTTGTGTAAGGTCTAAATGTCCAAATTCTAAGGCTTCAGGAGCCAGATTGCTGGATTGAGCGATGCTGGATTTGGGTGTCTGATCTGTTGTTTGTGTTGAGTTAACAGATCTGGTCTGTTTGGTAGTTTTAAATGAGGTACTACTGACAGATCTAGTAGTGTTGTGTGCCATGGTTGGCGAGCCCAAGTTGGTGCTACTAGTATTAGTTTGAGTTTGTTTTGACTCAATTTGTTTACTAGATATGGAAGGAGTGGGAGAGGGGGAAAAGCGTAAGCAAATATCCCTGACCAACTCATCCATAACGCATTGCCCTTGGAGTGAGGGTGTGGATACCTGGACGCAAAGTTTTGGCATTTTGCATTTTCTTTTGTTGTGAATAGGTCTATTTGGGGTGTTACCCAGCTTTGAAACTAAGTTTGTAGTATCTGGGGATGAATTTCCCATTTGTGTATTTGTTGGTGATCACGACTGAGATTGTCGGCTAACTGGTTTTGAATTCCTGGTATGTATTGTGCTATTAGGCGAATGTGATTGTGAATCGCCCAATGCCAAATCTTCTGTGCTAAGAGACACAGCTGTGATGAGTGTGTCCCTCCTTGTTTGTTTAGGTAATACATTGTTGTAATGTTGTCTGTTTTGACAAGAATGTGTTTATGGGCTATTAACGGTTGAAATGCTTTCAATGCTAGAAACACTGCTAGCAGTTCTAGATGATTTATATGAAGTTGGCTTTGTTGAGTGTCCCATTGTCCCTGTATGCTGTGCTGGTTGAGGTGTGCTCCCCACCCTACCATCGAAGCATCTGTTGTGATCACGGATTGAGGCACAGGGTCTTGGAATGGCCGCCCTTGGTTGAAATTTATAGGATTCCACCATTGAAGAGAGGAGGGTGTTTGGTGGTCTATCAACACTAGATCTTGAAGTTGACCCTGTGCTTGTGTCCATTGTGTTGCTAGGCACTGTTGTAAGGGCCGCATGTGTAGTCTTGCGTTTGGGACTATGGCTATGCATTAAGACATCATGCCTAGTAGTTTCATCACGAACCTGACTGTGTACTGTTGGTTTGGTTGTATGCTTGACACTATAGTTTGAAACGATTGAATTCTTTGTGGGCTTGGAGTGGCAATTGCTCTTTGAGTGTTGAGTGTGGCTCCCAAATATTGTTGTATTTGGGATTGTTGCAAGTGAGATTTTTGGTAATTTATAGAAAACCCTAGTTTGTGTAGAGTATCTATTACATATTGCGTGTGACTTTGACACCAGTGTTGAGTGTTTGCTTTTATTAGCCAATCGTCGAGATATGGGAATACGTGCATGTGATGTCTCCTTATATGAGCTGTTACTACAGCGAGGCATTTTGGAAATACTCTGGGTGCTGTTGCTATCCCGAAGGGCAATACTTTGAATTGGTAATGTTTGCCATGTATGACAAATCTGAGGTTTCCTGTGAGATGGATGAATGGGTATGTGGAAATACGCATCCTTTAAATCCAGTGTTGCCATGTATTCTCCCTGTTTTAGCAAGGGAACTACGTCTTGTAGTGTGACCATGTGGAAATTATCTGATTTGATGTCCTGAGATCTAAAATTGGTCTTAGTGTTTTGTCTTTTTTGGGAATAAGGAAATATAGGGAGTAAATCCCTGTTCCTTTTTTATGGTGAGGTACTAGTTCTATGGCTTGTTTTGTTAATAGTACTTGCACCTCTGTTTGTAGCAGGTCTAGATGTTGTGCCGACAGTTTGTGCGTTCTTGGAGGAACATCTGGAGGGAAATGTGTGAACTCTATGCAGTAACTATGTTGGATAATAGATAGAACCCATGTGTCCGTGGTTATGTCTGACCAATGTTTGAGGTAGTTTGTTAATCTTCCCCCTATCGGTGATGTGTGTTGGGGAAGTGTGACATTGAAGTCACTGTTTGTTACTGAATGAACAACGAAACCCCCCTCTCTTGTATTGTGACTGGTAGGTGGGTTTTGTTTGGGAGGTGGATGGCTCTGAGGGTTGCTGTCTAAACCCTCCCCTAAATTGTGGCTTCCTAAATGTCCCCCTATACTGTGAAGAGTAGAGCGCGCCCATGGCTTTGGCCGTGTCTGTGTCCTTTTTCATTTTTTCAATGGCGGTGTCCACCTCCGTCCCAAATAGTTGCTGCTGGTTGAACGGCACATTTAACACCGCTTGCTGTATTTCAGGTTTGAAACCTAAACTTCGTAGCCATGCATGCCTCCTGATGGTAACTGCTGTGTTTACAGTTCTTGCTGCTCTATCGGCAGAGTCCAGTGCGGAACGTATCTGGTTGTTTAAGATGGCCTTTCCTTCCTCAACCACCTGTTGAGCCCGTTTTTGGTATTCTTTCGGTAAATGCTGAATGATATCATGCATTTCGTTTCAATGGGCTCGGTCGTAACGGGCGAGGAGGGCCTGTGAGTTGGCGATAAGCCATTGGTTGGCAGCTTGCGACGCCACTCTTTTCCCTGCTGCGTCGAATTTGCGGCTTTCTTTATCAGGAGGTGGTGCATCTCCTGATGATTGCGAATTTGCCCACTTTCTTGTGGCTCCCACTACTACAGAGTCCGGAGGGAGCTGCTGTGTAATGAACACAGGGTCCGATGGGGATGGTTTATATTTTTTCTCCACCCGCGGTGTGATGGCCCTTCCCTTGACCGGCTCTTGAAAGACTTGTTGTGCATGCTTAAGCATGCCTGGTAGCATAGGCAGGCTTTGATATGACACATGCGTGGACGCCAGGGTATTGAAAAGAAAAAATCATCCTCCAATGGTTCAGAGTGCATATTGACATTATGGGATGTCACAGCCCTGGCTAGTACTTGTGTATAGGAGGTGCTATCCTCTGGAGGAGATGGCTTTGAGGGATAGCACTTAGGACTGTTGTCTGAAACCGGTGGGTCGTATAGGTCCCAGGGATCTGAGTCGTCCTGTGTTTGCACAGTATGTGTGGGTGACTGTGTAGTTGGGGTGCCAAATGGTGACCTTGTCCTTTGTGGCAAATGCAGTGGCGATATTTCTGGTGAGAAATGTGGAGTTGGTGACGATTCTCTAGCCACCTTTGCCCTTGGCTGATCAGTTTCAGTCTCTGTGTGAAAAGCCAATTTCCTTTTAAATTTGAGAGGAGGGATAGTTTGAATTTTTCCAGTATCGTTCTGGATGTGAAATCTTGGTTGACTTTGATTAAATTCCTCCACATCCAGCTCCTGCTCAAACCTGTGCCTCTCTTTAAGTTGTTTGGAGAGCCCAGGTTCTTCTGTGTAAGAAGTCTTTTTCGGTTTCGAAGGCGGCGTTTTTTCGGCACCGAAATACCCATGGTCACGGTTGGTCTCGGCTCTGAAAGGCTCTTTCGAGGCTTATTGGTTTCAACCAGTCGATGTCGACTTTTTTCGACGCCGGTTTCTCAACTCGAGTCGGAAGACTTCGGCACGATCTTGGCCTTTCAGTGCCGAAGATGTTACTTGGTCACCGCTTTTCTTGTGGGTCGAGCCATGGCCTTCAGGCAGTGGTGTTCCCGAGGCCTTCTGTTTTTTTGACTGAGTTCGGGGTTGGGTCGGGGCAGGCGTACTCACTTTTTGGCCTGCTGTCGGTGGCCGGTCTCCGTCGGAGACCGTCGGAGACGTCCGATTCCCATCCCTGGATAGAGATAGCCATCTCTTCCTCTTCAACGACTAGGTGTTGTGTCGATTTGGATGCCATCTGTAAACGCCTCGCCCGCCGATCTCTCAAGGTCTTCTTCGACCGAAAAGCCTTGCAGGTCTCACAGGTATCCTCTCTGTGCTCCGGTGACAAAAACAGATTACAGACCCGATGCTGGTCTGTATAAGGATACTTGACGTGGCACATCGGACAGAAACGGAAGGGGGTCCGGTCCATGAGGCTTTAACAACGGGTGTGGTCAGGCCAACCAGACCTCCGCTGAGTGCGGAAGCCCCGAAAGGCCGCCGAAGCGGTTGTCTCGTCGGTGCCGATGTATCTTATAGGAAACCGGTCCCGAACGCAACAATACTGCCGGATTGCCGATTTTATTATTTTTTTTTTTTAACTTTCCCGATTCGAATCACGGAGCGAAGAGGAACACGTCCGAACCCGATGGCAAAAAGAAAACAATCTAAGATGGAGTCGATGCCCATGCACAATGGAGCCGAAAGGGAGGAGTCACTCGGTCCCGTAACTCGAAAAGCCTTCTTCGAAGAAAAACAACTTGTAACACTCCGAGCCCAAGACTAGATGGCAGGAACAGTGCACAGCATGTGTATCTGCAGCTACACAAGCCATCGAATATATATATATATATATGAACAAGTTACTTACATTCAGTAATGCCTTATCTGGCAAAGACTATATCTAGCTGCAGATTCGGACTGGCAAGTAGGTGTCGTCAGTCGGCTCAGCATCCATCATTGTCCACGCTGGAAATGATGTTGGGGTTCCTATATAGGCATCACCACAGTGGGAGTCATGAAGAACACTGGTGTGCCAAAACTAAGGCCCTGAAAGGGGAGACCCTTCCCCTAGAAATCTTTCCTAAGAGCTGGGAGGGTGGGTGGATCAGTAAGGAATCTAGAGCTAGATATAGTCTCTATAAGATAAGGTAAATAACTCATCCACCTTATAGAGACTTCTAGCTGCAGATTCCTCACCTTTGAATAGATAACCAAGCAATACCATACCCAAAGGTGGGTCTGGAACTAATTTCAAACTCAAACGTCCTGCAGGACTAGACGTGCAAAGTGCAATTCCCTAGCGACCTGACTGTCCAGGCAGTAGTGTTTGGTAAACATGTGCAGAGATGCTCACGTTGCTTCCTGACAGATGTCCTGGACCGGAACTCTACAAGCTAACGCAGTGGTCTGAGCTTTACCTATGGTAAAATTAATAAGCAAACCCTCGGGGTTTCTTTTTGGCCAGTGCATTGCAAATCTTCATGCCGAGCACTAACCACCTGGATCTGGTCTGTTTCTACACTGCTCAACCTTTCTTCACACCTATGTAACCTACAAAGAGTTTGTCAACTACCCGGAAATCTTTTGTATGATCAAGATAGAAGGCCAACTCTCTTTTTAGGTCCAGGCGGTGAGGTCTCTCCTCTTCCTTAGAAGGATGTAGAGCCGTGTAAAAGTAGGCAAGGTGATGGATTGGCCTACATGAAAAGGCATGACAACGTTTGGCAGAAAACAGTCCCTAGTGCGAAGGCACACTTTGTCAGCATAGATAGAAAGATAGGGCAGCTTACATAAGGATCACTTACTCTGCAGGCAGATGTACTCACCACAAGAAAGGTTGCCTCCAATGTGAGAAGCCTGAGAGGACAACTGAGGAGGGGCTCTAAGAGAGTGCACTTCAAAAAAGCCAGAACCAAATTCAGGTCCAACTGGGCCATAAAGAATGATTGAGGGAACAGATGAGTAAGACCTTTGAGGAGAGGAGCCTATGTACAACAGGAGACTTGAACAAGCAGGGTTGATCAAGCAACTGCAAAGAGCTGAATTGGTAAACAAACATCTCTTCAGAGTGCCCAAAGTATAGCCCTATGGGGAAAGGGAAAGTATTAACAATAAAACCTCAGAGAGTGGGGGCATAAAAGGGGTCAACAGACTTGTCTGTGCACCACGCCACAAATTTCTTCCAATGACATGCTTTACCACTGAGGAAAACCCAGCGAACAAAACTGCTGACATTGCGCACTCACAGGGGAGGCGAACACATCTAACCAAGACTCTCTCCACTGCAGAAAGAGGCCTTGCGCCACCTCAGGATGGAGACACCACTCATGATCCTCTAAGCATTTTAGGCTGAGTTTGTCCGCTCTGGCGTTCAGAGAGACTGCCAGATGTTGACCCACCAGGGATATGCCGTTCTGTTCCAGCCACGTCCACAGGTGCAGAGCCTCCTGACAAAAGGTCGACAATCCCACCCCGCCCTGCTTGTTGCAGTACCACGTGGTGGTGGTGGTGTCTGAACACCTGCACCATCTTTTCCTTGATAGAGGAAAGAGTGAAGAAAGGCTTTTAATGCCAGCTGGATCACACAGAGTTTCAACATGTTGATGTGGATTCCTACGTCGGAGACCAGATTCTTCTGATCTTCACTTCTCCCAGATGGCCAGCCCATCCCAGACATCTATCACTATTGTCAGATCCGGTTGCGGAAGGGAGATGGATCTGTCTCTGGCCCAATCGCGGTTTGTAAACCATCATTGAAGATCTTTCGTAGCTCCCTTTGAAATCTGGACCATGTCTGAGAGATTCCCCTGATGCTGTGCCCACTGGAACTTCAGGACCCATCGAAGAGCCCTTATAAGTCATCAGGCATGTGTCATCAGCAGGATGCAGGAGGCCATGAGGCCCAGCTGCCTCGGAATCATTCAGAGAAATTCAAGATATAGGCTGAAACAGTGGTATCATAGCCTGAATATCCTGGAAACGCCATTTGGGATGATAAGCCTCAAACTGCACTGTATCAAGAATAGCTTCAATGAAAGGGAGCACCTGAGAGGGAGTCTGGTGTGACTTCGGCATGTTTATAGTGAACCCCAGCGAATGAAGGAGGTCCGCTGTAGTTTGGAGGTGGAAGAGGACACCCTGGGGTGAGTCCACCTTCAACAGCCAGCTGTAGAGATGGGGGAAGACTGATACCCCTTGTTAGGAAGCTGGCTCTGTATATACTATATCAAAGTGAGATACAGTGTGCAGAGTCCAGGGGTTCCCCAGAGGCTTAATAGAGGCTAAAGTAGATAATACTAATGCTCTCTTCTGTGGTAGTGTAGTCGAGCAGTTAGATCGTTTTACAGGTAAGTACAACGCTTACAGTTTCAGTCTCCGGGTTTTAGGAAGTCTACCAGTCAACCGCAAACAACGACCACCAGCAACATGGGCTGGCCGGGTGCAGAGGTCAAAGTTGAGCAATTTTAACGTGGGCTCCTATGGAGACAGGCGGTACTCAGGATCAGGTTGGCTGGCAGGTAAGAACCCGCGACTCAGGGGGCAGACCAGGGGGGATTAGAAGAGCACTGGAGGGGCCACAAGTAGGCACTAAACACAGACCTTTAGGGGTGGCCGGATGCAGGGTGCAAACAGGACATCGGGTTTCCAATGCTGGTTTATGAGGAGACCTCAGGGGTCACTAAGAGGCTGCAAGCGAGGTACAGGGTGGTCGGACAGGGAGGAGGACAGTTTGCCGAACGTAAAGGCACCGGGTGTCGGTTTCTCCAAGGCCTGAGGGCTGCGGGTGCAGTGTGCCTTTAGGCATCGGATATCTTTGTGTGGAGCTTCGCGGTCAGGGGGGTCCTCGAGATTTCCTCTGCAGGCGTTGTTGTGGAGGGGTGGAGAGGTCAACCCAGGGTGGACACTTGCTCGCCATCGCCTGGGGGGCCTCTCATGCTGGGTTGACCTCCTGACAAGGGCTGTAGGTGATGGGTGCACAGGGGTCAGGACTCGCACATCCAGAGTGAGGTGGGAGTCCTTGGCTGTAGATTTTCTTAGACACAGCTGCTCTCCTCAGGAGTTTTTGGTTCTTTTGGGTGCAGGGCATCTCCCCTGGCTGGAGTGAAGGGGCACTGTCACACCAGGCCAGAGCCTTTGAGGTGTTACAGTTCCTGCAGGGGGAGGTGTGAAGCACCACCACCCAGGACAGGCTTTGTTTCTAACCAAAGGGTACACAAAGGTATCCACCCCATGTGGTCAGAAACTTATCTGGCTTATCTACACTAGCAGATTGGCTAACACAGAGGGTGCATCTCTAAGATGTCCTTTGTGTGCACTTTTCAATACATCCCACACTGACATCAGTGTGGGTTTATTGTGCTCACAAGTTTGATACCAAACTTCCCAGTATTCAGTGAAGCCATTATAGAACTGTAGAGTTCGCAATGACAAACTCCCAGACCATATACTCAATATGGCTACACTGCACTTACAATGTCCAAGAATGGACTAAGACACTGTAGGGGCATATTGCTCAAGGAGCTATGCCTTCACCTGTGGTATAGTGCACCCTGCCTTAGGGCTGTGAGGCCTGAGAGAGAGGTGACTTACTTATGCCACAGGCAGTGATCTGTGGGCATGGCACCCTAAGAGAAGTGCCATGTCGACTGTCTTTTTTTCCTTACCAGCACACACAAGCTGCAGGGCAGTAATTATGTGCATAGTGAGGGGTCCCTTATGGTGGCATAATACATGCTACAGCCCTTAGCGATCTTCCCTGGCCACAGGGCCCTTGGTACCTTTTACAATGGACTTAACGTGTGCCAGGGCTGTACCAATTGTGGACTCTAAGGCACAATTTTAGGGAAAGAATACTGGGCAGGATCCCAGACCACCTTCAATTGAAGTTGGCATCAACACTAGGCAAAAAGTGTGTGTGTGTGTGTGCGTGTGTGTGTGTGTGTGTGTGGGGGTGGGGGGGGTGTAACCACACCAACCGTGGCACTTTCCTACACCCCTGATCTCCGCAGATGAGCTGCAACCACAGCCATCACATCAGTGAACCTCCAAGGAGCACTGGTAAGGCCAAAGAGGAGCATGGTGAACTGAAAGTGCTGTGGCCCTTCGGTGAACCGCATGTAGCTTCTGTGGGCAGGTAGGACAGGGCGGAATAAGTGACCGCAAAGTCCAACGCTACGGTATGGACTCCTGGATCCAGGCAGATAAAATCTGAGCCAACATGAGCATCTTGAACTTCTGGAGGAAGAGATTGAGGGCTCATAGGTCTAGTATGGGCAAAGACCCTTGTCTGGGACCAGAAAGTAGCTGGAATAGCAACCACAGCCTACTTCTGGCAATCAAAACCACACTATGGCTCCCCTAGTCAAGAGAACCGCTAACTTCCTTGCGGAGAAGGGATAAATGATCCTCAGTCATCAGATTGTAAGATGGTGGCATGGACGGAGGGGTAGTCCCGAAGGGGAAGGAGTAGCCCCTTCGTACTAACTGAAAAACCAACCTGTCTGAAGTAATGGATTGTCATTGGGGCAGATGGCGAATCCTGCCGCTAACTGGTTGGGGGGGGAGGGGCGGGGGAGAGACAGGTTTAAGGTGGGGTGCAAACTAGGAGGGTTTAGAGGCTGCTGCAGAGGGGGTGGCAGACTGAACAGACTGCTGGCCACCTGACCTACGAGTTTTCCTCGACCACTCAGAGGTTGGGCAGCGTAGGTGGCACAGTGGTTGGTAACCTCTTCCTTTGGTACGAAAGGCAGATTGGGGAGTGGGGAAAAGCGGTCCTCCGCAAGACCCAAGGAACTGGCCACGGCACATGAATATGTGAAGCGCTCGAGGACAGAGTCTGCCTTGTCTCCGAAGAGATGGGTGCCATTGAAGGGCATGTGCATCAGAAAAGGCTGCAAATCCCTCAAAAAGCAAGATGTTCTCAGCCAGGCCTCAGGGCCACTGTTGTGGAAACTGCTCTCCCTAGTGAGTCAGTTGTATCCAGGTCTCAATGGACTATTAACTTTGCTACGTCTCTCCCGTCGCCAACAGCCTGAGGGAGTACAGCATGGGCATCCAAGGGACCTGTGCCAGCACTTGCACAACCGTATCACACAGCTCGCAGGAATAACAGTCCAAAAGGCAAGTAGTGTTCACAGATGGCAATACAAGGCAGGTGGAAGCAAACATCTTCCCAAATGTATGCAACTTTTTGGATTCCCTATCCGGGGAGTGGTAGGTAATGCACCATGGGAAGGAGAGGATTGGGAAGCCAAGCTCTCAAGGGTTGGATGTTGCGTCAGGAATCTTGGGTCCCCAGGTGCGGGGTGATGGCGGTGGGCAATCTTATTGTTCACAGGAGCCCCTGTGATGGGTTTGGACCCGGTACCCAGAAGAATGTCAGTGAGGGCATCTTTGAATAGGAGCAGGGGTTTGGAAATGGAAGCTCCTGGTTACAGCACCTGTCAACAGATCAGTCTTGTCAGCCACCAACAGCAAATGAAGTTCCAGGACCTCAGCCACCCCTCTTTACCACCACTGTGTAAGAAGCTCCCTCCTCTGTATCCACAGTAAAGGGAGAAAGCATGCCAGTATACTGAGATGTGTCCAGTTCGCTCACTTCACCCACGTCCTCATGCCAGTCAATTTCACCTTCGTTGGGCTGGTATTCTAAATGGTCCAGCGACACCTCCATTATTCCCCAAGGTCCAGCCCATTGAAAAAGAGCTCAGGATCCGAAAGAGGAGGCAAAGGTCCTGATTGAGTCGGCATCAGACGATTCCCATTCATCTCCGTTTCGGAGTTGGGGATGACAATGGGGATGGTAGCGTTTGCATGGGGACTAGAGCAAGAGAAGGTCACGGTGGTTCGACAGGTGCCAGTCCAGATCCAGGACTGGATCCCTGGGAGTCCATATTGGTGCAGAGGCTGGAGCCACCAGCGCAGAACCCAATGGGACCCACCTCTGACCCCAGAGGGCTCAAAAGCACGTCAGCAGGGACAGAATGCCCAAAAATGAGTAGTATGGTCTCACAAAACTCTGATTTGGGAAGGGGTCACTCAGGCTCCTGGAAATTTAGGGAGGTGCAGAGTCGGCTCAGGAGTAAGTTTCTAAGAATGAGGCCTAGAATGACCATGCTCCATTGTCACAATGAACGACAAAGTCAAAGAGTGCTTTGCCTTTTCACTTTTCTTCTAATGTCTTGACTTACCTGATCACCCCAAGAACATGGAGTGGGACGACAGCAAATTCGGACTCCACGACCAGCCCCGGGTCCTTCATCTCGACTGACACCTCGACCTGCGCAGAGTTTCACGCCAGCCCGCCATCAGTTTTAGGGACCTCTCCCTTATAGCCTTCGGATGCATGGCCCAGCACTCAGAGCATAACTTAAGGTTGTGCTCTAAACGCCACAAGCATTCGAAGTGTGGATCCGTCACAGATATCGCCCAATGACAGGAATCACAATGCTTGAAACCTGTCTTTCTAAAAGACATCCTTGACACACCAGGAGAAATTTTTGAAAAATGTATTTTGACAGTGCACTGAGGTCTGCTAAACAGACCTCAATGCCAGTGCTCTTTCCTTTAAAACAAGTGAAGTCTAATTGTAGCACAACTGGCAAAGGGCTTTAGCTGTAAGTCCCTAGTAAATGGTACCCCTGGTACCTACGGTATGGGTTCTAAAGAGGGCCCCCAAGGGCTGCAGCATATCTTATGCCCCCTAAAACCTACTAGTCCTCTGGTGCACTGGCTGACAGGTAACAAGCACCCTGCCACCATAGACGAGTTTCTAACCCCCTTGAGGTGAGTGCCCTGCTCTGAGAGGCCAGAAACAATGCCTGCTCTGGGAGAAGGTGATATCTCCAACAGCAGGCTGGTTAGTAAATCTGCATACCAAGGCCACGGACCTCAAAGTCCCTGGCACCTTTTGGCATCTGACCCCAGCTTTCCCTAACTTGAGAGAGGCAACCTCCTGCCCAGAGACCCATTTGTCACCAGGACAAGTGGGAAATTAGATAGCGAGGAGACATGTCACACGCCCAGGCTAGTCACACCCCTAGGGTGGCCTACCTGAAGTGAACACGTAAATAGGAATTCAACCATCTTGTGTGTGGTGGAATTAAGCAATCTGGGACAGGGTTATGGCCACTTCCAACCGAAAGTGGTCATACAGGGTATGTAGTGATCCCAAGGGTAAGTAGCCCATTGGCTATAACTCTTCACTCCCCTTAATGCCCCAAAGTCCAGTATTTAGGTGGACCCCTGACACCAGGAACTAACATTTGTTGTACCAAAGAAGGAGGACACCAAAGAACTGTGAAAAGCAGGAACTGAGGAACAGCTAATTGACTTGGCCTCAACCCTGCAGGTCTGCTTGCTGTCACACAATCGTGCCAAAGTAGACTCGTCCTGCAGCTGCTCTACCTCCAAAAGCCTAGGAGGACTGCCAGCATTTCAAGGAGCCACCAGCAGAGTAGGAGAACTACTCCCTTGCACCCTAAGGCACCCAAGAATAACCATGAGAGCCCGAACAGTTAAAAACTAGACACCAATAAGCACCACTGCACCCAATCCCCCATGCAAAGTCGAAGAGAGCCAACAAGGTCCTGAGAGGTCCAAGGCCAGAGCTGAACCCAACCTTGGGTTTGGCTAGGTTGGTCCCCAGTTGCAGGCACCTACAGCCTCTTTGTGCAGGAACCAAGAGCCGTGAGGAGTCTTCACGACTCAACCCCACTGTACAAAGCACAGGAGCCCCATAGACGAGCTGCTATTGATCAATGATGTGTCTGCATGCCCAAGACCCTCAAGACTTGAATCCCCCCCCCCCCACCCCCCTCTCCCCTCCCCCTTTGGGTTCAGACAGACTGGTCACTCAGTCCCCACTTGCAGCCTCTTTTCCGCAGGACAGTTTCTCATTAAAGTGAAGGGGACATTGGATGCTGTAAAGCACCTCTGCACCTGGACATCCCAGTGCCTCCTGAAGTGATCTGTTGGTAGTGCCTTGGACCTTGCCCCATACTTACCTTAATTCCAGAAGAACAGATCTTTAAGTCATTGCTAAGTGCCTGAAAGCAGTATAGGTTTCTTTCCCCATAGGATAACATTAGGGCACCTGATGCTGAAAAGCACCTTCGCATCTGAAGGGTCCAGAACTGCCAGAAGTGAGCTGTTGTTTCGGACTTATACATTGTCCCATACTCATCTTAACTCCAGATTGGTCCTCTAAGTCGCTGCTAAGTATCCAAATGCAATTTTCTCATAGAATACCATTACTGCATTAGAGTCAGTGCAAGTGTATTTTATTGTGATTTAAAAATTGATAACTTGAAAAAGACCCAATTACGATGATGTAGGTGTCCAAATTTATATAAAAATCTGTGTTACTTTTATGAATTTAATGTCAGATTTCATTATTGAGTGTGTTGTCTCGCTTACTGGCTTCGGGTGTGCAATAAATGCTGAACGCTATCCTCTGGTAAGCCTAAACTGCTCGCCCACACTACCAAAAAAGTAGAGCATTTAGGGTTATTTTAAACCTTGTCAGCCAATAAGGGTCCCCTGCACTATCTGAATAGTGTACCCTTCTATTGGTACACTACATAGATAGCCAGCTTCTTACTCAGTGTGACTGATTGGCAGACATGAATTGGGTTTCCAACTTTCAGCAGAAAGGAGGCTCTTGTGCGAACTATCACTTTGTCAGGTGATACAGAGCTGTACGGCGGCTTAGATAATAAGGCTTGCAGCTCCCTCACTCTGCGGGCAGCTGTTACTGCCACAAGGAAGGCTGTTTTCAGTGTCAGAAGACTGAAGGTACAATTGTGTAGAGGCTCAAAAGGAGCACAGATCAAGAATGTAAAAACCAGATTGAGTTCCCACTTAGGCATGATAAAAAGTGAAGGAGGATAAAGATGAACAAGACCTTTCAAAAGCCAACCAAAGACAAGGGTACCCTGAAGAGTAAATAAGGAGCGGGACAGTGACAACTATATAAATAGAAAAAAACACCCACCTCCTGTCTGCTTTTTCTTCCTTCTTGCAGCTGTCTGCCCAACTTTATTTGCTCAAATCCTCTATTTTATATAGGTTTTTGAAAGGTCTTGTAAATAGAAAAAACCCATCTCCTATATAGGTTCCAAAACTGGAATCCTTAAATTGATATTGTCAACGTTGAGCAATAAGCTGTGTACATACGTAAGCAATAGTAAACATATACATACATATTTGATATCACAATTTTATTATTGATCAATAAACTCTGTATCAGAATTAGTTCAATTAATGGACCTATTAATACTTTAGCCATACTGTTTTTTCAAAAATGACTACTTCTGGGCCAACTTGGTCTAGACTGGGAATGGAAGTAGATTTAGGTCTAAGACCGGAAATGTTGTTTTCAGGTTGAACCTCTCTGTTTAAAAAGATTTTTTTTTAACCTGATCTTACGAAAAAGACTTGAAGATCTTTGATGAGTTCAAATTTATTGACCTTCTGGCTAGGAACAAACAAGAGACCCTTCTTCAAAAGATCAATAGCCAACTGTGGTAAATTGATTTTAGAAAGATTGAAGATAGGTAGGGCTTTGGATGTATATATGATTTCCAATACTGATGTTTTCACTTCTGTAGATACTGATGGGACTGGTCCGTCTGATAATAGGGCCTCCCTCTTCCTCTGTTTTGTCGTCAGTTCCGGGGGCTGTTCCTGCTGCTTCGATATTCTAAAATAGTGTTTGTATCATGTGTAACCTGTGATATTATTTTTTTATTGGCGAGTGTGAGTGATGCATGTGGGTATGAAAGATGGTTGAGAGAAAGTTTTCATTTAAAAGGTCCCTTAATAGTACTAATTCGGATGCAGTGTTTATTGATCAATAATAAAATTGTGATATCAAATATGTATGTATATGTTTACTATTGCTTATGTATTGCACACATTTTATTGCTCACTGTTGACAATATCAATTTAAGGATTCCAGTTTTGGAACCTATATAGGAAGTGTTTTTTTTCCTATTTACATGACCTTTCAAAAACCTATGTACAATAGGGGATTTGAACAAATAAAGTTGGCCAGGCTGCTGCAAGAAGGAAGAAAAAGCAGGCAGATTGCCCTTTAGAGTGCCCACAGAAGAGCCCTGCTGGGAAAGGGAATGAATGAAAAAGCAAATCGTGTTTGGGGGGGAAGGGGGTTTGAAGGCTGAGAGAGGACAGATTTGGGGGAAGAACCCTCCCCTGCTCCTGTGACAGAAGACCCTCCCAAAGGGTCAGCCTGATCAGAGGCTCGATGGCCATTCTCAGTAACTCGGGATACCGGATACCAGGCCCTCAGTGCCCAGTCCAGAGCCACAAGAATGAATTGGGCCCAGTCGTTCCCGATCTACTTGAGAAGTCTGGGTAGGAGTGGTATGGGTGAGAGGCATACACATTTAAAGGCTACCTCAAAACTTCAGTGACAAATACTGCTGCCATTGCACATTCTTGGCGGAAGTAAACAGATCTAACCAAGGCTCTCCCAACTGGTGAAAGAGACCTCACAGCACCTCCGGGAAGAGATGACATTTGTGATCCACTAGACATTGACAGCTTAGGACGCCTGGCCTGCCATTCAGACTGCGCATTAGCTGTTGAACCACCAGGGAAATGCCTTGCTGTTCCAGCTAAGATAGAGACATAGGGCCTTTTAACAAAGGGTTCATGACCCCCACCCGCACCTGTTTGCTACAGTAGCACATGGCAGTGATTTTGTATGTGAAAACCTGCTCTAGCCTTTGCTTGATGGAGGGTAGAAAGGCTTTTAATGTCAGTCAGACTGCTAGGAGCTCCAGCAAATTGATGTGGAGTCCAGATTTCACCAGAGTCCTCCACCTCTCCCAGATGGCAACCCCACCCCAGGAGTGACGCATCTGTCACTACGGTCAGATCTGGTTGGGGAAGGAAGAGGGGTCTGCCTCTGACCCAATCACGGTTCGTTTTCCACCACTGCAGATCTTGTGCAGTGTCCTCCGAGATCAGGACCACAGGACCAGCAGGTATGTGTCATTAGCAGGAGGCCATGAGGCCCAGTAGCCTAAGAGTCAGTCTCACTAAAATCCAAGATAAAAGCTGAAACATCACTATCATAGCCTGAATATTCTGGGCTCACAATTTAGGAGGATGTGCCCGGAGCTCCACTTTGTTGATAAGAGCACAGATGAAAGTGAGAGTCAGAGAGGGAGTCAGGTGTGACTGCAGCATACTGATAATGAACCCAAGCAAATGCAGATGGTCCACTGAAGTCTGGTGGTAAGAGATGACAGCCTAGGGAGAGTTTGCCTTCAACAGCCAGATGTTGAGATAGGGGGAAGACTAGCACCCCTGATCTCCGCAGATGGGCTGCAACCACCACTTTGGTGAACACCTGAGGGTCGCTGGTAAGACCGCATGGGAGCACAGTGAACTGAAAATGCTTGGGGCCTACCATAAACATTTGATAGCGTCAGTGGGCAGGCAGGAAGGGAATGTGGGGATAGGCGTCCTGCAAGTCCAACCCTACTATCCAGTCTCCTGGGATCTAGGACAGACAAGACATGAGTCAACATGAGCATTTTGAATTTCTCCTTCTTGAGGAAGAGATTGAGGGGTCAGATATCTAAAATAGGACGATCCCCTTCTTGAGAACCAGAAAGTAGCGAGAATAGCAACCACAGCCTACTTCTGGCACCAGAACCCTCTCTATGGATCCTTTGTCCGAGAGATGCAACTTCCTTGTGGAGAAGTGACAGATGATCCTCTGTCAGTCGGTCTTGAGGCGGTGGCATGGAGGGAGGGGTAGTCTCAAAGGGGAGTGAGTAGCCCCTTAGCATCGCTAGAAGCCCTTTCCGTAGCCAAGAAAGGAGCCAAAGGCAGATTGTGGATGACACTGGGACGCAGAGAGGCCCAAGGTCCTGGCCATATCACGAGAATCCTTGAAGGGCTCGAGCTCCGAATCTGCTTTCTCTCCAAAGAGACGGGTGCCATCAAAGGGCATGGGCATAAGGGAAGCTTGGACATTCTCCAAAAAGCCAGCCGTCCTCGAGGCTTGTCGCCTGAGGGTCACTGTCGATTAAATCGCTCGGTCCAGTGAGTCAGTTGTGTTGAGTCCACAGCATATTGTAAATTTTGCTAAATCTCAGCCGAGTCCCACAAAAAAAAAAGAAGAATAGGGGCCAGGATAGGGACACCTTGAGCTCCTAGCCTTGGTACAGAGGTTCCCTATGGACCCTGCCAGGGCTAAAAAGCAATTCTCTTTTAAACCTCACAAAAATGTACAGACGGCTCATCAGAAAAAAAAAGAAAAGAAAAAAGCAGTCTCCCGTCCTTTTCTTTTACTTTGCCCCCAGGTGGGCCAGGTCCTTGGGGCATTTGGGGATGAAAATCTGAGGGAGCGCCCGTGCACCGCCCTGGGGCAAAACATTCATTTTTAAGGGAGGGTTGGGGATGGTTATGGCCTCCCCAGCAGCCCCAGGGATTGCCACCCCCGGGGCCAAAAACAAAATTAATGCATGGGGCTGCCAACCCAAAACAGCCCCCCGACAACCTCCCACCCTCCTACCAGCCCAAGGCACCACCACCTCCCCGGATTGAAATAAAATAATAAAGGGGATCTGTCGCAGCCCCCTCATGGAACCATACATGGCCCAGAGAACCGCCACCCTCCAGGGCTGTCTCCTGATATGTCCCGGGGAGCCCACCCCCGGGACATAGCTGATTGATCTGACTTGGCAGGAGCTTTGACAGGCTTCCCCCACAGTCCCCATTGTGTACACTGTGCCAAGCCTGTGCCCGGTGGATGGGGGGCCCCAAGGTTGAAATCAGCACGGGGAGGGGTCCATACGGCCCCCTCCCCTATTGAATGAAGGCTGGGCCCCAGGGGATGAGGTCCCAGAGGCCAAAATCGGCACAGGGAGGAGGGGCTACATGGTCCTGCTCCCTTATTAAATGAAGGCCGGGCCCTGGGTGTGTGGGGTCCTTGGGGATGAGATCGGTCCAGGGAGGGCAGCCCCCCTCTTCTATTAAGTGTGTTTACTCAGCAATTCCATATTGAAAAACAATCTGAAATCCTTCCTGGAGGTGAATGCATTATTCATGTGACTGTGACTAGTGGGTTGTTTCTTGTACTCTTCTGGTGAGAGCCGAGTCCATGATTATCTCTTTAAATTGCTATGATTATGCAAATGTGCAAATCACCTGGAAGCTCCACCCGCTTGGCCCCGCACGTCTACCTTAGTATTACGCTAATGTTTTCCCGCCTTCTAACAGGATGATAGACAGCTTCCCAAAGGGCCCCCAGTGTGTTTGCCAACAACTCTGGTGGAGTGCTCTTGATGCCGAGGGACATGAGGACAGCTCCACAAAACAAAGAAGCTCTTACATCATATAGATAACAGGAAGGACTCTGGTTTGGTGGAGGTGGTAACATTAGTAACAATTAATATGGTTGAATTATTTGTATTTTTCACCATTCTAATAATGTTTTATTACACCTGCGTGTCTCATCTGTTTAAACATCGCAGCTCACGTTTTCTTCACAAAAAAAAAATATTTCAATAAATGTTTTGAGAATGCATCTTTGTGTCTTTCTTGTTTATACCCTGGGCATGCAAAAGTAACAAAGGAAAGGGCCAAATTAGTTTCCATGTATTCCTTGGGAATAACAGTGGTTATGTTCAAGGTTACCAATAACATCTATTACCATGGTCAGGTTAGGGACTTATATGTAGTACAGTGAGCTAGGTTTAGTTGTGGTACTGTGAGCTAGCCTAACACAACAAACTAAGGTTTACTTGAGGATGTAGGAAAACTAAGCCTCCATATTATGAAGTTCTTGTTGACCTAATACACAGTCCTACAAAACTCATAGGATCTGTTTAACACTATTTGTCTGAGAAAAAGCTTACACCACAGTTAGTGCCTGCAACTCACTGACAAGAGAGACTACTTACTAAAAGAAGAATTACAAGTCACAGGAGGCCATGGCTTAAAAAAAATTCTTGACGAATTACACTTTTAAAGCCCTCCATGAAGGCCCTGATTACAGGTTACTCTCTAAAGGGGGGACACATATTCTGTTTTTCATGTCTAACGCTGCAGCTAGTTGTAAAAGAAAATGGGGGGGTATGCAAAACCAACCTTTTGCAGATGCCAAGGAAAGCAGACAATGTCCTGCATGAATGCTTTAAGGGGGTCTGCTTGTTTACCCCAACAGTACTGTTCACAGCTCTTTTCCACTTTTCTATATACCAAACACATGAATTAGGTTCACGTGTCTCACCCAAGTTTCATTGTACACTCCCCTGCAAGTTGGGATAACCAGACTAAGAACTCAGATACCATATTGCTAGATTCAGTTGCTTAAGGTTCAGATGTCTGAGTTGGTCTTAAGGATCAGTCAGTTGATCTGGTCTCAGCGTATGCTTTTTGTGAAGATGTACCAACATGTCTAACATAAAGGTCAAGGACTGTCTCGCCTAAGTCTATGCCACTAGAATAAGAGTCACAAATACTGGCTTAATTTTTCTCAGTGTATGGTTAGAGCCAGTGGAGAAAAAGCATAGTTAAGTATCACTGACCAGTTCAACTATAATTCATTGCCCCTGGACTGTGGGTCTGGGTGCCTGGAAGCAAAGTC